>NW_020884921.1:1944874-2486069 GCF_003945725.1 Corapipo altera | reverse complement strand
TGAGGAAGCAATGCCAGGTTTATTGAGGGGAACACGGGCTTATATAGAATAGGATCAGGGGCTGGACTCAGGCAAGGGGAAGAGAGAAGGATTGACAGGTCAGGAAAGGCAGGGATTGGGCTTCAGGAGGGGAATGGGTGGTAACTCTTGGGTATCTAGGGGAAAGGACCAATAACAGCTGCCTCTGCACTGCACCAAACAGCGGCCAATCACAGGCAGAGGAGCGGGAAAGCAAGGGAGAACAACAGGCTCTGGCGGGAAAATCATGAGGGGAGATAAAGACAACATGGAGAATGGGATTTTTTAAAACAACAATCAGGGGTATAAACATCCATTAACCACATGACAATAAACTGAGGATAACTGGGGATAACAGGGGTAAACTTCTCCAGTCCGGGTATAGCCTTTTCAGGCATATAAGGTCCATTTCAGTGATGTAAGTCCATTTATGGATTGTAAATCTTCCTCCATGCCTCAAAACGCTCCCATTCGTCCCTGTTCACTTCATCATCATCTCCAACAATGATCTGAGACCATTAACTGGTTCAGGCATAGAGGTTCAACAGAGATGGGAGACATGCCTGGGAATTTGCTCCAGATGGTTTGCACTTTCTGAAGCAATTCCCTGAAAACTTACTTATATTAATAGAGAGGTGTCATGAAAGTTTGAAGGCATAATTCTTTTTTAATCAATACTAAAATTTTATCAGGATTATGATTGTCTTCAAAGTCCAATAATTACTTCTTATTTTCATCACCTTCTTACTCCAGTCACTCATCATTTCTCAGCCATTTCCACAGCTCTGATCCAGTCAGCTCTGAGCAAAATCTCTTCTGTCTCCATCAAATTTTAAAAAGAAAATGCATTCTTTAAAATCTGAGGTAACCATACTGTGAGTCCAGATCTCAAGGCAATTTAAATAATGATATTACTCATTGAAGATTGCATAATTTTGCTGGCTTCAGACACCTAAATTCTCACAGTATTCTAACAGTAAACTTAAGTTTCCTATATTTTAGAATTTTAACAGTTATGATAACTTTGGGGTTTAATACAAATTACTAACACATCAGTGACTGCAAGAATGCAAATAGTGTAGGGATTTTGCCTTGGAAACAGTGAAAATAGGATGTTGATCTGTACTTTAAAAATCTCTCTCTTAAGAAGAACTGTTCCATGGCTTGATTCAGTTTCAATACTATTTCTTGATATAAACAGTGGAACTATGAACACTGATACTGGTCATATGTTGAGCTATTCAAAAGAAGCGTGGTTGAAGGTAGAGTCTGACTCTGATTTATCTTCTTAAACAGTTGCTTGAATTTCGTAAAGCAAATTCAAGCCACTAATTTCTATTGTAATTAAATCTAAATATCCTACCAATTGGGCAAAAATTCCCGCTAACTTTCTAAGAAAATAGGGGCTCAATGTCAATGTTTTTCTCTCTTGCTGAATATTACGTCCAGAAACTAAACCTGGCATTAATTCATATGATAATGAATTAATTTTAAAGTCAAACATATGGTCCATTTGCTTTATGTGGATGAAATAGCCCATCACATGATTAGACACGGAGATTACATTTCTGGTTATTGGACATATGGGAATTAATCAATAAATCCTGAATAATGTCAATACTGCTCAATGTAAAAAAAAAGGAAAAAATAACAGTTCAATCTGTCCTTGTCCTTCATGTGTCCTGTTTTCTGAAGTGAATTATTATTCCATGTTTGAAATGCAAAATATAAATTCAGCATTACCAAGAGAGATTTTTTTAGAGTGATTTTAAAATATTTCATTAAATAAATAGAATTCAAGTCTTGAGCATTTTTATACTTTATAATTTCTTTTATCTATTTTACTGCAGTAAGACATCAATTAGAAATCATGTTAATTCTACTTAAAATTGCTGGAACTTCAGATCATCCACTTCCTAATTATTTCTTGTATATTTGTCTGTGAGGTAAGCTCTCCTTATACAGGACAAAAAGCCACTGGTACAGAATATGGATGAGTGAAGTGTGCAGATGCAAAACAACACGTAAAAAAGAAAGTACTGGATACACAGTAAATGCAGAGGCACCTGCTTCAATCTCCTGATTCTTCAGGTACAAAATTAACATTGTGATATTTATATCTCTTGCAATTTCTACGAAATGTATAATCTACAGTGAAACTGTATTGACTTTTTTTTCAGGCACTGTAAATGAAGATCATTAGTACCTTCTTAAGTTTACTTATATTCTAAACTAGCAAAGCAATATCAAGGTTTTTTTATTAGTCTAACAGGTATGGGAAAAAAAATCTCAGTCTTTCTCACCCTGAAAAACATTGAATATTTGTACTTTAAATATCGTTCTTCTAAAACAAATTCATCTTACAAAAGAAGAAACTCAACAGGAAAAAAAATGGATCTTTCCCTTGATAGGACTGTCAGAGCCAAACTCTTACAAATGAATTTGCCTATTTCTATTATTTTCTGTTCCTGTCTAACTGCAGAACAAGCAGTTAAAACACAGAAAAAAGGCAGGCAATTCTTTTTGTTTTTTGTAACACCACACTCAGGCTAAAGATATTTAATCACAAGGTGTTCCAGTGGCCAGGTTTCAGAAAGAAATGCAAAGTCCTGCACTGCCAGGCTGTCGATGGAGCACATAATCAGATATTAATCTTCCCAGTCTAGTCTTCAGTTGAGTCCTTCCGGCAACAAAAATAAATTCAGTCACATATGTTTCATTCTTTCTCATGTTCATTGCTTTTCCATTCTCTCTTAATTTTGTTATGATATTTTTATGTGGTTTTCAATTTAAGGATATCCTCATTTTGTCCTTTTTTTCTCCTATAATTGTGGGAAAAAACGAATTCATGAATGATTTTTTTTTCTGTCAGTTTTCATCACAAAGAGATATTAGAGCTGTCAAACCATTTTCTATCTTAAGGACATGCTTTTTTCTGAAACATAGTAAACTATTGTTTCTATATATCTTTTGTAGCTAAGCTAACTTATTGACAATTAAGTGGGTCTTTGATCTGAGAGCTCTAGAAATAGACTAGCCTCTAATGGTAATCGAGAATGCATTGTATAAGCGAAGTAACTGGCAGGATTTACTGCTATGTCAAATAATAAACATAACATTCTGAGATTTTTTTTCCTGAGAATGATCAGGATCTGTGTCTGACCTTGTAGCAAACTAGATTTACATTTTATATTTTAGCAACTTTATTTTTTATCTTTGGCCTCCATTTCAAAGATTCAGCTTTATTTGATGGTCTCCACTGCTGTTATTGACTGGGGCATTTTATGGACGAATACATATCATTCTGAGGAATTCAGATCTCTTGATTTTGAGGCATAACAAAGGTCAACCTAGAAGTCAGATCAGACAAAGGCAATCCAAGGCTCTAGTCACATCATAACTACACACACGCATTCCTGTAACTTCAATTTGTGATCTGTCTTGTTAAAATAGTGAGTTTTGGTGTGATCCAACCACAGATGGAGAAGATTTTTTAAGATGGGATTCCATCATTTTCCTCCTTCCTATTGATGAAGTTGAGACTGTTGAAGAGCCTTCTTAACCCTTTGAATGCGTATTTCACTAGTATTCCACTGGTCAGTTGGATAGGCTTGCTCTTGCTAAAACACTGTGATATTTGAAGGTGTTTGGGAGTTCAAGAAGTACTGATAGGAGCACTATGTTTTAATGTGTTGCTCATAGTTTTTATCTATCTGTGTAACCTGTGTCAGATGCATATGTTGTGTTCTATATCTGGTTTGTCTAGAAGCTTTCACTTCACGTACATATAAACTAGAAACCTTATTTCATCTGTTGAGTTATAAATATTTTGTGTAATATACCTTCACAGGCCTTTCTTAAGCTAGATTTGACAGAAAGTGTGCATACATGCAGCTATCTATTTAGATGGGTTGTGTGTTTTGTTTTCAAGGCTATGCATTTAGTGAAGAAACTGAAAAAGCAATTTGGTGCGTAAGGGCAGAAATTAAATCCCTCAAGTGAATAGGTAAACTTTACATATATAAATGATATCATCATAGCTGATATTATCTAAAGAGTAAAATAATGTTGGTTTTATTGCTTGAGTATCATCAGTGTGATTCTCATTGTTCCTCAGAACAAGACAATTGAAGCAATTTATCCTCAAGACAATGTTATATAACTCTATTCATTACTATTGTAGTGAAGACTAG
This sequence comes from Corapipo altera, assembly GCF_003945725.1. Taxonomy (NCBI): domain Eukaryota; kingdom Metazoa; phylum Chordata; class Aves; order Passeriformes; family Pipridae; genus Corapipo; species Corapipo altera. The sequence goes on along the minus strand of NW_020884921.1, from coordinate 2,481,858 downwards.
TAAATAAGCCTTGGGCTAGTTTCAACAGCACAATCCAGTACATAGGGTAATCATAAAAATTATGATGCTTCTTTTTCTGATAGTAAGGATGCCATTCTGCCCAGAAATATTTCTGACTTATCTGTTTACCCTGTAAACCACAGTATTAAACTAAGGTCAGGCTGGCTAGGCCATATAGTGTAAAGCAGATGACTTATGCAAACCAGATTTTCTTTTACTGTATGATTTTATCTTAATAAAAGGGATTGAATGAACATTTCTGCTTTTAAAGCGCAGTTTTAAGCTGCAGCTGTACATTATCTCTTACACTAAAAAAAAATTAAAAAAGACAGAAACACAATTTTGTCATTCCTATTATTATAGTACTATCTGGCCCTTTTTCAGTTCTATCAGACCTGAATCAGTTTGACCAAGATGGTTATGGATGAAAAAAAAAGTTTGTTGGCAAAGGAAAAGAGCTGAGTGGATCAGGAGGTGAGATGGGATGATAGAGCAGCTACATGAGAAAACGGGAAAAATCACTAGGATGTGGAAACTATATGTGCACTCAGGGATTTGAGAAGGATCAATAGGGTGAGAGGTGGAAGCTAGGACAGAAGAGGAAGTCAGGGGGTAATAGAGAGCAATGAATAACTTCTGTTTTAATGGTGAGGAGAATGGAACGAAATAGCAATCTGAAGAATCACATACAACTGTCAATATGATGAGCTTTGTGAATACAAAATATATTGTTTGTTATCAAAGTTGTTGTTGTTTTAGGCCCGTGCATTTTGCACAGATGTATTGTTCATATGAAAATTACTGGCTTATATAAGAATCTGCGTGCTATAAATGCTGAGGTCATGAAGAAAAAGGATGTATTGAAATTCACACAGGCACATGGAGGTATTGATAAAAGCACTTCCCATAATAACATCCCAAACTGGTTGCAGAACTGAATTTTGACAAAGAGTCTTAGACTTTTTGCCATTGTCTTCCCTAATGGTAAGGTGGTTGGTTATTGGTGCTAATCTTTGATGTGAATAGTTCAAACAGCCTACCTGTAAGTATTGATCAGTATATCCATAGGATCAAAGAGCAGAATCCTAGGTAAGAATTTCTCTGCAGAAAGAAATGAAGGAAAAGTGTTAGACCTCAAAGTTATCGAAATCTCCCAACACATCAAGAAACAAGGAAGGTGAAACACTCAGTTGTGTCAGTCTTCAGGGAAAGAGGTAAAGTGAGAAAACACTGTCATGTTTTGCTTGCAGAAAAATGAGGTGACAAAAACTTTCTAGAGGCATAGAGGACTGAAGTATGGTAATTATTCTTTCTGGTTGCTATTTTATTGTCAAGTAAAAGGAGGTAATATAAGCAGATGTATAGTGCATTGTTAGGTCTGAGACAAAGTATGAGAAAGAAGACAATCAACAGAAAAATATTTCTGTTTACAGCTGACTTGAAAGAGAAACACAAATGTAATTACAAACCTGTCTTTTCAGTATTTTGCAGATTTATATCAGTATTGCTGCTACTTTGTGGTTTTTTTGTAAGTAATTATTCTACAAACCACCTGCTTTTTGAATTTGCAATGTATATTCTTGGCAAGAGAAAGAAAATATTATAATTATATTTACTCTTTTTTTTCCCTGCAAGAAAAATTGTCTGGAGAAAGCCATCTTTTCTACTTGAAAACCAGAGACTCTCGGTAGCTAGCAAACATTGGTCTTGGAAGCCAAACCAAACTTGTGAATTTGAATATTTAGATTGCAACTAAAATCTACATCAACAACTCAATTAAAGAGTGAGCTTTTTCCATAAGTAAAACAATGTAACTAATATGTCAGAATATTATATTTTTGTTTTATTGATGAGATTTTTCTGCTGTGAAAATGTCCTTAAAATTACAAGACCATTCTCTCATTTTCTCCTTCTTTCTCTTTTTCAGCCTCTTTTGTCTCTGTCTTTCTGTTTCTTCCTTCCTCTTCTCCCACCCTATGACTTTCATCTTTCCTTATTGTCATTGCATAGCCAAATGGCTCAGAATGTTCCCACTGAAAACAGGAGTTTGAACCGAAAGACTTGAGGGTGAAAGCACAAAGATGAAGCGAAAATACAGTGAGAGTGTTTGTGTTCCTCCTATGGAAAAAAACATGGGGAAAGCAGATGGAAGAACGAAACAAGAGCCCAAAGACTGCAACTCAGAGATAAAGAAGGGATGAGTAAATTATAAAAGTTCACCTGGCAAGAAAGTAGTGATTCTTGAGTATCCAAACCTGTGTGCTGTTGCTCTTCCAGTCTCTATGGTAACAATAACACAGACAGAAGGGGAACACTGAGGAAAGATTGATGGAAACAAAGCACACTGACATTTTCTCAAATGGCTGGGGAATCTGAGTTTTGGGTGACTTGACTAAAATAAATGACTTTTGTTTTCTGACTCTACTTGGCACTCAGCTTCTGAAAATGGAGCTCTTCAGAGGTGTCTAAAGGTAGTGTAAGGTAGCATGGGTCCCATAAAGCCACTAATAAGAGAAAAAACTATCATACTGACTATCACTTGCTGACAACACTTCTCAGCCTTTTGCTGTATTCCTAGAAGGAAAAGCTCCACATTTTACACAACACTTCAAATGGATAAACAAAATCCTTTGACTAAATCAAGAAACAGGGGATTTGCTTGATAATATGAAAATGCAAGTGAGAGATTTATTTTCTTTTTTTGCTGGTTATGGTTGGTTATGGCTGGTAAGTCTAGCTTGAACTCCCATAGAGATACAGGTGATAATCTATTCATAGCTCCGTCAGATTGAAATTTGACAACTAGAGTCGCATTTTTTATGTACGTGAGTAATTTGTTTTTCAGTAGTGCTGAGCAAATCACTCCTTACAGCTTCGCTTGACAGCAGCAAGTCATTGACACACTTATAAACATTGTATTTATAAAAACTTAGAAGTGAAATAAAAGAACATTCTTGCAAAACATTTTCTCTTATATCATTTTTAGGTTTTCTGCAAACATTTTTGCATGCTTCAGAGTTCTCATACAACATACTTCTGGCATACAAGAAATGATGTAGCAGTTGCTGCTCAAACTGAACCTAGCACAGAGGTGAAAAGTGCAGCAGCTGAACAAGGACAATAAGCAAAGAAGTACAGGAGTAATCACTAGTGTGGAGGACAGAATTATTCATTGAAAATGCCAACTGTTTTCTTTCTCATTGACATATCTTAAACTCCTATTATACCACTTATAAGATGGACAAGGACATCTCTGAGTAGTTTTCAGCAATTTATGTAAAGTTCAACCAGTAGATAGGTGAATTGAAAGCCTTTTACCTGAAAGATCACAATGGGGGTGACTAATGAAGTACTTCTTCCCAATACATAACAGTATGATTACAAAAAAAAAAAAGTTATCAAAGAATAGTATTTACTTTATTTTGATAGCAGATCCAAGTCTCTTCTAAATATAAACAAAAATGTTATTTCATCCTTCAACTTTGCATGTCTATATGTCTGTATTGAATGGTTCTTGTTTTCTTTTCTGAGTTATATGGAAACCTAGTGATTCTGGAAATGCATGGACAACATTTTCATCATTGGTGCTAAGATATTGCCTCAAGACTTTTATATTTCTGGTATTAGAGAATAAAAACAATCCCTTTTTTTTACAGCCAGATGCTCAGTGGTTGAACCCTCTCAACTGTGGTTTGGGGTGTGTATGAAAGTTCTCAGCATTTGTCATCACCACAGATTTGATCTTTGCTGCTCCTTTGTATAAAGAAAACTAAACTTTATATAGTAGATGTGGATTTCATTTTGCCAGCACAACAATAAGAACAGTTGAATAATCTGTGCATTTATTGCTGACATGATGCTTAAATTGTAACACTTTCTACTACCTTTTTAAAGGAAAATGCATCATTCTATTATAGCAGAAATTGACAAAATTACAGGATAGTCCTCAAATTTTACTGACAGATCTTGTTATTACATAATATTTCAATTCTTGAAGAAAGAGATGAGATAAAAAAGATAGACAAAAATAATTTTTTTTTAATAAATACACAAAAAGTGTAAAAAGTAAGCAATAGAAAACATAGAATTTAAATATGGCCTTCTGATAGGAAACAGTTTATCAGGAACAGATCATTCAACTGGAAATATATATTATGAAAACTTTCAATATTTTATCCAGATGGCTGTAGTTGGCCACTATAAAATGAAACCCACTGTGTTAACACTATAATTAAAAAGAGATAGCACAAACATGCTTATTATTTCACCTAACAAACACTCCCACTGATTATTATTATATCACTATCAGTCAAGCAGTTTTTGTTTCGAAAACATTATTTATTTTATGTGCTTATTGGAATTTCCATTATATTCCAAAATTGTGTGCATTAAGAATTGCTTAACTGTTTTTTTGTAATAAATCATAATTGAGCTTCATATACTTTTGGATTGAAATAATGTATGTACAACAACTACTTGGAACACAGCCACCTTCAGTAATGAAATAGAGAGTAGGTGCTGTGCTGTCAGCTTAGCAGAGGCATCAGAAAATATTTTTTCTTTGTTTTTTTTTGTGGTATGTACCAATATGTCATTGTCCCAAATAGGAAAAAAAAAAGTTATCTTTAACTGTTTCTTGTGAATTTGAAGAAAAGTATAGCTTAAATTCCAATCTTCTGCCTAGGTAGAATCTCTCTTGTCTAGTCAGTTCATTATTTCACCTTCTTTTACTGTTTTTCTGTATGTTATATAGTCAATTTATTAAGAAAATTCAGTAGAGAATTCAAGTGTCTATATATTATACAAATTACATTTTTTTTCCCTCCAGAATTCAGGTGTTTTCTTAATTAGTTTCTCCAGTAGTGAGATGTATAAATAGGAACTTCTCTACCATAAAGTAGTACTATTAAGTGTTGTGACTATACAGATAAGAAAATATATATTACATGTCAGGGGTGACAGCGGGTCTGTTAGCACCTTGGCACATACTGACGAAGCAATAGATGTTGACCAGATCAAAGTATACCCCTGAGATGGCCTGAAAAGAGAGGACTGAAAATGGAGGCCCTGATCCTGACAACATACTGATGCATCCTGAAGAAGCTGTCCCGTGGGAACAGAGAACACTGTCTCATGAAAACAGGAGCACTGTCTCATGAGAACAAGGACCTGTTTTGAACGAGAGTAGCTGGGCAAAACATCAACATGAGAGAAAAATAAGAGCAGGTGCTCGGGACTGTTGTGGGAAAGAACTGGGCTGTTTTGAGAAAGAGCAAAGTTGTTGTGAGAAAGTAGAGTTTAGAAAATGCACCTATTAGCTGTAAGAATTCTGGTGTGAAAGTTTGAACTGTCCTATCCGTGTGCATTACGTGTGTTCAAAAACTGTACTTAAAGGGCTGCGCAGCAGCCCCGCTGTCCCTGCTTTTTTCTTGGAATAAACTTTGCTGGAACCTTTTTTCGTGTCACTTTGGCCGTTCCGACATTATCAGCGACAATTACATACAACATAAGAGTATCTATGAGTAAAGATAAATGTAATGTTAGGACTTCCTCATATAGGATAATTTCTTATATCAAAGATATACATCTGGTGCAAGTAATGATATTATCTCATTAAGAGAGACTTTTCCATAAAGGACCTGCAGGCCATAAAGAGACATATAAGTTTAAGGTGCTGTACTTTGGCCATCAAACTTTGGTATGATTCATCAGGTGCCTGAAACTGCATTTCTGTTCTTGTCTAGATCTGCTACTGTCCTGGCTAAAGTAAACATCAGTCTTTCACTCATACATAAACTAGGGCATGATCTAGAAATGAGACTATCCTCTATCATAATTATCTGGGCAACCTTCATGGAGGTCTACCACAGTGTTTTTATTCACCATAGCATATTTTAAGATAAATAACCATTGAGTAAAATATAGATGATGTCTGAAAGTATAGACAAGAAACAATGCTCTTTTTTTTTTAGAAGTAGTTTATCACCAGGCTAGAGGGAGACCTTGTCTTCTCCTGGTCTGTCTTGATTTTCTTCATGGAGACATGCATGCAACAGAGAAGGCTACAGTATGGACCCTATTTATATCCTATAGCAGTGTATTTAGAGAATTTTATCATAAAGAAGGATTTTAAATCCCTTAAATAATGGAGAAAATTTAAGAAATTGTTTTGGATTACATGGGGTTCTCAAGTAATTACACTTAAAATGAAGAAAGAGGTATGTCAGGAAACAACGTTTAATTTAGCAATCATAATGATTAAAAACTTAATTTCTTGAGGGAATTTATTTATATGGCTATCTTCATAAGTCCTCAGAGTGTTTTTATTATGGACAGAAACTACTGCCTGCATCCCAGTTAGATTTCCAGTCTGACACAACTCTCATTTCCTAAAGGTTCTAGAGAAGTGACAAATACATGCCTTTAACACAAACTTTGGTGCTGAGGTTCCTAAAAGATGCTATTAGAGTATCAATCTGGACTTTTATAGATTCATTTGATTAGTATTACAGTACCCCATTTATTACGTGTCTGAGTGTGCCCAGTGAGGGCAGTGAACATCGTTGTAAGCACAAATATCTTTCTGGGATATATCTACACTGCCAAGTAATTTCCTATTTTGTTTTCAAGTGTCCTGTTTAGTCACATGACACATATATTGTATTTCCCAGAGTTCTATCTGGATGAAAATAAGTAATTAAGTATCTCTGAAACTAAACTGTGGAAGCGCTATGAGGGTAGTTTGATCGGCCCTGTACACACACCAGTAGCATTATCTACTGCAGTTGGAAGATAATTAAACTTCTTCGTCCATCCAAACCAGTGTGCTGTCATTTACAATGTGTACTGGGAAAGGCATATGACTAATGTTGTCTTCCAAAGCAGTCCACAGCATTGGCTGACATGGACCAAAACCATAGCAAGGGGGTATTGTTACTGCAGTGCTCAAATATGTGTGCTGATTACACATATCTTCTTATATGGGACAGCTAGGTTACAACATAGGAATACAGTGGGAAATTTGGAGTAAACAGGATGTGACAGAGATGAAGCTGCAATGGAGATATTTATCCTTTATGGGCAAAAATTTTGAGTTTGTATCACTTAGCCAGTAAGCTATTTGTTATATCCAAAAATAAGTGTCTTTAGCACTGTAACCTGTGTCACCTGATACAGAAATCATGAATCGGAAAGAAGGGATTTACACTTCTTACATTCCAGCATCCAAAAGGCACAACAGAAGCCTTTCCTACAAAAGTGTCTCATTTTCAATCCTCTTCTGATCAAGCTGCTACTCTACTCTTCTCATGCAGTCCCCTAATCTAATCTCAGTCAGCAGTGTACGTACCAAAAAGCTCCCTTATCAGACTTGTCCTGAAATGTCATAAAAGGACCTGAGAAAAACAGGGCAGCAACCCTAACGTATTTCCAGAAGCAGAGATATAGTCCCACTGACATAAATGCTTGCACTGTTGAGCAAAATTCACTACAAACCTTTTCCCTTTTAAAATAATTGTTATATACTGAGTGAACTGTGGAAGAAGAATATTATTTCTTTAGCCTCAGATACTTTTCCTTTACACAGTCTAAACACCCAGTTTCTAGAATTCCACTCAGGAAACAATTCAGTGGCTTCATAGTTTTCAAGAAATACTTATAAAAGGTAAAAATGAATGGATTTGCTTGTTCATTTCATCAGACACGATGCTTGCAAATGCAATGGTTAAATGTGAAGATCAGCATTTTCAGCTATCTTGAGAACTCTTTCAAAGTAGTTTTAAACTTTCTCTTAAAATGCTGGGGTGCAGAGAGAGAGAAACCATTAAAGCATTTTTTTTTTTCTCTCTGGATTTGAGGAGTCTGCAGAGCAATGACTCAGAACAATAAACAAAAGGAAAAGCAACCAGACTGTCATGACTGCCATTCTATTGTCATACATTTTATCCCCCTTGGAATATTATTTTTAAGGACTGGGAAGAGAACAAACTAAAATCTACTCTCAGTTACTGTGGAACTCAGTTTCTTCACAATGAGGACATATTTTACGCCTGAGAAAAACTTTGTTTACCGAGTTTATGGGCAATACTACAGAAAAAATAAAATATACACAGCAGGTCTAATTTGCTAGTCCTGTTTTGCAGCAGTGAGTGCAGAAAGTAGGGTGAATGTCTGCAATCACACAATAAAGAGCATTATTTTTTGCACAATGTATGTTATAAACTAAAAGAAATTGTGAGAATTAACAAATTTTTTTGCTTTACATTTGATATGACATTCAAGGAATATGAATGGAATACACAATTTATTGCTCCCTTCCTTTATTTTACTGAGTGTGAATTCAATTTACCAAAGTGTCTGTTCTTTATCCCTGTTACACATGTACTTTACACAGTGGATCACACTGCTAAAGGGAGGATTAATAATGGCATAGCAAATGTGTGGAGATTATACTCCAGTTCACTAGAGTTCCTGTGCTTAACATTTGCTGCAGCACTCAAGGAACAAAGGGAACTATATCTAACTATCTGTCTACTGCCCAGCTGATTGTTCTTTGCACAAGACTTTCATACAAGAAATAAAGTCTCTCCACAGTCACACCTCATTTCCCTCTATTGCTAAATGTGTGCTTGGTTGTGGCAGGGAATTTGGGGAGGAAACAGAAGATGTGCGTGTAGATTCCTAATAAAGATTTAGCTAAACTTTACTGACTATCTCTTGAAGTTTTTTCCTTCCTCCTATGTGTAAACTGCTCAGAAAATTTTCCACCCTCATCTGTTATATCTTTTATTCTGGCTCAGTGATGTGATTGTCCTGAGGGGGACAGGGGGGAGAAGAAGTTGTTGAAGTAGTTTAAAGGTCAAAGGTTTATCCTAAAAGTAACCAGAATCATCGATTATTAATTTTAAGTTTAGCCTTGTGTTGGCATGTTAGTAAAGAAATCTGATCTTAGTTGGAGGAGATAGAGCCTGATGTGTTTATGATCACTAGAATATGGAGAAGGTGATAGATACCATCTGTACCAGTTGAAATTTTTGCATAACCTCAACACGTAGACTCAGAGGGGCTGACCTTCAGTCTAATCCAGGCATGGTGGGATTCTCGACATAGGAGAAAGATTAAAGCTTCCCAGTAAACTGAAAGCAGAGGAATAGACTGGAAATTAAAAGAAAACAACTCTCCTCATTTAACTGTGCTTAAAGAGGACTCAAAAAAGAATCCTATGCTTTGGACCACTTGAGTCTTTTGAGGACTATTTACTTACCCTAAAAAGGGAAGGAAGTGTCACAGTTAGTTCTTCAAAGCAATTTCTTTTGCTATTAAAATTATTTCATTCTTCGAACAGATTTTCTTTATTCATAACTAGGTTCTATTAAAGGTCTTGACACTTCATCAACAACAGTAGATGAAAATTAGGCTTATCTTAGCATCAGACCAATTTGCATTGCAGAATATCTTCAAAGATCATTTTTTGTTAGTGTCTAGCTAAGAAAATCTGAAGTTATTTAGCTGCAAGTTGATCTTCATATAGCCTTGAAGATCAAGTCTATTTTTTTTACCTCATATAATTTTTAGTGTCCTCTGATCATTCTTGTTTCTCTTCACTGGGTTGTCTTCACTAACACCTGTCTTTTTTTAAAGGAGTACGCCTTTTAAGCAAGATGCTTTTCTTTAACTAGATTTTGCTATTCATGCTGCAGACATGTTTTCCCTTAGTACACACAAACTATTGTAGCTGGATTTCTTTGTGATTTTTTTTCCTTTGCCCTGTAACATGGCCTATATTGATTATTTACCTTTTCATAGATTCCAGATAGCTTTTTGCAAAACCGTTGTCATTTTCTCCCCAATCTTTTTTAAGCTCCTTGATATGTGTTTATCATTACAAAAAAGCACTTATCTTTACCCAATGTATTTTCTTAGAGAATTTCTCAAATTTATTAAAACAGTTCTTAATTTTAAGCCTCTTTCAAAGTACTTAGCTTCTTACAAAGAGGTGTAATAACCATCTTTTCTGTGAAAGTATGTAGGTATTTAATTCTTGTGCCTACTTTAGAGAAAGTTCATCTAGATGGTTCTTCATAGAAACACCTATTTTAAAAAAAAGGTTTAAAACTTACTCTAAATCCCCTCTATATAAAAGACCTTTTGCTTAGGCTAATAGAACATAAGACAGCAATAACACTATTTTTTTCATAAACATTTCAAATTCTTGATAGACTCATTCTTATGTTTTGATTCTTAGTTATGTGCATGGTTTTGGTATCAGGGAGTCAACATGGGAAGGACTTCTGTTAGAAGATTACAGAAATTGCCTTGGAGTTAGATGGAGTCAGCGCCAGCCAGCTTCAGGATAGATCCACTGCTGGCCAAAGCTGAGCCAATGATGGCAGTGTGCTGTGATAACATATTTAAGAAGGAGTAAAAACTGCTGCAAAAAAACAGCCAGAAGAGGAGTAAGAATACGTGAAAGAAACAGCCTTGTAGACATCAAGCTCAGTGAAGGAGTGGGGGGAGGTGTTCCAGGTACAGGAGATTCCCCTGCAGCCCCTGGTGCAGACCACGGTGAGGCAGCAGGGCCTCTGAAGCCCATGGGGCCCCAAAGGGGAGTAGAGATCTACCTGTAGCCCGTGGAGACTCCAAAGATGACAAGGTAGATGTGCCCTGGAGGAGTCTGTCACACCATGGTGCTGAAACAGGCTTGCTGTCAGTAGCTGACATCAGAGGGAACCCTCCATGGAGCAGTTTGGTCCTGAAGAACTACACCCCATGAAAAGGACTCACAAGGCAGCAGTTCATGAATGTGGCAAGGACCCACATATGAGAAGTTTATGGAGGACTCTCTTCTATGGGAGGGATCCCACCCTGGAGCAGTGGAAGAGTGTAAGAAGGAGCAACAAAGTGCTATGAACTGACTGACTGACTTCATCGCCTGTTCCTATTCCCCTGCCCTGTTCAGTGGAAGGAGGTAGAGGAGTTGTAAGCAAACAATTTGGAGCTAGAAAGTTTTAATTTAGAGGAGAGGGACTCTGTGTTGTCCGCTTTACTTGACAGCCAAAAAAGCCACTACCTTGCTAGAGTAGAATAACCCTGTTTGTTCCTTGAACAGGAAAAGCAGTCAAGGGTAGACTTGGAGGTGTTCAGACTTTCTATGTTGTGTATGTGTATCTATTTATATATATATATTTATATATTACATAAATATACACATAAATATATAATTTTATATATATAATGTATACACATAGGAAAGATAGCTAACTTATATGTTTATGATAATGGATTTATACATCAAGCACATTCTTAGACACCTTTTCGAGGCTATGGAGAACCTTCAGTTACTAACAACATATTTTTTACATCTTATAATGTATTTCCTCCCTGACTTTAATAGGAAAGGATACATATCAATTAAAAATAAAGATTATATGTCTTCTGTGATATAGATCTAAATTCAGTTTGGGTAAACCTAGGAGAGAATTTGTGGACTACACAGTATTTACTGAAGCAGAGATTTAACAATATTCATGTCTATACTCTTTGAGCAACTCATTGACAACAGTCATTTTATGTAGCTTACAACATTACAGTTGCTACCTGAAGGACAAAAGGAAACTCTACCAAGAATATAAAGTGGTAGACTCCTATCTTGAATAAAAAAATAATTTTTTTCATCCAACCATTCCTTACCTGAAAAATAGTAAAAAACCTTATCATGTCAATCTGTTTAAATATGCTGCATAACAATTGCACCTGAACTGGCCCAAGGACTGATGTTTTTCAATATTGTAAAAACTAGCTACAGGCTTACGGCATCTGAATTTAGAAAAAAAATTAACTGCTATTAAGTCAAGGGTAGAAAAAATGATTCTCGAGTCATCCTCATGTAATCTGTTTAGTAAAGGGTCTGAAGAGAGGTGAAATGCAGCACATGGGGTTTTAGATCCAACAAATACCTCAGACTGTCTTACTAGAAATTCACCTTAAAAAAAAAAAAGGCAATTCATGGCTTCTAAATATTAGCTTTATGCATATTCTGATTTGTTTTTACCCTTTGGGGCCAAACACTTTAAAGGTAATGAAGATAATGCAAGAAACCTAGATGGTAGCTGTTCCAGTAGCATGTCTTACAAAAGACAACCTCATTAAAATTGGAAAGGAGACAAAAAGGTTTCTAACTAAAGTTAAGTGAGTGAGTAGAGGTAATTCTACTGTTTTATTTTTTTTTCCCTGATAAAATACTGTTTGGCAGAGTGCTTTGCAGAAAAGTGTAGTGGATGATGAAATACTAGAAGAAGCTGGATTCAAAATTAGTGCTAGAGGAATGCTCACACAAGCACTCCTAATCTTAACCCTTGTGTTTGGACACACATACTCTTAAAGAAACAGGGTGAAAAGGGTATACATCTTGATCATTATCTTAAGAACAATCTAAGTATGTATGCAAATAGCAACAATAGACTTATTTCCTGAATTTCCTTATTTTTGATTCTACCATGTAGGAGGCATGTCCAAGGCACGAGGGATGTGCTGGGGCAGAGAAACCCAAAGGAGCATACGTCTAGATAGATAACCCTACTGGTTGAGAAAGTCACATGATATCGGGTTATAAAGGGAAGTGCCAAATTTGAAATAAAGCTCTCTTTGTTCACCACCTCGCAAGAAGTGTGCTTCCTTCTTTACCATGTAAAGTACCTACCATGCTACATATGGCGCACCCGAACTTGGGACTTTTCAACCTATATTAGGTCAGTTTAGCATATCCTGAATCAGGCAAAAAACTCGGTAATTCCGGTATAGTCTCAATTCTTTTGAGACGGGAATTTTCACCGAAAAAAACATTGACATCAGTAAGTCGTTGTCTCAATGGCACCTGAGAAACGGAAAGTTAAGATATTGAGCTCAAAAATATTAGGGATAGTGCACAGGAAAAAGAAGAAAGAAGAAAGAAGAAAAAAAAACCCGACAGATCAAGGCAACCAGAGAGACCAGACAGGGGTCCAACATACACCGGAGCGGTGAGTCACGCTGAGAGGCAGCGCCAACATCCCACATGGCAAGGACTTCCCTAGGCAGTGCCATGTCTGCAACTTGGAGACCCGGGCGGCAGAGCACCTTAAAACCACTGGGGAAGCCCCACTACCCGTCGCTTGCCACGGCTTGGCTGTGTGCGTAAAAGCCGCTCCGCCACTCCTGCATTCCAACATCCTCAGCGCCACCACCAGACCCGCGAAGCCCGCATCAGTTTTCTGCTGCAGTTCACTGCCGCAGCCTGCCACTTCCTGCTGACCCCTGGCTGTCTGTGACAGTTACATTCATCACAGTAGAGATAGAAGCAGGCTGTCAAGGTAGCTGCTAAATGATCTGAAGTGGTTAGTATGTGTTTTGAATACACAGCTTTAGAGGATGATGAGAAAATGGGTTTATTTTCAAAGAATTTAGGAACTCTTTGACTACCAACAAATTTGCACAGACAATTCTGTTCTTACAGGGACATTTTTAGTGACACTAATTTCTTTAAATGCATTCTATCAAGTAGTACTACCATTGCACATGCTTTGAAATTAGTCACATGCTCCTTAATGTGAAAATATTTATTTTTTAGAGCTCTTTATTTGTTGCCCTTTACAGGGTTGCACTTTATGCCTCTTGAGATGCTGTAGAATACAGGATGCAAAAAGAAATTAAGCAGAAGACATAAAGAACATTTTTTAGACAAGAAATGAGACTCAATAGAAGGGTTGCTATATTATGTAGCCATGACCTCTGCCGAGGAAAAGTATATTGTCTTCTCCTCTACCTGGCCATGTAAGGCATGTAAAAACTTAATCACATGGATCTTAGAGACCCTTGGCATTAATGGAGAGAATATTCCAGGGTGAATATAAACCATTGCCTTATGAATCAAGAAAATATTTTCAATACACCAGAGTTATTTCAAGAAAGGTTGAATATAATCTTATTAAGAGAACCCCACATGCATTTTAGCAAGTTCCCAGCAAGAAGGAAGGATTTAGCTACACGGTTTTACCACTAGGGGGGAGTAGTAGCACAGACTCCCTCTCTGATGGCAATATTAAAAAAAAAAAAAAAGAAAAAAAACCATTAAAAGGTGGACAACAACTTTTTCCTAGGGCGTAAAAAAGGTGGTGGAGAGCCCAAAGGGTTCAAGATGACTATCTATTTGCTTTTCCCTCTTCTAACCCAAAAGGGTAGAAGTTCAGATATCCCACCTCCAGCGTTTCTTCTTTGTTGTTTTAACACAGTATTTGCTCAGGATCTTACCTGTTTCAGCTGCCATCTTGAGGAAGTTAAGTTTTCTTATTTCAGAATTAGGGAGCTTGAAACTTAATAGAAATGTCCAGCTCTCTAAAGTTATTCATGACTGTGCCTACCTTATATAGAACAGCAATTTTCTCTAACTAAATTTACTAATGACTTGCTTCTCCTTCACACAACAAATCTAACAACAAATGACTAAATGCTATGCACAGAAGATCTCCCTGAAACAACATCTCAACCTTGGTCATATTGATCATTGTAACTGGTCTACTCTGGCCTCCGATTGGGAGACATGGAGACACAGCATCTGTAACGCTGTTGCTTCCTTTGAGAACACACACAGGATCACTCTCAAGGAGAAAAGACAATGCAGAAAGAATCGTGTCTTGCAGAATATACCACCTAAGGAGTCTTTATGCTGTGCCTTTTACAACCGGACTTGTCTGTCTCGTATTGGCCTTTTCAGCCACCAATGCACTTGCAACAAACGTGGGTAGAGCCCTTCCCAAACCTTCTTTCACAACGCCTAGCCATAATACACAGAAGATAAACATATGAAGAATATCCAAGGGCACTTCCACCTGTTTTGGTGAATAATATCAAACCGGTTGATAAGATGATATACAAATACCATTTCCAGCATAGTTTATTTTTATCTCTAATGTACTTCACCCATTTCTTAGAGGAAAATCAACTCTTTTAGATCAAATCTATATTTTGCGGAGTTTTCTTCTAGAAGTCAGTATTATGCACAATCATATTAATCAAAGTAGATGAAAGCAGAATAAGTGGATTGTGACTGTCTTGGGGCTGTCAGTATCAAAATATTAGATTTTTATAAACAAGGTCTTCAAAAAGTCATAAAAATGCAGCAGTTAAAACAATTGAAAGCGAGCATGAAAGACACAGCATTATTGGTGTAGAGAGAAGAGGTCTGGAAATTATTACTGGTCTCTTAGTAGAGAAAAAGACCCATCCTTCACTCGTGAATGAGATGGCTCTTACAATAGATAGTACCTTCTGAAATTACTTGCATCATTAGGGTTTCAGTGGCTGAATTAAAAGAAAATGAAAGATGCATATTCTGATAGTAAAGCAGTGAAAATGTATTCCTTTTCAGTGACAGAGAGACAAATCAGATCATTTTATAAGGAAGTGTTTTACTGAAAGTGTTTCAGCTTTGTAGTTCCCTGGGAAAATGAAACTAGCTTCTTCATCCCAGATATTGACTACACAAGTCACTTTCAATAAATCTACTGGTTATTGGACTTAAGGTAGCACTTTGTTGATATTATGAAGGCTGTACAAAATGTTCTGTTCCGTTCTGTTCAGTAAGAGAGCCTTCTGGTATCAGAAAGTTTATTCTAAAGACATACCTGAGTTTGTTTTCCAGTATTTAAGGGAACAAAACATAAATTAAATGTAACAGGTCTGTCACAGAACAGCTCCCAGTACAATATGATTATAAAGTCTCTTTCTTTCAGAGGAATGTATAATTAAAACCCCATGGTAAAATGAAGGACTATATTAAATCTTTTGCCAGCTCTTATGGCTGATACTTTTCACCAAAATATAGTTTCCCAAAATCTAACTTCAGTCTAAACTACAGATTTCAGTTCATAGAAGTGAGGAAAACTAGGAATTGTATATATATCAAGAAGCAGAATACCATCCTAACTTATGTTTACACTAAAATCCCAGCAGGGTCTTTACCTCAGCAATGTTTTTGGGGAAGTGTTGCTGCCCCACAGTAGTAGGGTAGTCAAAGTTTGCTGGATGAGACTTGATTCCTTTCCCTAAAAAGCCTGCTAACAGAGTAGTCAAGCAATTGCTGGCTGCTTTCCCAATCAACTGGTTTCAGGAACATTTGCCTTGCACACTTGACAGGAGCTGCTGAACTTGGGAAGCTGATGGAGATCCCTTCCTTCTCTTTCCATGGCACAAAACCAGTGAGCAGTAGATACTGAATTCTTTTATATTTCTGCCCCTTCCTTTCATTCCTGCTCCGGTACTACCTGAATAGCTGTCAGATACTATGATTAGCTGATGCTGAACTTTTTTGTCCTACCATAATGTATCTAGATCTGATTGCTGACTCATCTATGTGAGAGGTGTCAGAGGTCAGCAGACTTTGTTCTAGGGTAGCAACTACTTTAGCCCAGGTTAATACTTAGATTTTTACAACAGAGACAGTTTAACAGAGGGTACTCAATTTAGCACACTGATATCCACCATCAATACACCCAAGACAACTGGAAGGAACTACCTTATAGAGGAGCTTCTGAATCTCTGCTTTAGAAATTGTCTAGACAAGTGTTCCACACTAGAAATACAATTTTAAACAGTTTAGTGTGAATTGCCCAAATCACTACTGTTAACATAACAATCCTTTAGGAAAAGAAGAACAAAAGCTGAATATTTTTGCTCCACATCTCTTCTTGGTTCTGTTTTTAAGACTTTTTCAATAAAAACCTACCACAAGCTAAAAGATTTTAGGCTGTTCAGAGTCAGTACTGACATTGCTCAGGATAAGAACAGAATGAAAGGGATGAAGGCTCTTCTGAGATACGTGAGAATTGACTCCTCCAAACTGTCTGTCTGACAATCAGGAGAGTATATTCCTAGTCTCCATTGAGTGCTGTGATCACATTATTTTCTGATTATTTTTTATTTATTTATAACTACTGATATGTGATTTTTTTTGCATATGTGTAGCGTAATAAACAATATTATCATCAGATGCCTAATGTAAATGAAAAGACCAAGCTTTTACCAAAACCTAAAATCTCTGAGTCAGTATATGAAAATCTAACTTTTGCTTTACATGGTAAAACAAAGGTTCTATGAGGATCTACTCCATGATCTTGCTGGGCGCAGACGTGAGACTCACCAAACTGTAGTTCCCCAGGCCTTTCTTTTTTGCCTTTTTAAAAGTAGATGGTTACATATTGTATTTTATTTGCCAAAATACAAAGTGAGATCCTGATTTTATTTTGTCTGATTTTATTTCATTAGTTTGTTATAATGACATCAGATAAATAATTATTTATCATCTAAAATTTTAATTAATTTAGGATCTCTATAATACAAGAAATTCTGATTCAATAAAACACATTATACCAGCAAAGGATTTTCATTAATGATACTCGGTCACCTGCTTAAAATTAAGATAACTTTGAGGAGCATTGATGGAATTGGATATCCCTTTAGAGATCGTGGCATATTTGAGTGATTTGCTTAACACAGATATTATGTCTACCATCTGTCTGTTAGAACTCTTCTTTAAAAACCTCTCAGTTTGGCCTTGTTCTTGTAGTCAGGTTGAAGAGAACTCAGGATACACTTCATAAGGCTTTAGTTTCTGTGTCCTACATTAAGTTTGTGGTATATACTCACTACAGAATTTATAAAGAAAGCTGGGAATCTGTACTGTACCTCATAGATATAAATATGTATTTCAGTATAGTTCCATTACACATTGGACTCAGAGATAAGTTTGACTCCAGACTTTAAGCTTGTTCCAAATCCAGGCCACGGTTTTGCAACAGTTTGACTGGTTGTTCAACCACAGTGAAAACCCGGTAAGATGCATGAATAAAAGGAAGGTTTCAGAGTGACAGAGAGAAGTGTAAATCACATCAAATGTGTACGATAAAGAACACAATTTTGAATGCACTGCTTTGTAAACAAAAAGCCTTTGATGGAAGGGAGTATGTCCTCTAAAAATAATGATTCATTATTATTGATTCATAGCCACAGTTAGGTCTGCAATGCTATGAAATGGAGATATTAATTTTAATCTGATCTGGGAAAGAAAAATTGAAAGAATTAGAGCTTACTAAGTGGACAAGAAAGTGGAAACTTACTCTGTCACTACCTTAAATGAGACATTTGAAAACCAAGCTACTCTTCTTTCACATACTCCAATTTCTAATTAGCTGATCACAGGGAAAAAAAAATATTACAAATGTAGGAATCTCAGTAACTATTTCTGACTAACTAAGGTGTTTGTAAGAAAAAGGTCAAAGTAAATGGGACAATTTATTATGTGAAGTGCACAAGAGTTTAAGGATTTTTACTTGTTTATTATTTATTTACTGCCTCAGCCCATCATTAAAGACATAGATTATGAATTCCTGGTCTTTTTTTTTCTCTCCTCCTCTTGGTACACAAATAGAAAGAAAAAAAAGAAAGAAAGAAAATGACATTATAAATGAAATTCATTCCAATATGAAATTCATTCCGTGTCTTGAATAAATTAGATTACTCAGTGAGATAGCGAATTTTTAAGGAGATACATGTGTGACTGAAAAAATGAACTAAATGGTTTTGTGAAAAAAGTTTTTAAGTGTGGGAAACATTTTTAAAGTGCTATATTAATCATAGAATGAATTAGAACAGATTGGATTGAAAAGGACCTTAAAAATCATCTAGTTCCAATTCTCCTCCTATATTCAAGGATGCCTACCACTAGATCAGATTGCTCAAAGATGCCTGCAACCAGCTTTGAACAATTCCAGGGAGGGATCATCTCTCGCAAACCTGTTCCAGTGCCTCACCACCCTCTGGGTAAAAAATTTCTTCCTAGTAAACACATCTAATACACACCTAACCCCTTTCAGTTAAAAATCAAAACCCCTTGTATCACCACACTCCCTGTTAAAGGGTCCCTCATCACCTTTCCTGTAGGCCTCTTTTAAGCTCTGGAAGGCTGCTATAAGGTCTCATTGGAACCTTCTCTTGTCCAGGCTGAACAACTTCAACTCTCTCAGTCTTTCTTCACATAGAATGTGCTCCAGACTCCCTGATAATTTTTTGTGGACCTCCTCTAGACCCAGTCAAGCAGGTCCATATCTTTCTTGTGCTGGGGACCCTGGAGCTGTACTCAATCCTCCAGGTGTCTTCCATCAGTCCAGTCCATGTCTCTCAGTTTTAGAGACAAGGATCAATTGACGGTATCAATTGCTTTGCACAAGTCCAGCCAGACGACGTCAGTCACTCTTCCCTTATCCAGCACTACTGCCTGGCATGATTTATCAGGCATGATTTACCCTTAGTGAAGCCACATAAACCGGTAAGTCACCAATCCCACCTCTGTTTTCCATATGCCCTAGCATAGGTTCCATGTGGATCTGCTCCATGATCTTGCTGGGCACAGAGGTGAGACTGACCAGACTGTAGTTCCCCAGGCCTTTTTTTTTTGCCTTTTTAAAAGTAGATGGTTATATTTCCCTTTTGCCTTTTATTGGGGAACTGCACCAGACTGCCATGACCTTTCAAATATGATGCTCTTCATTGTCATTATTATTACCACAAAGCCTAATTTATCACTACTACATGGATATGGTAGGACAGCTTCTGAAAGCGGCTCAGTCATCTGTACCAGTCTGTGGACTGGCAATTGCAGATTTAAAATGTCAAGTGTTGACATTGCTAGTGCTCTGCAAAGAATAAAAAAATGGAAAGGAAAGGAAGAGGGATAGCAGGACTGATACTTGTTAAAATAGTGACAACCAAATTTATGTAGCAGGTACATGAAGTAGTTCAAGTTTATAGCATTTGGTAGTATTCAATAATTATTTGGATGTTGAGGGTATTCCAAAGAAGAAAAAGACTTTTGACAAAATTTCCCATAAGATAAGAGTGTAGGTAGTCACACAATTAAAGAGTTCCTTCCCACTTCATTTACTCTGTCTCAGTGCCTAAATCATTAAATGGATAAGAAGAGAGACACTGGATAGATGACTGCACAGATGGTCGCATCAAGTGTCTACCCAACATGGTGCCCTAAATACATGCTAAGAGCAAAATAAAAGTGGTGAAGCACACCTGCTATTTTTTCCTTTAGTAAGGAATGTGGATAATCATATACCTCTCAATTAATAACTACTTCTTTCTGTCT
The DNA here is from genome assembly GCF_003945725.1 of Corapipo altera. NCBI lineage: Eukaryota > Metazoa > Chordata > Aves > Passeriformes > Pipridae > Corapipo > Corapipo altera. Next base: position 2,461,676 of record NW_020884921.1, on the reverse strand, counting down.
CTGTGAATTTATATCTTTTTAGTTCTGCTTCATGGTAACCAGTTGTCATGGATGGAAATACCATGGTATTCCCTGAACCTAAATGTACTGATTATATTTTGTAAATCTGTGCTTTTAGACCTCTCAGAAGTCTTTTTTTTTCAGAAGGAAAACTCTGAGCTTATTTGCAAGTTTTATCAAACTTATTACCTAGAAAAAAGAAGCTTTTCAGGGCTACTTTATCTATCCTTTTTTGAAATTAGGAAGACAAAACCGCATTCCATAATCAAGGTGTTGGTGAACCACAATTTACACAGCTGCATAATGATAATGTAGCTGCACTCTATTGCTTTTCTTATGAATCCTGCTTGATTCTCTTCTGTCACCTAGTTATACAGCTGTGCTATACAGTAGATTAATGAACCATTTTATGTTATAAGTACTGCTTATAATTTTTACTTAGGACTTGCTTATTCATTTAATTCCAGCTCAATTAAATGATAGGAGATGCTCAGTTGGAAAGATGTGTGAACTTAAGCAGGTATGGATGTTCCTAAATCATGGTGCTATGGCTTTACACAGTGTCTGGCCAATATAAAATGTAACACAGAGAAGTTAAGCCTTAATTAACTTTTGAATCGGGTTAAATAATAAATATTTCTCAGTCTAATGAGTAGGAAAAAAAGATTGTTATGTTAGTCACATGTGGAAACTGTAAAATCATCTATTTTCATGAACTAATAAAAATGATCAATTAGCCTCAGATCCCCCCCTGTTGCATGTGGTTTGTTTTTAGAAATATTTTGGGAAACTGCTAGATCTTCCTTAGATTTGTATAATACATTAAGAAGTAAAGTTTCCTTTGGGATACATTCGTGAAAGCAGACGAACTTGTATAGAACCCTCCACAGCAAAAGAGTGGTTTAACTTACTCTCAGGCACATAGTGTGACTCTTGGGGATGGTCCTGTACAGGGCTGAGGGCTGGACCCTATGATACTTGTGGGCCCCTTCGAACTCAGCATATTCTGTGATTCTGTGAGTTTAAACTGATGTTTGAATACCTGTATGATGCACTCATGATAGGTTTCCCAGTGCAAATAAATACAATTTCACAGGGGAAAGCTATAGCTCCTTTATGACCTTTGAGCTGAAAATCAACAGAAATACACGAAAATCATCTAAACTATTTAAATTTTGCATTTAAAGTTGGCTCTTAGCAGGTAAGAATGAAAGACAGCAGGATTCTTGTCAAGTTAAGCAGCTCTTAGAATGTTTCAGTATCAGGACAGGACCACGCAAATCTAGTTCGCCAATAACAATATTATTAGTACTATTCTTGATAAGAATTAGTTTTCTTTAATTTAGTATGCAAATTATACAAGACCTAAGCTGTGCTAAGCACTGCAGAAGCACGTAAGAAGCTTCTAATCTTACATATTTTTTGCAGAATGATATAATTTTACAATTGAAAACAGACAATCGAAAACAGACAATCTAACAAAAAAAAATTGATCAAATACTTCTTGCTCAGACTATACAAATAGTACTTAGAAGCTTGTTAATATTCTTTAGTGCTCCAGAAATTATGTTTAGAAAATATTCAGCTGGGTACCTGTCCAGCCAGATTTGTCATCCTTAAACAACTCTTACTCAACCGATAGTCACCACACAGGAAAAGAAAACAACTGACATAAGAGCACATTTATGAAATCTTTTTTTCTGAAACCCTTTGGGTTTATGGTTGAATATAATTGCACTTAACCTCTGAAATAACGTGGCTATGACATTAGAAATTACTATTTAAATGTATTTAGATGTTGCAATGCCTAAATGACTTGGAATCTATGGATTATTTTTCCTTCAAAATGAAAATTAATAGGAGGGGGATGCCTAACTTCATTTTTTCAATGTTCATCGGGAACTGCTCTTGACACCCTCCACATGGCTCTCCATTATTCTCTGAACCTTCAGCCGTAACTGCTACTGTCTACTCTAAGGATGAAATTCCTTTATAATACCTTGGCCAAGAAACAAGCAAATCTCTGAAATCTCCATTCTGAATTTTTTATTCATCCTAGGAATCCTTATTAATCACCTCTGAAAATTGAAATTATTTGAATAAGGATGTAGGGACTTAAGTGTTAGTGATAAGTTGTTTAGCACTGCAAAACATTAGAGGTGAAAAAAAAAATAAATTCTCATCCTTATGGTATATGGTATTTGGGAAAATATGAATTTTAGGTTAATAATTATGCTTGTGCATGAACAGAAACAGATTGTAGAAAAGTGAACCTTGATGAAAGACATAGAGAAAGAATAAGTCTTTATGCAGCAACAGTTGCACAAAAAACTCTATGATTGCTCTCCTACACAGATTTTTCAAGCGTATTTGTGAATAGAGACACTGCTTGCGACTCTTAATTGAACATGTGAACTGAGTACTAACTCAGGCCTCATTCAGGAGCAATGCTACTTTAAGGATTATGCGACTCTTAAAGTGGGGTAGCTGAAGAGATATTGCTTAAATCCTGACTGAAACAAACGTCTGAACGCAGTCATTCATTTAAAGTTTTGGTTTTCCTGATTTTTCTTTTTCTGACCAAATTTAAACCTTTTCTGTCAGTTGGATGCTTAGTACCCAATAATGATATTTATAGGTTAATGTGCTTTTCTGTAAACGGAAAGTGTTGTAGGAAAAACCAAAACAAACATATATTTAACTGTTTATATTTGGTTGTTTGCCCTAAGAAATTATGTTCAGGTCACAAAGAGTAATATTGAACCACTACCACTTTTTTTAGAATAAATACCAGGTATTTATTCTTCTGAAATAATTACCTAATCTCTCTTTGTTAAACTGAAGAATAGCTTTAAATGTTTTTCTGTGAAATATGCTGCACCAGTGAATATGTCACTACAGATTTAGAGAGTATAATCATTGTTAGAGAAAGATTCTGGGATAATGCTCATGTCCCCTTACAATAAGACATGTATGTTTGAGACGTAAGGTGCTCTGCATATAACCTAGCTCTGCTCTACTCTGTATATGAGTAAGGAATAATATCCCAAGCTCAACCCAGTAAAGTAAGACTTAGAAAAAATAGTGATGCCCAAAGACACAATTGTTATTAAGACATTTCCTCTCGTCTCCTGCCTAAATCAAAGGCATCCAACCTCAGTGCTACCAAGGTAGTCTGCTCATAGTTACACCTTAGCACGCCATTAATTTTTCACCCTGTTTGGGATTTGGGTACTTCAAAGAATCATAGAATATGCTGGAATATAAGGAAAGAAGCTTAAAGTTCATCTAGTTTCAATCCCTCTACCCTGGGCAGGGAACCTGTCTATGGACAGAGTCCTGTCCAACCTGATCTTGAAAACCTCCAGGGATGGGGCACCCACAGCCTCTCAGGGTGACCTGTTCCTCTGTCTCACCATGCCCACAGTAAAGAATTTCTACCTAAGGTCTAATCTAAACCACATCTTTCTTGTACTGGGTGCCTCAGGTCCAGACATCATACTCCTGGTGTGGTCTCACAAGGGCAGAATAGAAGGGCAGAATAATTTCAAACCTCTTTGACTAATAGAGTTATTGTTCTGGAAAGGCCTAGGGAGCATTGGAAAGGTCAGATTACACATAAAACACAGTATTGCATTCTACTTGAAAGTTCTTCAAATAGTTTGGTATACAGGGTGCTTGAGGAGACTGACAATGAGGGTTTGAGTTACTTGAAACAGAGAAGTCAATTGCATAGATCTGTACTATACTAGAGTACACTAGAGCATAATACTATAAAGGAAAATAGGCAAACCCAAGAAGGTTTGTAATTTTCAAGAAAAAAAAATACAATTGTGTAGCTCTTTTTAAGAACTAATCTCTCCCTATGCCAAAGTACAGCTTCCTGGCCCCAGATGTTGAAAAGGCAGTCTACACAGAAGTCTTGAAGAAAAACTTTAAATTTATGAAAGGAACAAAGTTTCAGAGACATTTCTATTGACTAGCTTTAGCCAACGTATAAATCTAATATTTTCTGAGATTTTTTTGTTCATAGTTTAATTTTATTCTGAGATGTGTAATTTTTCTAGTGCCCAGATGATTCAGGGTTACAGATTCTGTCATTGAATCAGAAAACATTTTCCAATGCTAGGGCTCTAACAGTAGGCTTTGTTGCATCTAGCAGACCAGTTTCCGTATTTTCTGCTTGATCTAACTTTATTCTTATTTTAACCATATGCCTGAGTTTGTTGAAATTATTGCGATTAAAGCACATACTTACCTGGCTTATTCAATAGAGTGTGTCCTAACTGATGTATATTCTTAAATGTTCTTTGTAAACTCTAAAAATAGATGAAGTACCATATCAAAAGATTGATTACACGAGACTTTTCTCTTAACATACAGAATAAAAAATCCCAAAACAATTCACAAGGAAATACTAAAAATAATAAAACCAAACTCTTATACCTCAGAGAAGTTCTGATTGATATTTTTCTGAAAAATAACCTTTTTGCCCCCCAGCAGTTAAATAATATACATTGTTTAGTGATCTGTTTCAATAAATATCATATTGGTTCACCCAAAATAAACTTTGAAATTTATAACTTTTCCCTATGTATTACCAAAATACAAAAATTTTAAAATATCAATATATATTTAACTATATATATATATATATATATGTAGTTTTATCTGGTTTTATTTATATATTATGAAAAAATGAAAGATGAAAAGTACTGGCACAGCAATATACTATGATAAGAAAATAGTTTGTATGTTTGTATATATATGCATATATTGATTTCTCTAAACAAGTAGATTGTAGAGTGCCTTAATTTGTCAGTAATACTAGAAATGGTGCTGTGACATCAATGTTTTCAGTATTTTCATATATCCAGAACAATGGTGGAGAAAACTGGTATTTACTTCCTAGCTGCAGAAAAAAAGTATGCTTCAAAGCATGATCATAGGATCATAGAATGGTTTGGCTTGGAAAACACCTTCGAAGTTCACCCAGTCCTACCCACCTGCCATAGACAGAGGCATCTCTCACTAGACCTGGTTGCTCAAAACCCCACCCAACCTGATCTTGATCACTGCCAGTAATGGGTACCCACAGCTTTTCCAGTCAACCTATTCCAGGATCTCACCACCCACGCAGTAAAGAATTTCTTCTTTATATTTAATGTAGATTGAACTTCTCTTAATTTAAAACCATTGCTCTTTGTCCTATCACTATTTATCATGGTATAAAAAATCTTCATCTATCTATCTATCTATCTATCTATCTATCTATCTATCTATCTATCTATCCATCCATCTATCTAGTGCATAGTAGAGAGGCAGAATCATCTCCCTTGACCTGATAGTCTTGCCCTTTCTTGGACATACTTTCTGGTATGTGAGTACACATGTAAGTTTTCATCCACCAACACCCCCAAGTCCTTATCTGTAGAGTTTTATCTCAATCTATTAATCTCCCAGTCTATATTTACACCAAGTATGGACCCAACCCAGACACAGGACCTTTCACTTGGCCTTGTTGAACTTTACAATGTTCTCATGGCCCCACTCCTCAACCCTTTCAAGGCCCCTCTCTATGATATCTTGTCCCTCTAGCACATTTCTATTTTGAGACTTTGTCTGTAAAACCTTTGGCAGGGGTCACTTTAATAGAGAGGGTAGCAACGCAGATTAACTCATGAATATTTGTTAGGAATGGTTTTCCCCTTTATATAAAAACTCAACACACAAAATATGTGAGCCATCTAAACAACACATGGATATAAAAATAGCTCATTCTTCCATTTTCTTTTTTACTTCACTGCATGATAGATGCCCCAGTCACTGATTTATAAGTTTGACAGAATATGCACATATGCATGGATAAGTTCATGAAAATACGGGAAAATTTATAAAAAAATATATAGAAAAGAAAAGGTTTTCCCCATGACAGATGTAAAGTATTTAGCTCACTATAGAAATTTTAATTGGCACAAATATTCAGTGGTGTTTTTTACAAAACTAAGAGATTTTACCGACATTAATTATAGTAGAATATTTTATCCAAAGATTGGATATTGTAACCATTAATTTTACTCCTAGGGAGATCATGTCCTTTATTGTTATATGATCACTGAATAATAGGAAACCTCTTCCTAATTATGTCTTCTTTTTAATTTTTATGGCAAAAGTTTAAATTATTAACCAACAACAGTTTTGTTGGCTCTTTGTTAAAGGAAAATATTCTGTATGAATTTTGATAGTGACATTCATGGAAAGGGTAGATTTTTATTAATTCATATTTCCCTGGAGGTTAAAGAAAAACTGCTCCGTTTGTGAGTTACTGAACTAGTTATTTTCTGAAAAGAAAGTGTTCTACCCAACTCTAACTTAACTTCTCAGGTGATGCAATTAAATTCCAGGAATTTTACAGTAGATTAATATTACATGGATTTTTAACAGGACCCATAAGGTTTTGGTCTACTATTGCTAGTAGAATACAAAGACATCCACATACTCAGAGATGTGATGTGTCCCACATATTCTCATTCATTAAATAAGAGAACTAGGCCTGACAAAAAAAATATTGGTTTTGAAGTAGTCATGTCGTGACAGCTGTAGAGGATGGTCGTTTCCATATAGTGCTGCAGCAATTGCATTATAATTACAGTAGGAAAAAAAAGTAACCTTCAATGTTCATAAAACTGACATTCAAAATTTGGTAAGTAATCATTACCATGTTGGAATTATGGATTTTGGTGGGGTTTACAAGGAAATAAGGAGACCTGAGTTGGAATGAATGTTGTATATAAAGAACTAGACAGACTAATGAGACACAGAGAAGACAAAAAAGAGCAGATGAGAAGGTGGGGGTAAAGCTGGAATGTGAAAACACAATTCAAAATACATGATGTATAACACACTTCCACTGGTGAATCAAGGCAGACTACAGGTGATTGGAGAACAAATAAATTCTAGTTAAAGTGGAATAGAAGAAGTAATTAAAAATGACTTAAGAAAATTCTCTGTGAATAAAATTATTCACAGAAATTTTACTGTGAATTACTGGAAATGAAATTTCTGACAGTCTATTTGATAAACTGTTAATGAAGATTGTGTCTTTTATTGGGACATTTCATATATGAAAGCTTGAATTTCATTTCCTGAAAGCGCTACGCATTTTGTTTGTCATTTGTGTGAGAAAAATTAAAATGCTAAAATATCACTTAAATTAAAAAAAACAACCCTTTCTTAAGTGACTTGAAGAATTTTTAGTTTTTCTTTAGGACCCACTTTTAAGTTAAAGAGTATTAGCAACTTGAAGAAAATAAGATCAGAAGGTCTGTTGAATGGCAGTATGGAATGAATAGTCTGAGTTGTACTACTTACTTTTTCAAGTAAAATTACAGGCAAGAAGAAAGAACTACACTGATTTCAATTTTTCGTATTGTCAAGAAATAAAATGAAAAAAAAATATTTTTCCAGTTCAGCAAAGTCTCTCCCCTTATATTTTCAGAAAGAAAGGACATTGATGAAAGTAAATAGAGTGCAGTACTTTAGGTAGAAATTTACCCTATTTATTTTTAGAACATATATCTGAAAATGAATAAACAAGTACAAAGTCCCATCTGCCATCAAAAGCAAACAGCATGTTTATATTACGAGCATTAGAAACTAGATTTAAAACACAAAATAATTGATAAAGAGATTCAAAGAGAGATGTTGCAGAAAAGAGCACTGAAATTTACTTCAAATAACAAAGAGATCTAAAATCCAGAACGGATTGAAGAATATCTGAAAAGTATTTCATTAAAATGACAATTCACTGAAATCATAACTACGTATCACGGGATATTTCACAATGAATAAATTATTCAAAAGACCTTTTGACAGGCATGTGAAGAGTTTGTTTATGAGTTAGTTTTCCTTTTTTTTTATTCCAGTAAACTAAAATTTACTTGATAAAATAAAACAAACAAAATTTAATTATTTTGTAGGTTCTGAAAATTAGTATAAAAAAATTTATGAACATATAATTTTATAAGTCAGATCACCTCATCTTCTCCCCATCTTCTTTTAGTTAACCTGTAGAAATTGTCAAGATTTTACCAATATATTTAGTCAGATAATGGAAAACGTTGTTATCTTGGGAGGAAATCCTGCTTAGTTCTATTTTCATAGATTAAAATGAATGACCTGTTAACAGAAATTAGTTATTAGGGTATTTGTATCCCATGTGTAGAGATATACAAACAGGTTGTGCAAGCAAAATGTGAATTTTGCACTGGCAAAAATGCAGAATTCACGTTAGGTTTAGATAGAAGTGAAAATGACACGAGAATCACTCACTTCCCTTACTTTCTGTTATTGATCATCTGCATCCCTAAATATATAAAACTCATCTGTATGCTCCAGGTTACTGAATATATTTATTTAATCCCCAGGGCTATTAATGTTTTTTGCTGCTAAGACAATATTTATTTTAATTTTTTCTTCTTCACTTTTTCAGGGCAGTATCCTGTGGCTGATAATGAAAAAATAGATTTAGGAATATGAAGACCAGAAGCCTCCTGATTAAGTATTTCAAACAAACATCTTACCAAAAGGTTTTTTTTATTGCATATGAACAGTCAGAAGCAATTGTAGAGCTAATGAAGAACATACAAGAAGCATCATAGTTAGTATAAATTCAGTGAGCCGTTCCTTTTACAGAAAGCTGGGTCAGTTCAACAGAGCTGGGTATTTGGCCAGAAAACTGTGACAAGAAATAGTGCATGCTCTATTTCTAAAAAAGTATTATCTGGCTATGCTATTTTTTCCAAAATAAACCAGAAAATGCGTATTTGTTTAATATATAAATTGCTAATGAATAACTGTGATTTTGTCTCCAGCTTTATGACAATTACTGAAGAATTTTACTAAATTGGTACAACTACTCACTTATTGATGAAATTGAGAGATGATAAAGTCATCGAAGCAAAACTATTGATAGAAGTGAGTCAGCTGAATCTCACTGAGGAGGCACATCTCTCCTCAAAATGGATGACCCTTCCCTGACCAGTGGGGCTCCTGTCCCTTTTCCCACTGTCTACATACTCAAGAACCTACATCCTTTCCCAGTTGCCTACCTTACTTGAACTGCCCTTTAACCTCCCCGCCTCTGTCCTTCCTTATTTGGGGCAGGTTTTCAGTATCAACTTTCCTATTGGCCCTAGCAATTCTTTGCACTCAAACAATGAATGTGGATTAACTTCCCTCGTGTCCATGAGGTCTTATGGCTGAAGCAATATCTTATTTCTTTTCTCACACTACCTTGTCATATGTTGCTAAAAAAATTCAGCAGTGGAAGAAACTAAGGATACAGAAATTTCAGAAAATTTGTAAGCTATCAAGTCTACAAAACGATTGAATTTTTCTGTATTATAATAATATCACATATATTTAAGAAGGAAAAAAAAGTTGATGTGCAGACGTGATGTGCTTAGAGAAGAGCGAGAATATGTGAGAGCAAAAACTCTGCAGACACCAAGGTCAGAGAAGAAGCAGGGGGAGGAGCTTCTCCATGTTCCAGAGCATGTGGTGCAGACCATGGTGAGGTAGCTGTGCCCCTGCAGCCCATGGAGGTTCATGAGATGGGAGTGCAGAGATCTCTCTGCAGCCCAAGAAGGACCCCACGCTGGAGCAGGTGGATGCCTGAAAGAAGACTGTGATGCTGTGGGAAGCCTGTGTTGCAACAGACTCCTGGCAGGGACCTGCAGACCCATGGATCCAGCCTACACTGGATCAGGTTTCCTGGTAGGACTTGTGACCTTGTAGGGCACTTGTGCTGTAGCAGCCTGTTCCACTCTGTGGAAAGGGAATCATGCTGGAGCAGGTTGTGAAGAACTGTACCCTGCAGGAAGGACTCATACTAGAGAAGTTCATGGAGAACTGTCTCCTGTGGGAGGGGCCCCACGCTGGAATGGGGGAAGGACTCCTCTCCTTCAGCAGTGGCAGGAGCAATCTGTGATGAACTGATTGTAAACCCCCATTCCCCATCTACATGAGCCACTGGTAGTGAAAAGGTAGAGCCTGAGAAGGAGGAAGAAGGTGGGGAGAAGGTGTTTTTAAGATTTGTTTTACTTCTCATTATCCAGCTCTGATTCTGATTGTTAGTAAATTCAATCAATATCCCCAAGTTGAGTCTGTTTTACCTGTGACAATAATCAGTGAGTGATCTCTCCCTGTCCTTTTCTCAACACATGATCCTTTTGTTATATTTTCTCTCCCCTGTCCAACTGAGCAGCTTTGGTGGGTGCCTGGCATCCAGCCTGGCATCTGGCCAACCTACTACAGAAACTCTTAAATTCAACAAATTTTACTGAGAATAAAAAGGACTACACACGTGCATCCAAACATATGAAGCATAATCACCCATGCTTTAAAGGAAGTGAAATGCAGGAGTAGCTTTACTAAACTATTTTCTGGAATTCTTCTTTTTGCTAAGGCTTCAATTACCTCTTTGATTAGTCAAAGTAGCTCTACTAACTCTGCATACAAAATAAAGATAACATGTTGTTCAAGTTATGGAGTTGTTGTATGTGAATTACTTATTATTGCTAACTAGAATATTATTAAGTACTTATTATTATTAAGTACATATCATTAAGTACTCGTTATTTTTAACTGGAGTGCACCAATTATACTTCCTTTGATTGATTAAGAAGAACGTCATTAATTTAATTTTGTTCTCTGTGTCTCAGGTAAGCTGACGTCTATGTATTCTCTATCTTTTTTATTTTCTACACTTTACTTATATTCCTTCTTTTACCACTTCTTCTGATTGACTACATAGGTTATCCCAGTCTTATTAAGTTCTTTTCTAATAAGAAGCCTCCACTATTCTCATTTTCCCCTTGGAGCCATATCTTTTTCTGTTATGCTTAATTATTTTTTTATTATGAGGTGACCAGAACTGAACCTGTATTCCAAAAAACCCCAACATTTAGAAGAATAGCTGATTAAATTTTCATGAGCTATGCTGTTTTTCAAGATAAATTCATAAATGTTCTTAACGCATCATTGTAAGGCATCAATATATATTAATACAGGGTAAAATGTTTCTGAGGATACCTATTATCAGTTAATGAACTATTCATGACGATTATGAGATAGTTCTTCTGCACTATTCTCCTATGATTAGCAATATAACTCACATAACATTAATATTATAAGCATTGTGCTGCAAACATGTCTCCATTTAGACTATTTTTTTGTTTGTAAAAGTACCTGATAACATAGAATCATAGAATGTCAAGATGGAAGGGACCTGTAAGGATCATTGAATTCAGCTCCTTAGCTGGACTTTAGGACTGCCTAAACCTAAACAATATGACTAAGAGTATCGTCCAGACACTAGTGGAACTCACAAGTTTTGTGTTGTATCCTCTTCACTGGGAGAGCCTGTTCCACTGACTGACGACCTTGTCGGTGAAGAACCCTTTCTAATGTCAAGTCCGAACTTCCTCTCACAGCTTCATTCCATTTCCTTGTGTTTCCTTGTGAGAGAGATCAGCACTTCCCCAGCCACTGACTCCGCTGAGGAAGTTGTAAACTGGGATGAGGTCACCTCTGAGCCACCTTCTCCAAGCTGAACAAGCCAAATAGACTCAGGTGTTGCCTCCAAGACATGCCCTTGAGGTCTTTCAGCATTTTAGAGTCAGAACTGTTTAAATTGCAAAAGATCTCTAAGACCATCTAATCCAATCATTAATTTAGCACTGCCAAATCCACGTTCCCCATGCCTTATCTGCCCTGCCAATTCCTCCTGAAGAGCCTGCAATCATCCCTCATGGCAAACCATAGGACTCATGTCAGCAGGTTTTGCTTATGCCAATGGTGCTATAGCTGTAGGACTGAAACAAAATTTCTAGCTTCTCTTGTTTTTTCAAATGTTCTCAGCACATCATGGAGCAGCCTGAAGCACCTCATTAGTATACCATCTCTCAAACACTGATTTTTCTTTAACGAGCCTGCTTTTACCCCTTTCCTACTTCAAATCTAGTTAAAAACCCTTTCAATGAACCCTAGTTCCTGTGCAAAGGTCCTTTATCCTTGGTGCACCCTTTCTGTTGTCAGCAGGCTTAGTGTCCTGTATTCCATCAGTGACCAAAACCCACAAAATTCTGCTGGTGACACCAGGCACAGAGACAGGCATTGATTTGCTAAGCATTTCTGTTTCTTCCGTTATTGTTCCCTGCTACTCAAAGGATAGAGGAGAACACTAATTATCTTCCTGACCTTTCAGTCAACCTTTGTAAATGACCACAAATTTTTATCAATTTGGTGCCAAATTAGTAATTTTGTTATCCATTTTTAATTACTGAAATGAATGCCTCATTTAAATTCAATATAAATATGTCAATGGATTTTGATTAACAAGGTTATGAATTTAAAGAGAATGTATCTTCTTTTTGTGGGTGGCTTCCTATAGGGATTACTTGGAGTTGTGAATGGGACTTTCTCCTCTCTACTTATCCTTGATAACAATGTTTGTCAAGACTGACTGGGATGTCAAGAAAGATTTGTCAAAATATATTTTCTTTCAAACATGTATTTCAAACCTCCTCCTGAGGCAGTGTCTATCTGGATATTATAAAACTATTAAAATTTGACAGCACACTGAATGTGCCTGTGTACTTGTAGTAGATTAAAAAGTAATGGTGATAAAGTACATCAGTAGTATCCAGAAAATCAATGTCAGTTCAAAAGGCAAACTGTACGAAAATTAAAGGCAATCGAAATTATTATTACTGATCATTTAAATACTGCTGTAAACACATAGTAAGAAAGAAGTTTTTATCCAGTATGAAATGTATACTCTGTGAATCAAGTCCAATTATTTCTAAAAAATGAAAGAAATTATTTCATTTGATACTATTGAATAGCTTTTTGGCATCTATTTGAAAGACCACAGTTGTAATTGTGTTTCATTTTATATTGCTGTTTGAGCATTATCTTGTATTATTAAACGTAAATACAACTTTGTAAAATTAGCTTATTCCTTCTAGATGGTACCTAGGAAAGTCCACTGTAAGCAATTATTTTCTAGTGACTATTAAAAAAAAAAATTGATTTCCAGCTCTTGCAGTGGTTTGTGGGGTTTCCACAAACTTATTATTACCATTAATTTCTGGAATGATTGCTGTGTGTCAGAATTAACTGGAAAAGCTTTTGCTGCAATTGCGATCTGGTTTGAAAAGTGGAATACTAGGAATTAGGCATTTCTCTCTAAAACTGTTGTTTATGAAAATCTCTCTTCACTGTTTTTTTCTACAAGTGAAAATAACTTCTTTTTAGTTCTTCTAAAATAAAAAAGAACTTCTTTGCCTTTTATCAACAGTGATTTGGCTAGATAGGCTTAAGGAAAAAAAAATCTCTATTTTCCCTGTTTAAGAACTCTTGAATTCCCTGCTTTTATCTATGAAACAAGTGCTGTGCCACTGCATGACAGAATAGGCAACCTACTTTGCCAAGATAGTGATACTATAAATATTGTACCAGGGAGAAAGGAAACACAGTGGAATAACACTTAATAATGTACTATAATATTTATTATTATTATTATAAGTATAATAATATTAATATTATTATAATTATTATAATCATTATGATATTATTATAATATTAATATATTTATTATAAACTTAATTATTATAATAATTAATTATTATAATATTATATTATTAATAATAGTTAATTATAGTAATTAATTCTTGAGATCAGTAATACAGTCATCTGCTAAGGGCCAGGAACAAAAGAGGGTACTTGCTTGGCTCGGTTCTAGTTATTAGTTTGAAGATCATCAATGCACTTCTGCCAAACTAGATGCTTATGTAAAAAACAATGCATCAACACTTCTGCAAAACTTGTTTAGACCCCACTGCTCCATGCAGACCCATCAAGGAAAAGAGGAAATCTACACTATGTAGGTTGTCTCTCTGGGATAATAACTCATATTTTTTGCCAAATGGTTACTGGGTATCACAACTGATCAACCAGTGAGAGGATGTGAATCCCCTCTAGTCATCTTTGCTTTCTCAGTATAGTGTAAACATTGGGTATATAAAAATGGGCATTGATATTTGTATTTACAGCTGTGTTTGACCTTAATTGATTTACCTGTACTTTGCAGACATCCTTGTCCTTAAGATTAATACCAGTTCTGATCAAAGGACTGCTGGTCAAACATAAACCTCAAGAGAGGGAAATTGTAGAATATGACTTGGATTAAATATCTTCTACATTTAGGCCAAAGAAAGAAGATGTCCTGTAAGTGGATCAAAACACTAGCAGGTATTTGCTCTGAAGCAAATTCTGGTCTCCTAGGGCAAATTTTTTTTAGCAAAACATCTACGAATTTTGCTTCTTGAGGATTTGTATAGCAATTAAGTGGAGTTGAGATTTGAGACAGCATTTTATGTTTTGAGGTAAAATCCTTTTCGAGTCACCCTGTTCACATCCTGCTTTAAATTGCGTACCAGATTTTTTCACCTCACCCTGTATGAAACAGACAAAACTAAGAGACTGTGGTACTTTACATGAACATTAGAAACTCCGTGTTAGGCTTAAGCTGACCAGTCCTGATTCAAGATCTGCAGAACACACTGTCTCAGTATGCCACCTTTTCTATATGACTCCTGGGAAGTTCACAGTGATGGCAAAATATATTCATGTCTTTCTGAAATATGACTTGGAGTTATGCTTTTAGGTGAGTCTGGTCTAATTCATCAGATGGGGTCAATCCTGCACAATTCTTTGAATGAAATTGACCAAGAAAACCAACAAGAGTCATTAAATTCCCCAAACCATGGAAAATCAAGGACTATCATGCTTCCTGCTAGAGCTTAGAAGAACTTCAGTGTGGTTCGCAATTGCTCATCAATTGGTAGGGCAATTTCCCAATCAGTCTTTGAGTTAGCAGTGTCCTTTTAACACAACCATTATCCTCCTAGCAGCAGTTGCAGTTTAAGCCAGTAAAAAAGTGTCTTTTGGCTGTCAGAGTAGTAAAAAGGGGTTACAAAAGAATTAAAATCAAGATTCAGATTCATTTCAGATAGTGATGAGGGAAGCACACAAGATGAAAGGCAGTAACAAGTAATAGGAGAGGCAGAAAGGGAACAGACAGAACGCCTATGAGCACTGGGTCTGCCAGCTTTAAGACTTTAAAGTATTTGGAAGGCAATGATATTGCATAGGGTTTTATGACTGCTGCTAGGGTGTCTTGGTCCAGCATCATAAGGGAGATATTCAGGAAGGTATCTGTTCTGAATAGAATTTTTTAAATGTTGTGCTATTATATGAAAAAAAAAATGCAATAGTGTTAGTAAGAGAGTATTATTGGTAATATCAACCAAATTGTTGTCCTCTGCCCAGCCTCCCAGAACACAAATTTCAAATCTCTATTATGGAGATGTAACACATCTAGTGTTGTGCATATGGTTGTATATATTTGAAGCCCATTTCATAATGCCAACACCTCAGGCTGGACAGATCAGACAGTTGCATTCACAGAGAAGGTAGGTATGTCACAATATGACTCCAAAGAACAGGAATACTACACCATTTTCTTCCTACTCTTGTTTCGATTCTTTGTGAAAGACCGTATTTTTATTTCTTCCCAAAGCTATATGTCTCTTGAGTCTCGTAAATATCTCTCCTGCATTAGTCAAACCAGACCAAGTCAATCAACTTTAGCTGATGTTGAATGCTGTAGAAGTTTACATGTAACCTGAAAATATGAATTTTTGAAGTACCATAGTCAAATTGATATATACCTCGTTATTTAAATGCAGGTTTGTGATAGTTTTCACCCTAGGCCTTCCTGGAGACCAGCTTGTAACCAGGAAGGAACTAGGAAGGTGACCCAGGAAGTATTCCATGCTATTCATTTACGTAATCTGGGGTATAAATAAGGCATAGATAAGAGAGCTCTCTCTCTTCCTTTCCGGTGAGGTTTGAGAACGGTGGGTCCCTGTCTCGGTCTTGCTTATCTGGAGGCCTGCAGTGACTGCTTTTGTCTGCCACGTGTGAGGGGAGGGTGCTGGGCCATGTTCAGCCATCCTACTTCTCTGAAGGGAAGTGGTGAGATTTTACCAGTTCTTTATTTTGCTGGTTTACCAGATATTTAGATTGTCCATACCTGTTTTGCTTCTGTCCCTTTTCATCCTTTTTTTGTCTTTTTTATCGTTCTCCCTTCCCGTCTTCCCTATTAGGAAGCTATTTGGGGTTTCTGGGGTTATAGGTATATAGTATTCTCACTGTATATATCTGTTTTATATGTAAAATATATATTTTTGCTATAGCTTTGGCTGTTTGGTTTTTCTTTTTTTTTTTTTCTTCTCTCCTTGGGAAACAGACTCTGTTGTTGAGTTTCGGAGACTTGGCAGGAAGCCAGCTCTAAACTTGCACAAGGTTACAGATAGGTGGCTTCAACTACTGCGTTTGCATCTCTTTGTGGTTGTAAGTTTTCCGGTGTCTTCCCATTTTTGACCACGCTTTCTTCCTATGCTCTCATACAGAAGATGATCAGGAAGCTGACTAATTTACTTCTCTGTGGAAGCTATGAAATGGACTTTAAAAGTCACAGCATGAACCATGGATTTCAAAGTGGTCTGTACAAGCTGTAGGGGTCCAGTTGTGCACATCTCACAATGGGACTCTAGCTCAGTAAGTTGACAGAAGGAAGAGAGGAGAGTTATGCTGCTGTACATGGAATGTGTTGAGGCTTTGATTTTAAGAAATAAGAAATATAAATTATTTTATCTATACCTTAAAGATGAGAGAGAAGGATCAAGTGTGTTCAGAATCATGTTCTACAAGCTCAACCTATTTTGAGGCTTGTTTCCTTTATAACTCAAACTTCTGGAAATGCAGGGTGAAAGAGCCAAACGGGCATCAATTCCATTCAAAATGCCCATCTGCTGCTACAAAACCTATATGAATTGTAACATAGCAACCTGTATTTCCTCTTGTAGTTGGAATCCCTGGGTTACTATTTGCTCTGTGAGTGTGTTGTCCTTGATATAGGCAGAGTAAATCCTGTTGTGATACCGATATTAATACACTTTTTCCATAAAAATCTATAGAACTTTTCTTGTAATTATCATACTCATCTTGACTTTTTTTCACTTTCCATTTTCCCATTTTTGACAACTGGACAATATTATACATTTAGAGGTATATTTATTTTCCTCAGAGAAAGATTATAAACCTGCTTGTTAACATAAAGAAGCTAAATAGGGATTTTTTGGTATCATTGTGTACTAAATTTTTTCCAAATTGCAATTCCATGGGGAAGAGTTGCTCTTGCTGACACACTCATTCCCTTCATGAGTGTTTAATGCAATTTGTCTTCAATTGTAAATTATTCTGTTCTGGCAAACAAGGAGATTTTAAAGAAAAGGGATCATATTATCAGCTGCAGCTTATATTTACCAAGATTTTGTAAATTGTAGAGAGGTAGTCAGAATTGAGTTATGCTACCTCTCATAACATTTGTTATTCTACAGTTTCCAAACTTCTTTATCAAAAATTTCAATGAATTTTCAGTTTAATCTTAGAAATTGCCAACTTAGATAATACTGAAATCTTTTAATGTAATGTATTTCTTTGACTGCTTTATTCATGTTTTGCTATTGTCAATAAATATGATTCATATATATAATGTTGATATTACTTATTTGTTTATTGGACAAATGTAACAAAGACTTTTCTAATATAGATAAATTTGACATATTTCTACGAAAATTCTGGACTTAAAGGAAATTATTTTTTAGAAGAAAAGGAGCAAGTGAAAATGTTTTTCCAGCATCTAATTTATACACCTTTCAAACATACATTTTTTTACTATTAGAAGAATCTCTGACCCTCCTTATTTTTAAAATATTTTTAAATTACATTTCCCCTGTGCAGTAGACATCTTAGAAAAACTTGAAATCATGGAAAGATCAACAAATTGCAACCTTGTCTGATAAAACAGCAGCATATTAATGTTCATGTATTGTTAATTTTCATTTGGAATGGGATTTAATTTGTTTATAGAAATAGGTAAAAAAATACATCTAAAATATTTTTAATGTAACTTGTTTTTCCAAACTGATATGTATGTAGAACAGTAGTAGCATAAATATTTTCCATTTGTATTGTAATAACACTATATATCTGTATGTGTTCAAAGACTACTTTAGTGAAAGAGACAAAGCTCTGACAAGATGTAGAAGAAAGAGGAGAAATATCTACATAGAGGTCTATAAAATTTGTTAATTTTTATAGATGATGAATGGGAAATATTGTTTCCTATTTCAAATTCTCCCCCATCAAAAAAAAATACATTATTGGGGTACATAAGGGACATTCTTTTTTAATGGAAGAAGTAATTGAATATAGGAAACAATGCTACTTTGTTATACTGATACAAATGAGAAAGTCAAAGAAATAAAAGTGTTAAAACAGACTAAATCAGGTTCTGAAATAGGGACTTAATGACACCTACTGAGGACAGTGATTCCTTCATATCAGGTCTTCAATGACTGACAGAAAGATGCATCAGAGGAAATTCTTGTCATGTATGTAATCCTGGTTTTTTTTCTCCTAAATATCCACTGCCCATAATTTATCAATATCATCATCTGGATGGGTAGTTCAAGTCAAAAGTGTGAAAAATCTTGGAACTTATAAACTGAAAACATACTACAATAAGAGATATATCTGGATGAATAACCATTGAACCAGATAAGGATTTGAATCAATTATACTGGAACAGGGTGCCTAGAGAAGTTGTGGATGCCCCATACCTGGAAGTGTTCAAGGCGATATTTGAACAACCTGGTCTAGTGGAAGGTGTCCCTGCCAAAGGCAGGGAGGATGGAAATAGATGATCTTTCAGGTCCCTTGCAACTTAAACCATCCTAAAATTTGGTGGTCTTTGTTTAATATTTGTTTTTTGGTGTATACTGTTATTTAAACTTGAACATCTTTTCCAAACACAAAAAACCATCAGGAAATTCTTTTTAGGAAGGTAATTACAGACTGCAGTTACCTGTGCATGGAGGGGAAAAACTAATCCTTATAAAAAAGGTATTTTCTTATTAGTGAAAAAAATAAAACTAACCAGAATTAAAGTCGGAGAGTGTTTTGATTATTCCAACATCCTGGCAAACTGAAGGACCAAGGAAATCATGACATGAAACACTGAGGAGAAAGAAATTGTAGACTTGAGAGTAGTAAGAATACTTTTTAAGGTCCAAGTTAAAGATTTTTTTCCTTATAATACTTAGTAAACAATGGTAACACAGAGCTTTATTAAACTTTCCTTTATATTACAGTATAAGAAATAAGTCCTTTCTATACCATTACCCCCATATAAACAAACAAACAAAGACAACCCTACAAGACCAAACTTCCCTGGGGCTGACAATTACAGTTATATTGAAATTGGGAAAGGAGTGTGGGTCAACATATGACTCTCATGAAATCTTTAAAGAAGGAGAAGAGTACACAACCCAGTCTAAAATAGAACAATCTAATGTAAAAAAGTATCCAGAGTTATCATACATTAGTAATCTCACAAATACACCTGCATAAGTGTGGGTAGTTAAACAAACAATATATTCTATATTATTTTTAAGAATTATTCTGAATAACTGTAGTTTTTAATTTCATAAGCAGCTAATGTGAAGACATAATGGAAGGACTTAGTTAAAATAACAGCAATCAATCTTTATTCAAATTATGAATCAAAGGCAGATTTATGTCTTCCTTTCAGTTAAAAAAAATGATTAATTATCCCTCCTTTTTTAAAATATTTGCTTATTTATTTGTAAGTTCTGGATTGCAAGAGGAGTAAATAATGTCAAATCACAGAGAAATTCAAGTGCTGTTCATGAAAGTCTGGGGAAATATTAGTGGAAAACTCTGCTTTTGAACATTAACTTTTAACCTGACATTTAGAATCAGAAGTTTCAGGTAATGTTGTAGGATGAAATTAGTCATACTTCTTTCTGTGTTATTGCCAGATTTAAATACAGTTCCTTAATTTTTTTTACGGTCACCTTTGTCTACCCTCAGATGCAATTCTCAGCAGTCCCTGTTGAACAATAACTACAACACCCAACAATGTGAGTTTTTGGATGTAACTTCTTGGCAACATTCCACTTCAGTCTGAGGAAATGACTGAACCTCACTGGCATGACTTTTTTGTGCTGAACCCAAGGCAAACACTGGATGACTGTTTAGGTCATTCCTTTGTAAAATACCAAAACATTTTAAATTTCTATCGAGTTTTCAAACAAAACAGTTGATTTATTAATGAGTTGTACTTGTATGGAATTTGGGAGGGATGCTTTTTTATAGTTCTGGTATAATAAAATTTCAGCATCAGTTTTGCTTAGGAGTGAAAAATAAGAACTGCTCTAAATCAATGTCTGATTTATACTTTGTGGTAAAATTAAAAAAGTTAATGAGTTCTGAACAGTATGGTCTTTTCCTCAAATCTTTAGTACAACAATTACTGGACACAGCTAAAAAAGACAGAAAACTCAAAGCCACAGTTTAACTGAGAAGCAAATTATTCTGATTTTTTATGATTTTTTTATTTAGGAAGACTAGTTCTGTGAGCCTTTTTAAAGCTTTCAAACAATTCATAACTATTCCCTGATTTGAATATGTAAATTGTTATATAAGCTATCTTGAATGTTACCATATCTTGAATCATATCATATGAATGCAAACAATATCAATAGTACTATCACTGAGGAACTGTATTCTACTTGTAAACAGGACCAAAAATTTATGTGGATCAAGACATATCTGAATGCTTTCCTGACCAATTGTTCTTAAAGAAAAAGCAAACAAACAATAAAACAACCCCCCTCAACCCCAAAACATGGGGGGAAAAATCCTACAAAAGAAACAGAAAATAATTCAGAAGGACAAAAATTTGTAGCTGCTTACATTGCATTTAAAAACTGTAGCAGAATGTCAAAGTCTTGACTCTATTTTTTTCTGAATATATGTCAGCAAAGATGAAGCTGGAAATCTTCCTTTGCGGTTGTGATTCATAGTTTGGGAATTTCAGTACCCAGCTCAGAACTGTTTGATTCTGCTTCTCAATACGGGAGTAAGGCATAGTATTTTTCCCAGGCAACCAGTTTAATTATTGCCAGAGAGCTATTTTTCTTTTTCTTTAGCCAAGTATAGCATTATTAGACTAATTAACTTTACCAATAGGATTTGTCAACATTCTAGGCAGTTATTTTGGATGGCAATTTCTCTTCCCTGAAGGTTTCGTTGCATTCAAGAAATTGAGATAATGCAGTACATTTTTTTGCTTCTCAAATTTCAGTCCTCCATCAGCCTGGCAACCACTATGAACTGGCATAAGAGATCCCTATGAGTGTCAAGAAACAATTTTTGCTCTGGGGGATGGAAAACAAGATTTTTGTTGTCTTATTTGGTATTTTATTTAAATGGTTGTGTTGAAATAAGAAAGGGTTGACTAAAAAGAATTCTTTCTCCATAAAACAAGCAGGGAATAATTTTCTTGGCACCTCATTTTGAGATGCTTATTTGGTACCTTTTCATCATTCCTTTTTCAATGACTACCAAGACAAATGAACTAAATCCAAGGCACTCTCTAAAGGTCATTACCTTTGCATCTCAGCTGGTTTACACCTCTTGCTGCTTGGCTACATAATATCAACTGACAAAGCTGATGGCTGACCCCAGGTAAAGATTTATGAAAAGGCAAGTGTCCAGCATTGTTTGCTTTTCTTTGGTTCAGCGATCTGTTCCTGTGGTGATTTTCCCATAGTGTGCAAGAAAGAAGGTCACACGATTTCTCTCCATATTATCTGAGAGTCTAAAACTGTGTTCTAAGTTAATGGACTAATTCCACATTTAAGAAAAAAAATATTGAAGAGGGATGCAGACTAAAGATCACTCAATGAAGAAACAGTTGCTGCCTTGAGGAAATGGGAAAAAAATGCTTCAATGACATTAAATTTTGTAAAAGACAGACAAATATCTCAGTCATTGGCATACGTTTCAGCATCGAGTAGATGGATGAGTAACGATACTCTGTCTCTAGAGAACAAACAAGCTGAAATGCTTAAATTTTTTTTCCTTTTATTCCAGTTTCAAAGGAGCTGGTTAAACATCTTACAGTTTCTATACATATAAAATACATCCATTTCTGTGCTACCCTCAAACAATTAGGAAAAACTCATAACCTCAAAAAATTATAACAGAGCAACTGAAACTGGTATATAATAAAAAAGAACTTAACTGAAAATAAAATAAAGCACAAGGATAATTTTAATTATGAAAGTTCAACCAAAAGTGTACAGAACACTGAATTCCAAAAAATATGTCTATCCTCCTTGCTTTATAAAAGTAAACAGTAAATTTTTTACAGACAGATGTACAGATTTTATAGAGTTAATGGAAATTTTAAAAAGGAAGACATCTGGGGAAATGATGCAGGCACAGCCCATCAGCAGCCGCCTCACCATCTGACAGACATGTTAGTTGTTAAGTTGCCAGTTGTCTACAGAACCTGCCAAGAGGCCAGATGCTACCATGGGTTAACACACAACAGAAATTGCTGCCCTAAGTGAAACACAGTTTAGCATGATGTTGTGTCGGTTAAACAGCATAAATCTTCTTTATAGTTGAAAATTAAAGATTTTATTCAGAAGTACACTAACTGCTAAACTTTGAAGATAAAGTCCTAAATTGTCGGTGAAATTATGAGTTTCATGAGGTGTTCAAAGAGCACTGGACTTTCTAATACTTTCTTGCAAAACATGTAGTTTGTCTGAATTTTATGGATAGACTTTAATTTAATTTATTGATTTAAAGATTTTAATGGGAATATCTCTAAATAGGGTGTCAAGAGATTGGAAAATTAGAGTAAATCATATAGAAGTTTGTAAATATCCAGAAATATTCACAGGAAGGTGGATGGGAGATTGGCTTTATTACATGACTAGTTTTGTAATGTAACACTGTATAACATATGGGTGTTTATACTGTGTATGTGTGTGTGTGTGTGTGTGTGTAGGGATACATGGATTATGTATGGCTAGGATTAGGTCTGCTAAGAACCATTACTTCCTTACAACGTCCAAGAAAATTCTGTCATCTTCCTACTGTATTGGTCTCTAACTAGTCTCAACCAAAGCACTCAACATCACCAAGTGGAGCTGGGAATAAAATGATTTTCCAGATTTCCAGACCTGGTGGTTTCATTCTCCAGATTTAGTAAAGAAATCGGGAAACCTTGTTTTTCCCCCAGTGCGCAGAGAGCTGTTTTCTCTGTTAAAGATTTCTGGTATCCAAAATTATTCCAGCAATAAAATTTGTCTTCTGTTATCTCCTTCCAGGTTCACAGTGACACCTTGTGGGGTTGTGATGAGGAGATAGAGAAAATATAGGGGGCACTGGAATTGGGCCATAGACAGCATCATTACCTACCAACTCTCTTTTCAGGATCTTCTCAGGTTCATGGTTCTCTGGTAAAAAAACAAGCAAACAAACAAACACCTTCCTTTTATAATTAGGAGAGATATAAATAGTCTTCTAAAAAAACCTCACAGATTCTGAAGGGACCTGAACTGTAGGGGGAAACCCAAGCAGAAAGCGTTTATCAAGCTAGATAGATTAGGAGCATTCACTTCCTATTTCTAGAGACTAGTGATAAAGCAGTCTCTGTCAGCCACTTACAGTGGCAGAATCTGATCAAAGATGAGATGCTGAGTGATGTCCTGCCAAATACAATATAAAAAAAATTCTGTTTGGCAGGTTTCTTACTCAGGTTGCCCATTTCTTCCTGTAAGCAGAAGGTACATATTTTTCATTTGAATCTTGGAAAAAAATGAAAAGATACTGCTGATAAAGATGTGGATATAATGTGATACATAGTACAGATTTATATTTTTTCTAATATGATGTGTGAGATTAATGTAATCATGGATCAAGAGGCAGAAACGGGACATGAGAATACACTGGCATGGAAAGCTTGCATGGAAAACCATTTGGATTTGTGGTGTTGTGGGACCAATCATCAGTACTCCCAAGAGGGATATCCAAAAGCATACATCTCATCTGAATTTTCTGAATAACAGAAAACAGTTAAGTGGGTGGAACTGTAAGCCCTTTCTTCAGTGAAGGAATAGAGAGCTTCTGTTCCTGAAACAAACTATGCAATTCTTCCATATGGTCAGCAGTATACTATTTTTGCATTGCTATTGAATAATAATAATAATTGCTATAATGTTAAGATTATGCTGATGTAACTACTCTGAAGTTAAGAAGAACATGTGGCTGATGATACCTAAACATTATATTAAAAAAATTTTTCTTATTTCTGACATGGTAGAAGGTAATGCCTGATTTCATCACCAGAGGGAAAGAATTTCCACAGAATCCAGCATTCCTGAAGAAAGGTTAAAATTTTTTGATGTTGACATGCTTTTTCACATCAGAAAAAAAAATATGGAAAGCAATGAACACTACAGAGCAGTCACATGCCTAAAATAAATAGAGAGGAAATTGTCAAAGAATTTTAACCCTTCCAATACAGCGGATAATGCTGGAGGTTCTGCAAATTGCTGCACCTTGTCTCACTCTTCTAGGGTACCAGGAGTACAGCAGATTACAGCCAATTTCTCTTCATCTTCTTGTTCATGTATGATCACAGTAAAGTATGTCACAAGGAAAGAAAGAAAAATAGCTCAGAAAAAAAAAAAAAGAAAAAGAAAGCAAGCGTTTCATTTCTAGCCAAAACAAATGATTTTGTCATCACAGATTACTGTTCTGTCATAAGAATTTCTTCCATTCAGATTCAGATGAGAGGCCTAGATTTGTAATTCAATAAAGGCAGCAGTGCCCCCTTCCAGTCTCTTGAGTTTGAATGAATTTTTCAGTACATTTTTAATAGTAGATTTTCACCCTAGATGAGCTACATCTTGTTTAACACAGGTGATTTTTTAGTTATGTTCAACAGAAATTTGTAGATAAAGTCCATGAAAGTTGTCTGATATTGGCATCATGTTTTGTGTGTTTTGCTGACTCTGTAAAAATTATTACAGCAGTTCACACAAGCATAGTCTTGATGGGACACCCATGTGGTGGATATGGCACACCAGAAAGTAAATGCTAGGCCAGATTCTCTCTTATGCTGAAACATGCCTTAGGCACTCATCTCTGTCACTGGCAAATGATCTTTCTTTGATATTCCAGATTCACTATGGACATCAAATCATAAGATAGAGAAGCTGAGGGGAGTTTTTTTTCTACTGAAGAGTAGAAAACTGTTCAACTGTGCCTTTTTCCCCCTCCTGCTGAAGGGGTGGATGGAATTCAATGGTCAGTAAAATAGATTACAGCCTGTGCATGTAATCTACAGGACCTCTTCTGTAATAAGCCACATAACAATCATAAAGATAACAAGATTATGGGCTTGGTTGTTTTGGGTTTGTTTGGTCTGTTTTTTTCTTTTCTTTTTTTTTTTTTTTAAGGAGTGAATTTTTTCACATATACCTGTGCACTTAATTTCTCATCCAGAACTGACCCTGAACTCTGAGAGGACTGGTCATTTTTTAATCACCATTCATTCTGCCTTCTGCTTGTCATACCTGATTGATTTTATCCTACAATTAACCTATTCTGCTGGTCTATTAGAGTTCAGGGACTTAACCCTCTTCTTCTTTCCTTAATTTTGAAGGAAAATCTCCTAAAGTACCTTTCTCAGCCCCTAATTCAGCCTGTTCAAAGGAGTGGAAACATTAAGAGAAAATCTTTCAAATTTTTGGATGAAAGAAGCCGTAGGTACAGGCCTGGGGTTAATATTGTCTCCCCAGAGGAAATACAAATGAAAAGCATCCATTTTTTTCTGACTTTCAATCACTTACTAATAGCAGATAGATTTGAAATTTTGTAAATATTGAATATGAGGATACTTTAGCCTGCAGTTCAAATTATAAACAGCTCCACTATCCTCCTAATTCATATGTTCTGCAGTTTTTTCTCCTAGTGAAGCCCACTTGTTATGGCATCCTCTTCCAGGTATCCTCTTTCTCCACCTTTCCTCTCTTACTGCACTCTATCAGGACTGCTCACTCTTCTGTGTCTCTTTGTAGCTGAAAGACTGAAAACACAGCACAGATACAGTTCTTTTCTGGTTCTGGAATTAAAAATGATAGTTGATAACAGAAACTATAAACATGTCAATTGTCATTTGGCATGTTTAATGACATGGAACTACAGAAGAGAACTGGTCTTCCAAATGTTAATAATTCCATAATGACCATGTATGCATTCTGACTATAGCACTTGAATAGCTGACAGCTTGACAAAATATGACTCATTTCGTATTTTTGATGTCTCTCACTTTACAGACACCAAATAAGAAATCCAAGCTAGATAACACTGATCCTAGAATAAAGGGAAATATTAATTTTCTTGACTTTCTCTAAGAAACTTAACAGTGATAGAGGCTCAAGATTGCCTTGAATTGATTTGAACGTCATTTGACGTCATTTACAAGGAGGCACTTCTTCTTCCCTTACTGTTATTTGTTCTCTCCTGAAAGTTGTGTTGGAATGCTAAAATTTTCAATATAATTAATATTTGGAAATATGCAAGCATACAACATCTACCAGGAAGGTTCTGGGCTTTAGACCCCAGCATCCTCAAGTGAGTGCTTTATACTCTTGTCTCGTTCTTTCTGATCACAGACAGATACTGTATTCATCTATCAAGATCTACATAATTTTCTTAATTTTGTTAAAAATTGATAAACTGAACAAGAAACCAGCTTTTAGGTGCACATAGAAGGAAAAGGCACTACTATAAATTTTCTATATCACATTTTCATTAAATCCCCAGCTTTGAGACAACATGAGTAAATATGAAGGTTGCATGGAAATTTATAGTCATTCTAGACTTCACTGTACTGCTTTCTTTCATACATGTTTATATTTGGACACCCTACACATGATCATAAGAGGAAGATCACATTCTGGATCAGACTCACTGGCACAGTCCTTCAAGCAGAGCTTCTCTTCTCTGCTAGACCACAACATTTTTTTTTTTATTTTTAGCCTGAGTCTCAGGATAATTTTCCCAACATAAGTGCATCCCTGAAAATCTCACAGTTATTGGTGGCTCTATCACATTCTTTCTCTCCCACACTCACTTCTAATCTAGTGGTCTTCCGGTGTTGGTCATCACTCATATTCCACTTCAGAGGAGATAAAATTTTCCTTCTTCTATGTATGTCTCTTGTCAGTCTGATCCTTTATGCAACTCAGCAAAACAAAGATATGTGCACAGTAACATCTATCCATGCATAGCTTTCTTGGGTTCTATAATTTTCTCAGTTGTCCCAGTATCTTCAAGTGATAAGGACTGTCTGTGCAATTTTAGAAATACTCTATGAAATGTCTAACTGAAGTCTTAAGTCAACTGAAAATATCAGTTTTGGAAAATGGCATTTTAAAAAGAGCTACATATTTACTTGGATAGTATAGAGATGACATTTTGGACATGGTACACCTGATCTTTTCTCCAAATGTGCCCATCCCTTTGTGTTTCAAATTGATATCTGTCACACTAAAGGGCAGAAGATTTCAATGAGTATTTATGATAGAAGAAAGAGAAAAAGGATGATTTGCCAGTCTATATTGACCCTCGAGAAATATTACAGAGATTGAATACAAAAAAACTACCAAATCCACAAATAAACAACAAAAGAAAACAAACAAACAACAACAACAACAAAAACCAACAACAAAAAATCATCTTCAGGACCTTTCAGAAAATGCAGCAAATAAAAAATGACAAAGCAAAAAAACTCTGCTCTAAAATTAGATGACAGATAAACTCATCTAGCTTTAATATATTTAATGAAATTAACAAAATCAAGGTTTCAGTTGACATAAGCCCCATTGGTTAAAAATATATTTAGAAAACCTCAGAATTTCTTTAATCAACTGAATTAGTAACACTTGCAATAACTTAACACTTGCAATAGTGTTAAGTACAGGACTTTTATTTTAAACATAGTGTCTAAATTTATACCCTAAAGCTCTTAAAATTCTGCTAGCTACTATATGGTAATTTTTTTAATTGCAGAAATTGTCCTTTATATTCACATTGTTCAGCCAGGGAAACAGTTTTTGTTTCTCTACTTTGCAAGACTCTTCTCTCACCTTTCTATGTTTCATTTCTAATCTAATGTTTGCTCCCTGTCCCCCCCAAGCGATATAAAAATATGTGATCATGGATCACATTCACATTCATTCTGCAACTGCTCTACATACAGTCAGAACTTTCCTACTATTCAATGCTCAGAAAAAGGCTGTATAAGCTTGATAAGAAAGGATCGATTTGTTTCTCAAAATGGCTCTAGTGATCTATAAGACTAAAACTCTAGATTGCAAAAGAGGTCAGAGAGTTAAAAGATTCAGTAATCCTGACACTTTGTGACCCATTTCACATTAATATTGGTAGGATCTTTTGCAACAAAACATTACTGTGGAAGATTTTTTTTGATTCAAGATCCTGTAATTTCTGACAAGCACCAAAAATAGGTAGTGGAAACAAACCAAACAAAAATCTAAGCATGCATAGATCCTCCTGGTAGGGTAATGCATCACAGAAAGGCACCCCACCACACAACACCAGAATGTAACACCAAGCATCCTGATGCTCTTGGACCATGCTGGACACCACTGGGAGTAATTTATTAGCAATATCTGAAGGGAAAAATATATCCTAGACTCTCTTAATATTAATCTTTTAATCAGAAGAATAGTTCTGAAAAGACTGATCCTAGCCCCTTTTTCTGTCCTTTGCTACACATCCTGACCCTCTCTTTTGATTTCTTTCTGATGGTTATGGTTGAACTAGGGCTGTATTCGGAGGATTGTTGAGTGAGTGGGAGAAGCCACTAAGAGCATATAGGATTAAGAGGACTAGACCTAATTTTTGGGCTGTCACTTTAAGTATTTTTAAACACTATATTCAAAACACAGATGAGGTAAACTTGCAAAAGCATTCCCCTTGCTTATTGGATGTGAACATAGACACCACTTATACAAACAATCTTTATTGTTTCTGTGTAAATATATTATAGAGTCATTTGTGCTCACAGGTTTTCTTCACTGTACTTTTGTTTCTCAGGTGGAAATAACTGATGTTGACAGTTATTGAAATACAGTATAGAGGAAAGAACTTCTTCGTTACTATAGCTCTTAGATCATTCTCAATGTCTGTGAATACACTTCTGTGACCATAATACAATCTTGCACCTGAATTTTCTGTATAAGAAAGAAAAAATAATAAAATTATTTATGGATTCAACCCCACAAACTCCATGTATTTTTGTCAAATATCTTAATCCCCTAGATATGGAATTTATAAGGCTATTTAAAAAGGGTAGAAAATCCCCATCCTATAACATGTCTGCAAGAATAGAAACCATAGGTATTGAGATATAATTTGGAGGCCTAAGAAACAGTTTCAAAAGTGCCCACTATCAACCTCAAGCTTAATCCAAGGGTAATCGGGATGATTAAGTGTGGCACCCTGTTGGAGAGATAGTCCTACTATGTTGAGCATAATATGGAATACTCCTTTCACATGGATTCAACGATACTGAGTTTATTTTCCAAATTCTTTCTCTCACACACTTTAATTCTACAAGGCAACAAGGATGTAGATTTGACTGCAGTTAATTGCAAGAGTTCAAGAGTTTGGAGAAGAAACTAAAAGTGTTTTGAATGTGGGCTGTGATTCTGGCCTCCGTGAAGTAAGTGAACTGGCCTAGAGAAATTCTAGTTGATCCTTTCATTTTCTTCTTTTTTTTTTTTTTTTTATAGAGGATCAAAATAAGAAGGTACTGGTAAGAATTATCTTGATCTCACTTCCTTTTATGAAATAGAAAGAGGTTATTCGGGGCATTCAATAAAGCAGTTAGCTTTTGTTAGTTAACTGCTCCTTTAAATGACTTGACATGTTTGAAGATTAATTCCTTTGAATGTTTTTGCTGTTTTAAATTATTTTAGAACATTAAAAAGAAGTGAGTGTTATTATTATTATGCTGGTCTTGTTCCTGTGATACTCTACAATCTTTTCATGGAATCAAAGTTGGGAGAGAACTTCAAGATTGTCTAAATTTAGCAGCACTATAATCAACCTAAACCATGTTCCCAGCTGCCACATCCAGATGCCTCTTGAACACTTCCAGAGACAGTGACTCCACCACCTCCCTGGGCAAGTTATTCCAGTACCTGACTCTTCCATCAGTTAAAAATTTTTTTCTGAGATCTGATCTGAATCTCCCCTGACGTAACTTAAGGCCATTTCCTCTCATCCTTTCACCTAAAAGATGGCAGAAGAGACCAAACCTCCCTCACTAGAACATCCATTTAGGTAATTGTGAAGAAAGCAGAAGAAATTAAAGAAGCCAGAAATGTAAAGTAAATGACAATTAAAATAAATTTAACATTAGTATTATAAACTCCGGTATATCTTTAATACAAATCTTTAAATGTTGTAGTTTTAAGGGTACTATACTTATATTTGATACTGTGCAGTATTATCTGCTGTGTCTGTAAAGCACTCAATGATTTAATCTGCCTCTATAATTTATAATGTGAAAGTCTTAAATTTCACAGTTATGATTGTATTTTGGCTTAGGTAGTTTTTAAAACATGCAAAACAAAAGTTAAAAATATGTATTTGCATAGTTTTCCGATTTTCCACAAATTTCTTTGTCACAAAAAAAGGAAAGTTACAATGGACTTCAGCAAACAAAATGTCAGGGCTGTATGTCCTGTGCCATAAGAAAAATCATTTAGATGAGTTGTAGAAAGATGCACATGACTATTTATAGCCACTGTATCTTATTTGCACACAACCATTGGGACTGGCACAATAAAAGGTTTTGGTGAGGAGGGATGGTTTTCTTTGCCTCAGGTACTGAGAGTAGATACAATATAAGAGAAATAATTATGCAGTTACAAATTAAATTGCGTTTTTACCCTTCCTACCGATGGCACTTGACTGCAATGAGTAACAGTGGTTTATAAATTGTAATCTCTGTCCTGTACTGAGGGACTTATACCTGGATGGAGTCTGGTGATTAGACACACAGCCTATTCTTCTTCTGTAGTAACATTTAGTCCTCTTGGCAAAGCTGGTTAGTTATTTAACTGATTACTGAAATATCAGCTATCAATGTTTCAGAGAAATTCAGTGAGAGGATAAGTTCCTGAATTCATTTGTGTCACTACCATGGTGACTCACTCAGGACTGAGTGGTAGAGCCCCAAAAGGAACAGGCCTGTTAGCATCCTGTACACAAGTTTGGAACATAGCAGTGATAAATTACTGCTGATTGACTGTAGAAAAGTTCCATTCAGAAAAACTTAAAGGTGGTATAAAACTAAATCCTGTAAGAGCATTCAGATCTGACAGGTGGAGATCTGAGTTCAAAGTAGACCTACTGTTCTGTTTTCATTACTTCTTTTACCATAATTCTTCTTATAGAGAAAATAGCTTGCTTACAGTATTTGATAATAGCTTACAAATAAAATTTAAAAAAATTAAAAAAATTAAAAAAAGGAAAAAATCGTTCAGCAAAGTTATTAAAGCAAAAAAATAGAAAGGAAGATATATGACAATGTAGGGGTATTATGAGAATTTAGGGATTTTGTGTTACTTCTATAAAGGAAAGATTAGAAACTTCAGAAAATCCTCGTGCAACTGGCTCTAGTGAAGGTGGGAGAAGCAATCTCTGATTCTGCACAAGCATGTGCCCTGTGCAAATCTAAACTGCTTGAACAATTTAATTGACATGCTTAATTTGTCAGTTTTACTGAGAAAGGCCTGACTTTAAAATGCATTTGTAATATTAAGTGCTGAAAATGCAGATATGGAATTACATGCATAAGCAAGGCTGATTTCTGATTAAAATCTGACCTTTGAAATTGCACAGGATGAAATATTAATAAAATGGGGAAATATCCTGTCCTGATAGCAAAATGGAGTGGGTATTCTAACAGGTATTCCTCTTGCTTTACATTTGTGATCCTACACGCTTTAGTGCTCTGTTTTTCACATGTTGTCTGCTTGAAACTCACCCCCGAAAAAAAACCCAAACAAAAAGACAAAAAAAAAAAAGGAAAGTTCTCAAAAAAAACTAAAGAGGTAAAGTTCATGTAGAGCTTTGAACCTAAAAATCCTACTGTTTGTAGTGACTGCCAAAACAGTGTAAAAGACAGTGTAACCATGTAGAGTCAGACTGCTATATCTGCGGAGTTATATCACCAACCTTTTTAGAGAGAGACTAAACTTTCTGAAGTTAACCCCTTCCCAACATCATTCTTATAATGGAAAAAATGAATACAGCTCAGACCATTGAACTTGTATTGGTTTCTATACAGGTAGTAAACCAAAGTTTTTTAATGGCTTCCCTTCATAAGTGTTCTTGTGTTGCTCTCAAATGTATTGCAATAGCATTCTCTTGTGTACATTTACAAACCTAAAAGGAGTTTCTTAGTGAGAAACCCTGTCTCTAGACTATTCTTGAGACTAACATTACCTGCTGAACAGCAGATGTCCTTAAAAGGGCACAGAAACCAACTCTTCACAGCTGTGCCTGGAAAAAGGATGGGATTCAACATGGCTAAACTGAAGTAGAGGAGGTTCCAAATGGATATGGTGGGGCGGAAATCTTTAAAAGGATGATTAAGCACTGGCACACGTTGGGCAGAGAGGTTCCACAGCTTCCATTTGTATTTGAGGCACTTCAAACTCCAACTGGAAGAAGCCCTGAACAACCTGATCTAAGCTCAGAACTGACCATGTTGGGAGTAGAGGTTGCAATAGGGACCTCCTGAGGTCTGTTCCAGCCTGAATGGTCAGGGAATGATTCCATGTGTCTATGATATGTCAGTGTCAACTTTACCACTTCTATGAGTTACTCTGAGGTGCTAGTAACCATGGAAAATGAGAGGAAGGGATGCACGAGGAGAAAAAAAAACATATGTAGTTACAGTACATACCTGCGCTAAAAACACGTACAAGAAACTTTTAAAATGCAAATGAAGGCTCTCAGCTTCAACACAAAAGCAGTTCAATATTAATGTTTCAACAGATCCCTAATTGTCCCTATCGCTGTTCTAGTAAGGTAATTTATACTGTTTGTTCACGAGATCTCCCTGCATTCCCTAAGGCTAAAATATCAAACAGTCTGAGGATGTGGTATGCTGTGGTAGAAGGATCTGCATGTACAATGTTTGTGTGAGAGAGTATAAATTTAATTGGTCACAAATTTTTATTGATTCATAGAAATTAGAGGGTGCAGTTGCTAGGGGGTGGTTTTTCTATGGCCTCAATCTCAGTTTATTCACTGGTCTTGGATAGAAAAGACTCTGCTGCAGCAGATAAATGACACATTTGCGAAAGCAGACAAGTAGAAAAGTGCATATTCTATTTGAGAAAACATTTGAAGTCCTTAAAGTCTCCAGCCTCTTTCAGCCTACCAACAGGTTTTCTATCTGATAATAACTTGTTCCAAGTTGAATTACCATGGTTGGCTGCACCCTATCACACTTGTGGATTAGGAAGCTGGATCTTAGAAGTATTTGTGAAGTATTTCTTGATTATTCACAAGTCAGCTCCTGATTGAAGTAGGCTGCAGCAAAACACCCCATTCACCCCTGCATGTAGTAAAAGCTTTGAACCATGCTTTAGGAAATTGACCTTCAGAGATTATTTTGACCTTCAAACTGTTGCTACATCACTGAAGTGAGGTTTTTTGCAGAATGAGATGATAAACCTGTGGATTACTGGGTGATACTATGTCAACACCTTTGATAAGCAGTCATCAAAAGAGACATAGCAGAAGAAATTATTTCAAAAACTGGTACTTCAGAGCAGCAACAACAATTAAAAAATCTTCAGTGTGCATCAGTTTTCATTTTCAGATATATCCTCTTATACATAGGAATATTAATAGAGGAATAAAAAGGAGTAATTACTTATGTTTATGAACAGTTACAGGAAAGTGCTTGAGAAAATAAACTTTCTCTATTACTACTATCTGCATATTATTACTGTTACTGGTGTTATTGATAGCAGTATTAATGTAGTAGTCCTTAAAGACAAGAGTTAGAAACAAAGCATTAATTCCACTGGGAAATGTGCAGATGCAGGACAGAAAAAAAATAAAAAAAATCAGTCCTTGCATCCTAATAAAGTACCATTATACTTGAGGATATTTTAATGACTTTGACACGATTTGAAGAAGAATCATAACTGGTGTTAAAATGGGGTTCCAGGAGAGTTTGTAGAAATTATTAGAATCATCACAACAGAGAGGGGGAAAAAATAATACGTAGGCTGGTGTTACAATAAAGCAGTCAAGAGTTCACTGAGGCAAATCTGATCTAGGAGTCAGTTTATCAAGTTTCAATCAATAAATTTAGGTATGTAAAGTATTTAACAAATACACAAGGATTAGCAGACAATATACTACTAAGTTTTTTTGTAAACTTAACTAATTGCATCTCAAATATGACATGCACACAAAAATTACACTCACTCATTGATGTCTGGTGTCAGCTAAGGGCCCTCTTAGCCTTGAGGAGTCACCATGAGAGATGTCCCTCTTTGAAGGGAGATCCGTGGAGAGTGATCTCAGAAGACACTGATGGCTGCAGATATTTACAGTGTAAAGTGGTTAATTCGTAGTCAGACTTTCTACTGTGTTCATGTAGTTTTGGTCAGTTATCAGCCCAGTCTCCAGCCAAACCATTTTTAGGGGTATTTGGTGCTGAGTTATCACTGATATCCACCCACAATAGGACTAAGTTAAGCTGGTCCTACTTGTTGAGCATCAGCTTATACCAAAGTTGATGTTGTTCAAACAGTAGAAGCACATCAATTGCAGCTGAGTTTTGTCAATTTTGATCATTTACTATTACTGTTAAAGGGTAAAAGGGTGTTCTTTCTTTAAAATATGAAAAAGTGTTTAAACATGATGAAAATTCTAAGCATCTGAATTCTGCAAGTGTCTTGAAGGACAAAACAAAACACTACAGTTGAAGCTGCTATATTTGAGAGCACTAAAGTACACAGACATCCTCATTAAAAAGTCTCTTTGTACATATTCTTAATTTTAAAAGACTCTCACCTATTCAACACAAAATATGGGAAAAAAACAAACAAACAGACAAAGTACTGAAATTATTTGCTGATTACTTGTTGTGTTTAGCATAAATGAACTAAAATGCACATATCTTCTGTCAGTATTAAAAATTAAAAGTTTCCTGGCACTTAAATCACTGGTAGAAAAAGAACTCACCTTTAAAAAGAATTGGTTTTATATATTCTGATGGAAAATTCTTAACAAGTTATGAATATTTTAAAAAAACTCAGTCAAATTTATTCTTTTCCAAATTCTAGACCAAATGCACTGATAATAATTGAAAGATAAATTTCTATTATGTCATAACCTATACTCGTGCCTCAAGACTTACATGGGAACTGGCAGATTTTCTAATCTCATTCTTGACAATAATTGGGGTGAAAACAAGGGCTATAGTGACACACAGGTCATCCCCAAGGAGTCTGGTAGCACTCAGTGTAGAGAGAGGTCACTGAAGTAATTGACAATTTAAGAAATATCTTCAATTACACAAAGAACAAGCCAGAGCTCCTCACTGACTCTGGAAGAACTGGATGCTAAAATATAACAGTGTGTGATCTACAGGGATATTAAAGAGATAAAATCCTATTTTTAGAAGTATAGTTTAGCATATAAAGTAGCTGTATCATCCCATGATGAACTTTTATTTCAGTTCACTATTCATTAAGACTATTTATGGATGGAATTGGAAATGGTGATTATATGTCAACTGAAAACAATAATATTTCCCTTTGTTTTATTTTTCAGAAATGCCTGGATTTATTCATCAGCTGTTCTTTCTCTGTCTCCAAAACATCCAAATCTGAATAAAATATTATATTAAACAACCCAGAATTAAAATCCTATGTTTTCAGAGTAACTCTGAAATTTTTCTAAAGGGACCAGACACTATAGTGTCAAGACTTTGTATATCAAATTCTTGAATATTGCACATTTTGGTAGCTGAAGGCATTCTGAAGGCATTCTAAAGGCACCCGAAATTGCTCAAGTATTGCTCCTGATTTGGCACTGCCCAGTAGAAAGTTTAATTTAAACAAGAATATTTGGCTTTCAGTAACCAGAAAGTTAATGTTGCTTTGGTTGAAGGGTTGAGACATGATGCTCAGATTCTTTCTTACAGTTTTAATTTCTTTCTTGGGTTTACTTTCTACATATTACAGGTGATTTACCAGTATTTACACTAGATGATTCCAATGTATTTCTTTTTAGTATGCTAATTAAGTTCTGAAATTAATTATCTTGTGGCTTTTTCAGATTTGCACAATATTCTTCTATCTTTTTCAGCTTCTCTTACATTATTCCTTTCCTTGGCTTTCTTAGGCTATTCTTATTCCACTAAGAAAAAATCCATCCCTTCTGATTTTCTTCAGAACATTCCTTCTCTATATTGTGGCATGCTAAGAGAAAGCTACTCCCATGTATTTTCTTAATGCAATCAATTCACATTCTAAAAAATGCCTACTGTGTGATTATCATTACCATTTTTCCTGTAGGTATTTAATTTTTTTAATCTACTGCTAAGGTAAGATGCTAATAGTAGATAATGTCCTCAATGCAAGTTTGTCTTTCAAACATTTGTTTCCTTGTCCTGTTGAATGATTTACTAACAGCTTAATCAGCTGTTTGACTGAAAAGTGTAAAGTACCTTGACATTACTAAATTGAATTTCCATTTGACTTTTGTCTAAAATTAAAAGTAATTTTTTTCATATTGTAAGCATTACACAATATTGCTACTTCATAGTCTTGTTAATTTTAAAAAATAATGGGTAAAGTCTTATGTTCTTTTATTTTGATTTTAGGTGAGAAAAATACCATGGCATAATGCCTAAAGACAGAAATACAACACTTAATGCTAAATACCACTTGGAATAGTCATATTTTTCACGTGCATTTAGAAATTTTATCACAAGGAAAACAAAAGTGTAGTAGACTTTCAGAATTTATTTTTATTGTTGCTAAATCAGGAAATGGCTATACCTCTTTCCTCCTCTTGCAGCAACTTGTTACTCTTACTAACGGTTACTCATTTGAGAGTTACTGAGATAGCATATTAATTTCATTCTTTGACATTTGCGGAAAAATATATTAAAAAATTGTATTTTAATAGGATTTATTTGAACTGGTCCCAAATGTGTGTATATGTGTTGGAAAAAATGTAAGAGTACATTACTATATTTCAAGCAAAGTAAAGGAACACATCGTATTAGAAAAGTATGCATAAACATGTACAATTTCTAAATTACACAGCATAGAAAAACCAAATTGAGAGTTCAGATAGCCCTGAGTTCTGTTAATTGCTTTAATACTTATTTTTAAAGTCCACATAAAATACAGTCTTTCTATTTCTGTATCTGTTCCACCCTCTCTAAATGTATTTCCCTTGTACTGAAAGTATATAAATACATGACTGTATGTACTATTTTTTGTTTCTGTTCTTGTGTTTTGCAGATATATTTTTTTTAATATTTATATTTATACCCAATTCAAACCCGTTTCTTAAGATGTACGGTTGCTTCTCCTGCCAAAATCCAGGAAACACCAGTTTACACTGGTGTTAAATCCATACTTTCGTAATTTATTACCCACAGGCTATATTTACCCAAAAAGACTGAAAACTGCTGCCTGAACTGTGCTATCTAGTTGTTTACACTCACATTTCACATACAAGAGTTCTCCTTTTCTCGATGGTATTATCAAACAAAAAGGAACAGGTTCTCTTTGGTTCTTAAATTTTGCTGCTTCATGGCATATCAGACTTTGCTCTGATAAGTAAAAAATTGAAAGGATACGAAGTAATTCAAGAGGGCGAGAAACACTAAAGTGCTCTAGTAGTTTGGACAGGCTTGCCTCTGTTCTTAATTATTCGTTTTCTAACACTGCCAGTTTATCCATCCTGAGACTTTTATAAGTTCTTCCTCCCCCCCTCAAATGTAACTGCAGGTATACCCAGGGGGCTTCTATTATGTATGTTTTACTGCTTATGGTGTGAAGTTTAAACCGAACAGGTGTTACCTACCTACCAAGTGGATTAAGTATAGTTATAGTGACTGTGATGTCAAGCATTAATTACAGACTTATTATATTCAATGCTTCCCAAGTTATATAGACAGAGCCATTTGAACCTTCATTGCAAAGCAGCTTTTCATTTCAGAAACATAAATTATGACATAATTTTAATAATTTGACATCCTAAGGAATATCTGTTGAGTCTATCCCATTACTTTTGAGAAACAGTCATAGTGTCTGGAATACACATTTTTATTACTTCTTTAGCCTATTGCTTAAGCAAATTATCAGTGGTTCAGTGACCCGGCAATCAAACTGGTGTCCATTGATTTGATTCCAGAGCATGCA
Organism: Corapipo altera; assembly: GCF_003945725.1. NCBI lineage: Eukaryota > Metazoa > Chordata > Aves > Passeriformes > Pipridae > Corapipo > Corapipo altera. The sequence continues at coordinate 2,423,079 of NW_020884921.1, read as the reverse complement.
GGCAATTAATGTAATCATCTTAACCAACCATCTTCAATTTATGCTATACTGTCTTAGCTGTGTTCTTCCTTGTAGTTATGTCCTAAGATTTTCTGTTTTGTCAAGGGTTAGTATCCTTAAACTTACTGTGCATATTTCTGCATTAGGTATGAGTGTCACAACCCTAGCATATGTCACCCTAACAGCTCAGACTCAAATAAGGCATATTGTTTACTTCTCAAGAGAATCATGTAAAATAAAACTTAGTTGTATCAAATAAGTAATTGAACACTATCACATTTTGAGCAATTTGTCATTACTATATGAATGTCAAGACCAAAAATAAATTATATTTCAAATCATCCTTCTCTCAATATATTCCACTATTATTATTCTTGTTTCCCTGATATCTGCTGTCGTAGCAGCCTTTGGCATGCAGAAGACAGGATCACTGGGAGGCCAGAAACACAAGAGAAAGGGTTGTTCTCAGCACCAGAGTCAACGTCCTGATGTGAGCACCATGCTTAACACAGATCATACTCTTTGATTTGGAAGTTAGTCCCCAGCTAACTGAAAACTGAATATACAACAGGTATGTGGGAGATATCTGGAGGCAGAAAAGCTAAGTCCATCGATTGGCAGCAAAAGTGGCACAGGTTTCCTGAGGCATTACAGATCTTTTTGAGTAGGAAGCAGGGAAGGAGGGGAAAATTTGTCCTGGTAGACAGTAGATATAAAAAGTAATCTGTGATGCAATGGTGTTGGCTTTGACAACTAGCTCAAGGCAGCTCATTTCTCCTAATAGTGCAGCTTCTTGAGATGAAGTAATAGCTTCTGCTCTGTGTAATTATCTAAATCTTAAAACTATGGGTAAATGAAGTTGGTATCCTATATTCCCCTTTCTGTTTCAGCACAACTGTCCTTTCTCTGTGTTCTGTAAAATAAAAATGTCTCTGTATGTGGTTTAGCACAATTAGAATTAAATGCACGGATCTTTTTCAAAGGGAATGTAAGAGCACAGTTGTTTACTTGCAGATTTATTTCAAGCACCTGCAAAATCAATGCAAAATTTTGACTATCAAGTAGCAGGAAAAAAAGGCACTTATTTTTGTGTCTTACAGTTTGACTAGTAAGAGTGGTTGCCCATCACTGAGAATACTATCTGTCAGGCTTATCTGCTTGTACTTTAAATAGCGTAATTTTTCTGTGGTTAAGATTGAAGCCTATATTCATTCCCTTTCTTGTAATTATGCAGAATGATGACCTACATCCTGAATGTAGATCCAAATCATGCTCTTACTAGCGATAGGAGATGTATAGCATCTTGGTGCTCTGACTTTGTGATCTCCTCAACACATCCCCAGCACTCCCATATGCAATACATGACACCCCTTACGTATATTTCAAGCTTCAATGGTCAGTGGTATAGGGAAGCCTTTGACACAATCTAAAATTCTTCTCCAGAAGAATAACAGACCTAACCCCCTTTTCTCTTTAGGAAAGTAAGACTATCTGGAGTTATCCATCACTGCAAGCTTCTTCTCCTAAAAATTTGGCATTGTACTAGTATTTATAAGCATAACTGCTATGCAGAACATATTTTTAATGACTATACTTTCTTTTTAACCATAATTTCTTGTGTCTTACTGATATATTTATAATCCTCCTTACAAAGAGTGAGATTTTAGATCTCAGATCTTTTGAACAGATCATTTAAATGCACTGTATGACCTTGTGTTACTGAAGGCTCAGGTCCTGCTTCCTATGGCTTCATTTTTTTTTGTCAGTGTAGACAGCATGACAACAATGCGATCAAGTGTGTAATATGAATGTTATGCATACTGGGGAAAGGGAATCTCCTCCTTAAGAAAGTGACCTGCCTGCAGTCAGTTTCTGGTTTTAATTTCTTTAAGATTTTGTTAATTTTCCAAGAAATCAGAAAGGCTTTTCTTGTAATCAGAGTGAAAGTCAAACAGTTCATGCTTTTCTAGGGCCATGGCTATGTTAAAGGCTTGCAATCAACTGTGAAACCTCTTCTCTGGCCTACTGAGGCAAAGGCAGACTCTCCAGCTGACTGACTTGACTACCTTGCAGTTATTAACCTGTGATGGTCTGAGACTGAAATAAATTTAGTACCTTTTTAGTCAAAAACAGTGCCAGACTTGGACAGATCTGTGTTGTGGGAAGAATGAGAGCTTCAGACAAAGTTTGTTAGAGGAGCCGTCCCACTGAGACACGAGGAACTCAAAAGATCCCCTTGGTTCCTAAACTCCTCAGAGAGGAGTGAAGGTGTGTCTGGATCCAATCTTCACCCCAAATTTAGTCAATGGTTTGTGTCTAAACGATCATACAGCTGTAACAGAACATTTATACAGCTTTTTCCCACAGGATTAAGGATGGCAACCCAAATATATTTACATAAATAAATATTTGTTTAAATGGATTACAATAATGATAATGATTAGACAAAAATACCTTAATCAGAATTATTTACTACACATTATAGATAGTTGTAACTATTAGTGTAGTGCACTATTTTTGAAGCAATGTTGCAGCAATTATACTAAAGCTAGCAAAAGCAATTATTGAGTAGAGACTGATGTTACTCACCCATAAGAACTAGCATGGGCAAATCTCTTTCTCTCAGTCTCTAGGAGTATACTTGATGTGTGCCCACATTCAAGAGAATGATTTGCACACACTCTAGGGAAGTAGGCTAGGAGTGCTTGCTATGCAAAGTGGGACTAGAGTTTTATAGCATAAAGTGATTGTCTGTCAGTCATATGCATTTTTAGATTATGTGTTGCAGGCTTATTGAGCACAATATATACTTTGTTGCTAAAAAAAGGTGTTATCAGCTCTTTGGTTTCTTCTGCTTCACACTTCTTGCTCTCACTTCTGTATCAGGGCCTGGCATGTCCTCATGGTGGATCCCATAGTTCAGCCAAGCTGATCTCAGCATTTTTCAACACTAAACACAGCAGAGTTCTTTGCTTAATCTTGTCACTGATAAGCAGACCTGACTTGTTCAATCCACCACTGAACAGCAGAACTTGCAAAGTTCATCACTTATAACTTGTAAATATGACTAAGTTTAAGCTGCTGTATCTCTGCTTAGGCAGATCATCTGGTATACACTGATATTTATAAAGTTTTGGAGATAACAGGTAATTTTTAAAATATTAAGATATTCTTATCCCACTTTAAGGTACTGTCTAAGCTACATATTCAACATTGGGCCTGCCATACTTCACAAAATCTTTCCTTCTTCTCCTCCTTTTCCTATTTAGCCAAGACAGAAGCTACTGAGAATCCTAAATTGCAAGAAAACCTCTCAGTGATTAACTTCATCTTATTTGGAAGCTTTCACTGATTACAAAATTGTCAGCATAATTCAAGAGTTTTCCTTTAAATGTTGATTTAATTTTTTAAACAAATATTTGGTAAATATATTTCAAATGTGTGTCCCACATTGGCGAATGAAAGATAATGTGCTTTCCATATCTATTTGTCCGCCCAGAATATACTTCAAGTTTATCTAGGGAGCTAAGCATTTAGAAAATTTCTCTCTATATTTAACACATTGTAGTGGTTTGAATCTTGTTTTCCCCCAGAGGGTTAGAAAAGTGGTAACCCCCAAGGGGTGGAAACCCCTGGAAGTTTTGAAGTTCTGTCCAGTGGGCGCTCCTGCAGAAATGTAAACATACCACAAGCTGACCGGAAGAGAAGAGTTGTAGTTTGGTAGTTAGAAGAAGTAGTCATGTTGTAGGAGCCACGAGGAAAGGGGCCCGGAGCCCCTCGGGGCCTCTGGGGCCCCCTAGCCCCAGTTGGGGGCTACAGAGACTTGAACAGCGTTAAGCTGGACTATGTGTCTGTAGCTGTGAGCTGGGAGATGTTTTCCATTGTGAGTGAGCAGAGACAGAGCAGAAGCGGCAGCAGCTTCCAGAGGTTATGGCTAAAAGCCAACTGATAAGACCTGAACCAGAGAAGCAGCAGAAGCTAGCAGCAGAGTTACGGAGTTCTGGGGGTAAGAACTGATACCAGACCCCCCAAACTCCTTTGAGATCTCCTGGAGAGGAGGAAGATGATGGACTCTTACTTGAAAGAGCCTTGAAGTGCAACATGCACTGCAGAGAAGAGCTGAGAAGCTCGGTCGTCCTGAGAGCTGAGCCAGGACAGTGTGGGAGGTTGGCCTTGGGGGCCCTCCCCTGCTGCAAGCTACAAAGAAGCTCGCAGCCTGAGACAGGGCACAGAGGCTCTGCAAGGAGCTTGAATCTCCTGGAGATACCAGACCGTCACGAGGACCCCCTGTGTCTTCGTGATATGACGTGGTGGAACGGCCTTGTCTGGGGTAACGAAGCCCACGGAAGACCCCTTGGATGGTTGACAGCGGGGCCGAGGGAACTTGGATACCTCCCTCGTGAGTGCTGGCAGAGATCCAGCAACAGCTACATGCATGAGAGAGATAGACTACTTCTGCTACTCTGAAGAAGCTGCTGCCCTGAGAGACTGGAAGGGATCTGTCCTTCTTTCCCTCCTGGACTTTTATTTGGAGGGGAGAGGAGATCTGATCCATTGTAAACACTATATGTCATGGTAGAGATAGTTGTGATCGTGTGTATAATGTGTTATAGTATTTATTTGTACAGTCATTGTAATATATTCCCTTTCCCCCATTCTGAGTCTGGTTGTGTTTTGTCTGGAAAAACCCATCTCACATTAGTTTGAGATGTGGGAGGTGGATGGAGCTAGGGAATTGGATTTTGGGGCTATCTCAAACCATGACACACATTTACAACCAAAGTACATGTTTGCTATTACTAAATATTTTCTCAGCTATGACTATCTCACAATCACCAGAACCAGAGCAATCTGTGGCCAGAGGTCACTTAACTTGATATAGAAATCCTTCCTTCAGGGTTTATATACTTCCTAGAAGGAGAGTATGCATTTTTTCAGCAAAACAAATTCGTTATTAAAAGACTATTTGTAGCCAATATGGATTAAAAATAATGTCTCTAAAGTTTTCTGTCACAGTCATAATAGCAAACAATGAAATCTACATATTTTTAAATAAAGTCTTTGAGATAGTCCTTTAAATAAGAGGTGGACTTCTAAATATAATAAAGTTTATCTGAGTTGCCTTACTGTTCATAACAATCCTTCCCTGCCTGAGATGCAAAATGCAGTTTATAATAAAGGTATTCCAGTTACGTCTAGAGTTAAGAAGTTTTATATATCATTGTGAACTCTAAGAATCCTGCATGTCTAACTAAGGTTATTACGATACAATAATTCTGGGAAACTGTTTAGAAGAATGAGTATACTCATAAGAACTTTTGCTTCAACTAATGAGTCCTACTACGCAGTGATAAAACTTACTTTGAAAAAAAGGACACATGAAATAAATTAACAAGTTTGATTACACAGAATATAAAACTTGAAAACTGAGGATTTAGCTCTATTAGTGTCTTCCAAACCTTCTCCTTAATTTTAAATATGTGGACCTACAAAAAAAACCCCAAAACTAAAGTTTAGATTTCACACACACATAATTAAATTCAGCTATAAATTCAATTATGTCTTGGCTAAATAAGTGCAAAACCCCAATAACATAACAAAAAATATTGTGTTGAATTTCAATATTTAAAACTTGGGAGTTTAGATTTTTTTTTCTATATAAGTGCAAATCTAATTTTTCTGTCTCTTAAAACTATAAATTTTTATGATAATTTGCCTTGAAATCTGTATTCTCTTGTGTAAGTTTACTTCCTGAATTCAAAGAAATGTTAACAGTGAGATTTAATTTATTCTTTCCATGTCTTTGTATTTTAATGCCATGGTGTTTCCAGAGGGTATTTTCTGTAGATTTAAACTATTTAAGAACTTGCTGTCCAAGTTCACAGTGAGTGAAACCCTCAGGATTGTCTGATTACAGAGATGGCTTAAAAATAGGAAATTTTTGTACTGAATTTAAAATCAAACTGCATTTGAGTAGGAGGGAGATTGCAACTTTATTTGCCAGGTAAGGGAGCATGAAGAAACACATTTCTGTATGAAGATTAAGTATTGCAAATTGCTATAATGCTTGGAACAAAATGTGAATAATGAATTGAAGTAGAGATTTGTCTCTTGGTGTTTAATAATTCATTCACAATTGTAAAAAGAGTTATTTCTTCTGTTGAAATTTATGGAGTTATGTTAGGTAGTAGTCTTGATTTATTATCCTTGCCCTACAAATTTACCAGAAAAATCTTTTATCTTGCTATAGATATAAATTGCATTGAACACTGAGAAGCCTCAGTTCAGAAAAGGAAATGGAACAGTATCAAGGTTTCCTCCTGAAGTAAATTTATAATGATGCTACCAACACTTTTGTCTGTGTCATTTAAGCAAAAACCAGATTCTTGCACATTGGGATGAAAAAAGTTCCTGCAGAACTCATTCAGAATACATGCATTACTTGTACAAGTTCCTATATCTTGTTAGCTCTGATTCTGCTGTGTAGGACATTTTTGAAGTCGAGTGTGGGTGAGGAAGTGCATTTTAGCTATATAGGAGTAAGAATACTGTTTCTGCAGCAATCATACAGATATTTTGGAGATCTATGGAATACACATTTAATGAACAACAAAAAAAGAGGCATTCACAAGAAGATGCTGTAGGAGTGCTTCAGACACTCTCATCAACCATGTAAACAAATTTAACATACCAGGACCACATTAAAATACAATCTTTAAATAACTCATGCTGTGAGTGACTAAATCCTAGTATGTAGGGCACTATCCATTATACCCCCAGAAGAGAAGAAGGTTCAGAAAAGATGGCCTAGTGTGATGCGCTCTTGAAGCTCAGGAAATAATGCAGGGTGTGACTGAACATAGCTGTAGCAAAAACAAACCCCTCATTTTATCTCAAAACAAAAGAGACAAAAAATGACCTTTATTTCATGTGAAAGGTTTTGTGTAACTTATATCTGTATTGTGTTGTATCACTCCACTAAATCAGATTTCCTGTTGTATATAAACTGTCTCTAAAGAAGGGTATTAATTATTTCACCTTCCATGGCTGAAATATCTACAAGAACCTGGTCAGAAAGTAGTGGACTCTGGCATCTGTTTATAATATATCTTCTAAAACATACTGTATCTGAATTGCTTATGCTGTCCTCTGGGGTTTATCTGTTAATTTCTTTGTTGTTGTTATTTGTGTTCCTTTGTTCCTTTCTTCCTGAGTTACCCTCAAAGTTGTGTGAAAGGGCAACCTAGTACCAGCCAGCTATCAGAATGGTAGAAGTCAACTTGAATGTTTTTTTTTTTTACTTTAGCTAGTTGGATACATAGCATAATTCATAAATGAAAAATTTTACAGGAAAATAATATTTTTGTGTTTAATATCCAAAGTGTTATGCTCCTCACTTCTTTCTCAACTGTGTTTATCTTAAAAAAATTACATAACAGTGTTCACAAATAGCTGATGACTATTCCCCAGATTGGATAGTCATAGGAAAGCAGTGTTATTTATCTAGAGGAAGCAAGAAGGTAGATATACATCCTACAAATACTAATTATTCCATCTTTCTTACGGCTACACATATCCGTTTATCACTACCAACAGTTGTCATGTAAAGGACATTACACTGTATTTTTATCATATTGCTACTTCAGGTACCTCACCCCATATTATCTATGCATGTTTATGTTTTCATTTTATTTTGAATGTTACATAACTTTCCTGACTGATAGATCCTGGTTGCCCTCCTCTTCCCAAGTTCTGGTATTTTTAATAGTATCTTTACTCTTCTTGCTGTTTAAAACTCAAATGCAACAGTTTGTCTAGCTTAGTAGAAAAAAAGTTAAATAAGAAAAAATAAATTAAACAAGAAAAAATATTCTTTTCTTCTGTGACTCACCAATAAACCCATAAAATGGAAAAAGGCTCAGAGAAAACGGGCAAGCATGATGTGCCCTTGAAACTCATGGTGTGTCTGGCCACAGCTGTTGTAAAGCAGTTGTCAGTACCTCAACACAAAAGGAACCTGAGGGCGGCCTTTTTTTTAGGTAAACAGCCAAACAACAGTTGAGTGCATCTGTGGCAGTGTAAATGGTTCTCACTCAGTTCATTAAATGACCATAAATGTCTCACTGATTTAGGGAAACCAGTATACAGGGAGTGAATATGTGACTCAGCCCAACAAAGTGAGCATGAAATCCAGAAAACTAGTGAAAGAATTTTAAAGAGAGCAATGGGCTTAAGCTGGTTTCAAGTTGGTATATCTTCCCAGAGGTTGAAGTCACTCAGAGTTGTGATGATGAGTATCCTACATAGACCATTATCCTATCACACTAGTATAGTGAGATAAATACACTAGTTGAGATACACAGTATCTCAGCTGCGTATTGCATTTGCTATATTTTGCTAACAGAAGCTTGCATTATTCCTGTGTTAGGGTGTTAATTTTTCTTTACACCACTTTGCAAAATCAGAAGTCCCATGTAACATCAGTGGTCTTCAAATGAGTAAAGCTGATATTAATGATCAAACCCTTCACATGTGGAATATCTAAAAGAATCTGGTGACAGATTCTTTTGTATTGAACTCTGATATCTGCTTAGCTAAATGCTCATCAAGTGAATTTTGCCTTACCTTCATATCAGCCCTATTACTAACATCTCTGTGTTTTGTTTTAAGAAATTAAACATCTTCAGAAATATCATTTATTTGTGGGGAGTTTTGACTCCAGGAGTCTGAACCACACAGTGGAAGATGAAATTCAGTGCTGCTAAATCTAACATATTCTGGGTTCACATGGGTAATTTGAAGTACTCATACAGAATGTTTTTCTTTTATTTTAAGAAATGTAATGAACATTCTTGAAACACTGTTTTTGTGGGCACTGCAATAACATGTTATTCAGCACAGTCAGTCATGTTAAAAAAAACCAAACAACCATACAACAACAAAAAAACCCCAAACCACAAAATATAAGAAGAGTAAGAGTAAAGATCGATTGTTCTCTGGCATACTAATGACCATGGGCAAATGTCTTTCACTCATCCCCAAGGACCAACCTTGAGGGGTGTCCCCACTCAAGGTAGGATTCTCCACACACAGAGTTCAAAATCACAGTTTCAGATACATTGTTCTTTGATGTAGAAATACACTAAAACAAACAGATGTTTTAAACAAAGAATTAACTTGAAATTAATTAAGATGGGAATCTAAGAACCTGTTTTATTTATTTAAGAATTTATATAAATGTTAAATTATGTTAAGAACCTGTAGACCAGAATTTAACATTTAGATGTTATATACACTTCATGTGCTTTCATCACAACAGCTAAAATTCTTTTACATTAAATTTTCAGAAAGTTTTTCAGTTTCATTAGTTAGTTGCATTTACATCTGGGAACTAAATGCAATTGCACTTACATTACTAGGACTTACATTGTGATGAATGTAATGAAAAAATACTTTTTATATTTCTAAAGCCCCCATATGATTTTCAAGGAATTTTAATGACGATATGGGGAGTTATTTTAGATTGTTCTTTTTTTTTGTCTTCTGATTAATCTCAGATTGCAATAAAATGTATGAGTTAGTTTTTCTTTTCATATACTTTAATATAAGAAATAGAATATCTTCCTTTCTTGGCCTTAGAACAAGAATAACAAACCAACTAGAGGTTTGGAAATGCTGTTTAGTGCAAGTGTGTCACATTCAAAATGTGATGTGTGATGGCTTTTCCTTTATTACCACTACAAGATGTTAATGTTGCCATGTCAGTCACTGGGATACCTCTCATTATACTTTTTTTGTTGATGTGTATACAGATCAGTTTTAGAGTACCAAGCAGGTAATCTGTATTAGCACACACTAACAAACAATATTGTTCTCTGCAGTCTCTTGGGTATAGGAAAGATAGTTCAATACTGTATTCCTTAAAGTGCACCTCTAGCCTAAGGGTACTTGTAGAATCAAAGAATGTCTTCAGTTAGAAGGGACCCACAAGGATCATTGAATCCAATGAACTCCTGGCCCAACACAGGACAACCCCAAGAGTCACATAATGTTCCTGAGAGCATCATCCAAATGCTTCTTGAACTCAGACAGGCTTGACGCTCTGACCACTTCCCCGGGGAGCCTGTTCCAGTGTCTGTCCACCCTCTGGGTGAAGAACTTTTTCCTAATGTTAAATCTAAACCTCACCTGATATAGCTTCATGCTGTTCCCTTGGGTCCTGTCACTGGTCACCAGAGAGAAGAGAGCAGTGTTTGCAACTGCACTGCCCATCGTGAGGAAGTTGTAGACTGCAATTAGGTCTCCCCCCAGTCTCCTCTTTTCCAGGCTGAAAAAGCCAAGTGACTTCAGCTACTCCTCATATTGTTTCCCCTCCAGACCCTTCATCATCTTTGTTGCTCTCCTTTGAATACTCTCTAGTAGTTTTACATCTTATATTGTGGTGCCCAGAACTGCAAACAGGACTCAAGGTGAGGCTGCACGAGTGCAGAGCAGAGTGGGACAATCTCCTCCCTTGCCTGCCTGGCAACGCTGTGTCTGATGCCCCCCAGGATACAGTTGGCCATCCTGGCTGCCAGGGTACAGCCCCTACTCCCCTGGTTTTTGGAGGTAGTACTTAAAAAGTGATCAGCACCAATGGACTCCAGCACTTTCTGACCGTTTTCACAGGGACCTTATCAACTAATTCCCTGAGCAACCTGAATTCTGTTCTCCTCGTCTCCAGCACTGAAGTTTTGTTGTCACTTTCCCTTCTGTCATCAGAGATTTTAGGCTTGACTGCTTCATGATTGATGTGGCCACTTCACTTCAAAGATCCTCTCTGTTAAAAAGTAACAAATCAAGGAAGGCACCTTTCCTAGTTGGCTCCCTTAGCATCTATATTATGATGTATTATCCAGGTGTTTTAGGAATCTTCTGGACCTGTTTGTACCAGCTGTGTGGTATTCTCAGTTAATATCTGGTAAGTTGAAGTCCTCCATAAATTCCTTTTATTTTCTGCTGATGTAAAGACAGAATGTCATCACATACTTTGATATTGTTAAAAAATATAAGCCAATGAAACAGCCAGTGTTCCCTTACCATGGCTGATGGTCCTTTGTAGGCTGTATATACATTTTTTTCTTTATTTCCCTATACTTACCTGAAGAGGGTTTTTATTAAATTTTTTAGTTATATCTCTTGTCCACTTTACACACTTGAGAGAGCTCCAAATATATAAATTTCTTAAAATTTTATTGTAGGTTCAATCATTCTTTTGTAAATATCTGAACTCTCTCAGAATGTTTTTTGTTTTGTTGGTTGGTTGGGTTTTTTCGTGGAGGTTTTGTGGGTTTCTAAAACAAAAGTTTTGTGGTTTTTTTAAGAAGCACACAGCAAGTCAGACAAAATTTCTGTTCAATTGTAGCTCACATGACAACTTACTACTTTTTCTCAGTGGTTCTTCATACTTTTATTATCTACAGAGCTCCATATAATTCTTTTATTTTAAAATGGTACTTTAATAAAGTGAAGTTAAGGATAATGGACCTCCTCTTTTTGTATTTTCATTCTTTTTTGTTTTAGCTTAAAAAAAAAGGAAAAAAGCCTTTCTACACCATTATGAAGAGGCTGTACCATTTACCCCAGATGTAAGATCTTTTTTGGTTTGATGAAGTAGTAAGTGTAGTTCAATATACACGAAACACTACACTGAAGCTGTGTGCTCCAACAAATGCCTCCAAATTACCGCTTGCCATTTACAACTGAATTGTTACTAAAGAATAAATTGTTCAGGCCTTCATAAAATATAAAAAATGGATTTACATTTTTCACATGCATATACATGGACTCTTATTATGAGCATATATGCAGCATGTGCAGGACAGGTAATAACAGAAATGCCAAGAATTTTTATTTATCACATGTATAGTTTATGTAAACCTTTGAGGTCAATATGCAACAACTGGCATAATTAAGTTTTGGGTTGACTCTTTCTTTTCTGCCACCTAATTTATTCCTTTTGAAAATTGCTTTCATTGTTCCCTGTTGATGTTGTAGCTGTACACTCTAAGTGTCATCTAGGTTTTCTTATTCGACCAGAAATCATATATTATACATTAATTTCATATGCTAATTTACCCTTCATTGTTTGTTATGTGGCTTGTTTTTAATCATCATCTTTTACAGAGGCTGGTGGAAGATTCTAGAAGCCATTATCCCTTTGTGATTCTACAGCATGCTGAATAATATTTGTAACATAATATTTTCCTTAAATCCATGGATATTATTGTTGTATGTATTTTCAAAGACTGCTAGAGTGCCTTCATGTAACTGAATTAAATACAGTTTAATTAACTTAAAGTAAATTAAATTACTCATTAGCCCTAATAACTTTAAGCTTTAGAATGTGTTTGAATTGGGAAAAGCATTTGAATACCTGGCTTAACAGCTCTGGTGAGGTACAAAATTAATTAGCATTATACATATCTTAGCTCCTTTCAAGATATGCACAGATGGGATAACAAAACTGGAAAGATAAGGAGCTCTGAAAATCTCTTTTTTAATTTACTAATTAAAGCAGGTATTTGCTATTGTGAGCAACTGAACTAAAACAAGATTAGTTATTGAAGAAAAAACTACACCAACCCTACAGAAGTATTAAGAACAGAATCATAAGTTATCTGACAATGTCATTTTACTTGAGGTCAAATTATTTTAATTGTAATGAAAGTAGAAGAAGAAAGGTCACTATTCTTAATCTTAATGAGAGTCTTTTTTTCAAAGAGATTACATTATGTGATTAAAATGAAAAAGAAGAAAGAAATGTGGGAATAGTAGATTTCTTTCTAACTTGATCCATTTCCTTAAGATACAGTTGCACCTTTTATTTTGTTAAACTCATTATCAGGCTTATTTATAAATTCTCCTTTGAAAATAATGATTTTTAAATTTTTACACTCTTGACTATTGTGTTAGTTTATGGTCTCCTTTTGCTTTATTTTTTTACATAACATCAAAGAAATTGCTGATAATTCTGAAGTGCAGCTATATTAGATGTCTCAAGTAGTGGGGAGCTAAACTACCTGTTGAGATTACACAGCAATTCATGGTAAAATACAATAAAAGAAACCTATAGCAATTTGATAAAATCTGTTTCCTTTCAAAGGAATTTTTTTAATTTTATTTTTACCAGCCAAAGATAGTTTAATTTACCTCAGAGAGCCTCAAGAAAAACTTGGTTTTGCTGAAAGCATAAAACCATAGGGCTAGCAAAACCAATAAGTAGCATATCAGGCTGGACCAGTGTTTTCTGAGGGCAACACTCATGAAAGCTGAAGCAAGAAAATAAAGCATATTTTTTGTGACAATATAGGCAACAGGGTTACAGGACAGGGGTGATCAGTACCTGCTCACCACTTTTTGCTGGATTATTTTCTACCTAACAGTATAAGAATGCTTTAACTCAACCAATGAAATTCTACTTTGATAGCTGGTCTGCATCTAGACCTACTATTTTGACATATAGAGAAATACTTAGACAATACATATTGCTTTAGGTATTATGTATACTAGCAAAATTGAAATGAAATCTTTATTGTCTGGAAGCAAGCCAGTGATGGCTTTTGGAGCGGACTCAAGGGATCACTTTGGATATGAGATCACTTTGCCAAATAAAGTACAGATTTGGAAGAAAAGAATCTTAAGCAGATAGAAGGTGAACAAGAGAGGAATAGGGATTGAGTAGCAGTTTGTTATCCCATCACAAACAGGATAAAAATTGTCATCAGTGATCAGAGCAACACTGTGCTCTGATTTTGAGTCCAGTTAACTTGAGGAAGACTTGTCTCTGTTTTCGCATGCAGAAAGATGGTAAATAGGTTAAATTAAACACTGAAGTTACTAGACCAAAGGAAGAAAGATATTAAACAGTCATAGGAAGCACATTAGAGAAGGGAAAGAGACTACTAAGAAAAGAATGAGGAAACTCTTAGAAATTAATTTCCTTCTAGACAATCAGGAAGAATTTTCAGGAAGGCAGTTAATGACATAATAAATGATACAATAAGAACACAAACTCAGTGTATACCAAGAAACTAGTCAGAGATGTGTAACTGGAAAGGCAAAGACATCAGATTACAGAGTTCAGTTATTTCAAAGAAATATTCACAAGTTTTGGATGAATGGAGTGATTACTCAATTTGTAATTAAAAAATATATTTCTGATCTTCAATTAATTTATTCATATTAAGAAATCAGAGATAGACCATGGGGTGTTCTGCTGTACATTCGGTAAACTCATGTGTAGCAGAATGATGCATTTATTAATTTATCCTTACTTATGAGTTTCAAGGTCCAAAATTTTGATTTCAGGCTTTAGCCCTTCACTAATAGTAAATGGTTACTGAGAAAACCCAAAAGTCTTCTAGTCTTACATTACACGTGTCACCACTCAGACAAAAGAGTGCTTCAATTACTCACTACCTTTGAAAAGAAAACTAGGATTAGACTTCCTCAGCTCAGCCTTCTGTCAATAGCGCTTGTTCTGCTTAGAGTGATGTTACTTGTCTCTGTCCAGTAGAAAACAGTAGGAAGTGAAAGTTCACTTTGTTTCTTCCAGCACATCATCTCTGAGTGAATAAAGCAACAAAACTGTACCAAATCACCAAATAATAGTGATTATCAATTTAGTACACAGCAATCCAAATCCCAAACAGGGGTACTCACTCTATGTTACTGTAAAAAGCACAGTGAATGAACTGCTTTTCATTAGTGCCTAGTGTATTTTGTTTATTCCTTCTCTATGAACTAAGCCACAAACTCAGAGCTAACTAGTGTCAGAACTATGTCAATTTGTAAAAGAATTTTTTAAAAACTTTGACATCTAAGTTAAAGAAAAAATAATTTCTGCAACTGAAATATTCTAGAACTGATGGCACTCATTTGAAGTGTGATGAAGAAGTAGAAATAATGTGGTTAATAAATTGTTAATATAAATTGGGATTTATCCATACTAAATTTTCTGATATACCACTACAAGCAGTAGGTGTCATGACAATTACAAAATCAATATTACATTTTATATGTTATTTCTTATAAAAGCATTTTATAAAAAATTAATAAATAAAGGTACTGAAAATGACACAAAAAAACAGAAAGAGAACTTAGGCATACAAAACCTACTACTTCCTATAGATCAAAATGAATGAGTTATTACTAGAGAAAGCTAAATAAATACTTCTTCTTACATAGAAAGAGTTAAATACAAGATCCGGAATATATGATCAACATGTGCACAACACAGTTCATGAATGAGGAAATATTTTCATGTTTATCATTTTGTCTTCCTGATTTTCCTTATGCCAGTGTATGACATGAGGATGGAATATAAATAGTAAATTTTGGAGTGAAGAAGAGTATATTGGCGGAGCTCAAGATACAAAAATTTAAAGAGCTCTTAAGGAATTCATGATGGTTGTAAAATACGATTACCCACATGAAACAGTACCAGAGTGCTTATGCTATATCCTGATTGAAAAAAAAAAAAAGACAGCGTGGAACAGGGTACTGCATAAAATTAAGTCTGAATAACACTAAACAAAGATAATGAATATCACATGTGGAAAATCTAACTTTTTAAAAAGAAAAAAAAAGTTAAAAAATACAAAACCAAAACCAAGTCTGAAGGCTATAGAATGCTAAGCTAAAAACCCCACATCCTACAGAAAGACAAAGAGATTATGATGACTCTGTGGATAACTTTTGATCTCTCTCAATTATTATCGATGTGGTCCCTATAGAGACACAGAAAGAAAACCAAGGAAGGTAAATCTCAGTGTTGTTTGGGTTTACTGCTAATTTAAGATAATGGGTGTTAGTAAATACAGACAAGAAGGTTATGCGAAGACAAATAACATGAATGCTAGAGTCTGAGTCTTGGTCTCAGTCACATAATGATAAAAAGATACACCCAAAAAAACAACACCAAAACTTTCTCTGTTTTTTTATATACCTAAAACGCCTTCTGTGGATGATGCAGGTAGGCAGCCAGTAAAAAGGTTTTTTGTAAGTTTGATTTATGTCATCAGTTGGTGAAATTAAGGGTGTGCTTTTAGAGGCATTTTGTCATCATACTTGAACCATCAGAACTAAGCCAATAAAAGACCTATACTTTGCTGTCGTAAGGGCATAAAAGAGTGAAAAGTGATCTATAACAAAGCATTTGGTAATGCAGGAGGGAGAGGAATAAAACATGGAGTGGAAGGAAGAGGAAAAGGTAGTTACGGATTTATCATAATAGGGAATACATCTGTAGATGGGCAGATTCTGTCATCATCATCATCACATCATTGCTGACTCATTCCTCTGCAAGTCTCACCAAATGTTGTGAGTCAAGCTGTGAATTTCAGCTCAGGACATCCCTGACTACAGTATCAAAAAGAAAAAAGACGTGAAACCCTGGCTGAAAGCTAGAGCATACCTGAACTTAGGACAGAGGAAAATGAAAACTGAGATGTTAATATATGCCACTGGGAAGTAAATGTAGACAGCACTGAATTAAACAGGTGCCCATCTGTAATAAAGACAGTAACGGACAGAAAGGATGCTGAGGCTGTTCAGAGCACATGGTAAAATCATGCAGCCCCGGGGAAACTGGGGGAACAAGTGGGTCAAACTTGAGAGCTGATATACAACTGTGGTGAGAATAGTCAACAGAAAATCTCTAGTTTGCCTGTGATCCTGCCAGGCTCTCAAGAGAGGAGCATGGCAAGAAAGCTGTTTCTTGTGAGAGGGTAAAGGAACTTGGCCTGAGGCTTTCCCAGAAAGAACACGGCCCACATACAGCTTTGTTTCTTCTGCCTCTCAGGAGAACAGGCACACCCATATTTTAAAAATAAATGAATAACGTCATAAAATATCCTGATTCTACATGGTTAATTTCTTACTAAATAGAATTAAAAAAAAGGAGGTGTTTGAATCTCAGTTTTTGTTGGCCTCAAAATATCAATTTACCATGCACACTAAATATTTCTATGATGCTTTTCTTCCTTAGAAAAGAAATATTGTCATTGACACTAAATTCAACTCAGAACTTTCTTCACATTGTTTCAGAAAATACTCATCTTTGTTCATAAAGCTGTAAGAATTACAGTGGAACCCATCCACAATGGTATCCCATAGTCAAGTGTAAAGCATGCAGCCAAGCACCATAATAGAGCTAGACTTCATGGTGAAAGAGAGAAGAGCTTAACAGTGTGACTTTTCTACAAACTTTGACCTCTCATGCCAGACACAGTTTATTCTAGCTGAATCCAATGAATGCTGCAGGACAGGCCTGAGGTTGAGCTGAGGACTCAGCCTGGCTGAGAGGCCCTTTGGTGAAAACCTATCTAAGAAAGTACAAAAATTATGCTTGGCAGTAAGGAGTAAGGAAAAATGTGTGAGAAGTAGCTCTGGGAACACCAAGGTCAGAGATGAAGAAAAGGGAGGATGTGCTCCATGAGTTAAGCAGAGACTTTTGTAAGGAATGCCACTCCTAGAGTCTCCATGCCAGAGGAGAAAGTGAGATGTAGCAATGGAAAGAAACCACAAAGTTGTGATTTTGAAGCCACCAGGTGTTCCCAATGGCCCCAGCTGAAGGCCCTACATCAATGTAGCAGATGGCCACTTCTAACTGGGGAGTAAGTACAGTCTACAGTGGAGTGGAGCTGAGCCTGGGAAAGGGTGAGAAGAAGGGGAGGAAGATGTTGTCTACAGATGTGCAGATATTTCACTCCTTTTGGTTTTGTTTCCTGATACCTGAATCAATACTTGAATATTCATTTTAATGAGTAATAATGAAAGTTAAATTCTCTGAGCTGAGTCAGTTTTGTCTGTGAGAGTAATTGGTAAACTATCTTCCTGTCTACCTAAATCCTCAGGGTTTCTCACTCCTGTTCTTCCTAATTTCTATTTTCCTCCTTCTAGAGGGGGAAAGCAAGTAAGTGAGTGTTATTGTGGATGCTTAGCTTTCAGCAAACCTACTCCATTGATGTATCTTCATTTACTACCTTGAATTCGGTGATGCAACAGGTGAAGAGAACACAACAGAATATAAGTGACAAAACAAGCAGGAAAAAAGCCCTCTTCTTTGAATATGTTAAAAGAAAAAGCCAGAATGAATACTGGTAGTTTCAGCAGATGCAGTTGTTTGGTTTGGCTGAACACCAGATATCTACTGAGCCTGCGCCCAGTCCTCCAGATAGAAGGAGAGGATGTGAAGGGGGAAAAAGAAGGGAAAACACAACTGC
Organism: Corapipo altera; assembly: GCF_003945725.1. NCBI lineage: Eukaryota > Metazoa > Chordata > Aves > Passeriformes > Pipridae > Corapipo > Corapipo altera. Next base: position 2,404,813 of record NW_020884921.1, on the reverse strand, counting down.
TGAATCGAAGTTACTAAGAAAAGATGGTTTATGTATTTACACAAAGAGGGAAAATTATATAAACGCTATGCATATAGAGGAGAACTTCTTCCCCAAAGGAACTACCTGAACTACTCCACTCAGCTACCCGGAAGAGGAGAGAGCTCACTTCCTTCCCATCTGTTTATATATCTGGGCTGATGTAATATGGTATGGAATATCTTATTGCATAATACATATCAAATGACCTATACTATTTCTATTTTCCTTCTCAGGGAGAATAACAAACCCATTATAATAGATCAGAATTTAGAAAGTCTAAAAGAGAAAAGGAAAGTTAACATTAATATCCATAGGCTTTACAATATTAATTTATTATTTTAATAGTTCTTCAGAAATATAGGAGCCAAAGACTCTGCTCAGAACTGTGCAATGAACCACAACAGTTAGTTTTCTGCCCTGTCTTATAACTTTGCACTTATAAGAACAGAAGGTGTACTGGGTTTATGTGACCTGGAGCCCATGCTGGAGTAGGTTTCTGGGAGAAACTGTGATGCTGTAGGTGTGAAGTGCATGAAGAAGTGCAGTTTGTAACAAGGACCCCTGTTGGACCAATTTACAAAAGACTGTCTCCCATGGGAGGGACTTCATGCTGGGGCAGGGGAAGAGTATGAGGAGGAAGAAGCAGCAGAGAAAACATGTAATGAAGTGACCATAACCCCCATTCTCTGTCCTCTGTGCTGCTTGAGAGGAGGAGGTAGAGAAAATCATAAATGAAGTTAAGCACGAGAAGAAATCAGGAATGGGGAGAAAGTGTTTTGAGATTTGTTTTTACTTCTCATTTTCATACTCTGACTTTTCATTGGTAATTGATTAAATCAATTTCCCCACGTCGAGTCTGTTTTGCCGGTGGCAGTAACTGATGAGAGATGTCTCCCTGTCCTGTCTTTATATTGACTCACAAGCCCTTTGTCGTATTTCCTTTCTGTCCAACTAAAGAAAGGAAGTGATAGAGCATCTTGGTGGGCAACTTGTGGTCGGTCAGTGTCAACCCACCATAAAAGGCTGCCAGAATTTATATTTGTCAGATAAATATGTGATATGGTTTGAAGCTGGCTTCCTGCCAAGACTCCAAACCTTACCATAAGAAGTTGTCCCCTCCCAAAACCTCAGGGAGAAGAGGAAAAAAAAAACAACCAAAAAAACCAAAATGAGAGAGAGACAGCTAAAGCTATATATATAAATATATTTACACTTATATTACAGTTATATACAATTGAAATATACATACAATTTCACAAGGAAAAGGGAAAGGGAAGGGGGAAGGGAAAACAAAGGAACAAAACCAAAATAAAATATATATATATCCCGATCAATAGCCCGAGATCTAGCAACTAAAAGAATTAGCAAAGAATATCTTACTATTCTCCTTGGGACAACAGAAAGTCGTTCTGGAACGATCGTTGGCAACCTCTGCCTCCCAAGGTCGACAAGGCCTTACCAGGCCTCACTCCCCAACCCGACAGACTCAACAGCAGGGAAAACCCGCACCTCCAAAGCCACTGGAAGGAAAGAGACCGAAGGTCTCTCCTCCTTTCTTCTTATAGTTTGGCTTACGTAAAAATCGTAGGGAATACTGGGTAAATCCTGACACTTCCTTGGTTACAAACTGGTCACTAAGGAAGGCCTAGACCAAACTACTACATTCTGTAAAGAAAACCATGGTCTAAAAAGAACAAATAGGCACTTAAAAACATCAGAGTGCCTTAAGGCTTGAATGATTTAAGTATTCCTCCCTGCTGAATGTTATTTCCCTTCCAAACCTTTGTAGCAGAGCCTTCTCTGCATAGATTTCTTTTCTTTATTCTGGGGTGAAATGTATTTTGTTTGAAACTCTCTTTCAATTAATTGTATTTCTAATAACCTGTCTTTTTCTCTTTCTGTGTCTGTCTCTGTTTAGGTCAAAAAGTTGTCTTTTCTTCTGTCATCTTATATAGTTAGGGGGAGTTGTGTGAAAGTACTATATAATTAATGTGATGTGAACATGTTCTCTTGTGTTACTCAGATACTTTGCTTCATCAGTTCATTACAAATCCCAGCTGGAGAGATCTCTGTTCTTCCTCACCTATTATTTTATTTTCTTTCTCTTACTACTTATATCCAGTTCTGTTATTAGTGTTACAAAGTACTTGAAAATGGTTCCCATGGAAAGATAATGTAAAGTTGTATTCCATTTTGAGTGCTGTATTACTGAGACAACAGAATAATAGCATTTAAGAAAATATTTACTTAGCAATTTTAAGTAATTTCCTGTGAAAATCTCTGGTTTTGTCTCATGTGAAAGGGTAAGTGGGAATGATAAGCTTATTCTCTCTGTGTCATTTATTACTTTGTATAGCCCTCTTATATCTGCTTTAATTTCTTTTGTATCTAAATTAAACAACCATAATCCTTTCCATCTTTCCATACACAGAGGCAACTTAAAGCCTCTAAGAGTTATCACCTGTTTGAAGCACCTTTTTTTCACTATGGCATTCTTGAAAATAAGAAGTCAGAAATTTTCCAGTGAAAGAATAACACCTAGCAACAACATTTAAATTTACAATGTTATTTTTCATCCTACTTTCCATTTCACACGTAATAAACTGTTTATTTTAAGATTTTTTGAAAGTAAAATTAAAATGCTGAAGTGTATTACTAATTTTTTGTCTTGTTTTGTTCAATAATATTTTTAAAAATAAAATATAACACAAATAAACATGTTCCAGGAAAAAAAAAAAGAAACTAAACCAAAACACACAACAACCACAAACCACCAAAAAAATAATAATAAAAAAAAAAAAATCCAACCCAAGTAAGTTTTTCCTGAATTAAAATTATTAGTTAACTGGGGGAAACTCGCTTCCAAATAGTTAATTGAGAATACACTGGTGTTTCCCTACAAGTAGGCAAGTTTATTTCTATTATCCACTCCTTTCAGGACAAATGTTATCAAGGTAGCCTCAGGGTATTTTCAAGCCTCATTTTGTAGACTTATTGCAACACTATTGTGAGAAGAAATCTAAATCTGAAGCATCACTGGGTCTGTGATTGAAAAACTGTTTCACAAATTTATCTATACCTTGTTAGAGCAAGAATAGTCAGAGGAAGTACAAAAGAGGAAACGAGGTGAACAAAGTTGCATTATTGAATAGGTCTGTCAAACTCCTTTTTTTATTCAGAGTAAGTCAGCTATACAGTATGACTTTCCACTCAGTATTTTTAACCTTAATACCTTTTCTGATAAAAACAGGATATAAAAAATTTAAGGATTACGCATTTAGAATTTTCAGTTTTCACAACTAACTGTGACACTGGATAAATCATATAGTCACTAGTTTAGATGTGCTTCTGAACAACCATTCTCATATTTCTTTAGTGAAATTATAATGAAAAAAATGTATATATGCATAACGTAAAAGTAGTTTAAGATCACATAAGTATAAGCTCGAGTAAATGATACCACTTACCTTGAGAAAGTGAATTTACTAAAGAAACAAAATAATGTCCCAAAGAATTTATAAGTTGTAGTAAGAGACCACAAATGAAAGAATGCTCTGCAGACTTTTGTTTTCCAGTTTGAAAGCCTAGAACTTATTTTTTCATTGGCAAATGGCTTATTTCAAAAAGCTTGCTCACTTTGTAGAATGGTGTGTGGTTCAGCCAGACATAGCCTTCAGGTTCTGTCTGGGTGTTATAAAGTAGTATCAAACTTAAAATAATTAAGATGCTGTAAACAAACATACAAAAAATCCTTTATGCCCTTGTCTAGTAGGAATTACTTATTCCTGCTTCATAAATATTAAATGCTTGGAGTCATCAACAGAATACAGAGATCCAAAAGAAAATTTATCGTATGTGTGCACTAGGAAGATGTAATACTCAGAACTTCGCTAATTCCCTTTGAAATAGGCTGGTTTCTTGCACCAATTTTTAAACATGTAAAAAGAACTTGTGAGTACTATGTCACTGGTGATTTTTTAAAATCATGTATGTTAATGGAGGAATTCTGAAGAAGTAATATTGAATGGTATAAGTCATAGAATCATAGGAGGGTCACACAAGGATCATGAAAATCCAATTCCTAAATGACAGGAATTTGCTCTGAACTAAATCAGATAAAAAACTAGGCTGCATCACAATCAGTATTGAATGCATTATGCAACATTTAATAGGTTTTCTTCTCCTTCATTTGATGTTCACAGGTTTCTAAAGACATATTTTTATCAGCATAAGGAAAGTGACCTGTGGGAACAGTACATATTCATAGCAAAAGAACATTCCATTCTGACTGTGTGCTGAAGTCTCAGGGACCTATGAGTGATTCACTGTTATCATAAAGGCATATCAGGAATGGAATGATATATCCTATTTCCAGTTATATCAACTTGTTAATGAAGAAATGCTGAATGTTTGCAGATTCACTCATATAGCTAAGCACAGCATTTCCACTGTCCTTTTTCTCTCCACTTGATGGAATTTTAGTATTTGCAGTCTATGGAGATGGTTAAGAATGATAGCAAAGTTCAAGTATGTTCAGTGAATGTTGTTTTAGACATCTTATGTCTCTTTGAATTCCCACTGTCTTTTTAATTCCATGTGAAACTTTCTTCTGAGAGATAGTGATGCAAATGTAAATATTTGCTTCTTATACATATATTTATTTGTTTGGGGGTTTTATTCATTTTTTCATTTATCTATTGTGTAGAGGGTAAGTATAGCACTAATAGAACTTCTCTGTATTATTCTGCCAGTGTTCCGTGTCCTACCCTGGAAAAAATACATCCTTCCTTTTAGATTGAACTGTAACTTACTGTGTGTTCACTCTTTTGATTGTTCTGGACAGATATCATCAAGTGAGAATTGTGCCATGTCTGATACAGTTTATTAACTAATATATCTATGACTAACCCATGCAGGTTATGAAAGTCTATATATCACTAAATATACTTAGCAATTTATTGTCTTATCAGATTATTAAAAGAAAATGTAAAAACCCAAAAATCAATTAGAAAGGGAAATTTAAGATCATTAAATGAGATATATTGATATGTATCTCCAAAGAGATATACACATATGTTTTATGAGAAAAAATCAATAATAATTCACATTTTTATACAATATCAAAATACACTTCTTTCCATTCTCTTCTTTTACGCACGTGTTGAAGTACCACCAAAGACCATAGAACCCAAACACAGAAATGACACAGTGAAAAAAATTCTGAATTGGAATATATTACTATACTGTAGAAGCAAAAATTGCTTATGGCTTATATCTTTTATAATCTATAGAATATGTTCATATAACACATATAAGTGTAACCCTATGGTAAATCTGAGTTTTCATTCAGTAAGTATAATTCTGCTAAAGGAGATATTAATTATTAAAATTTTATTATTAATTAATTAAAAAGTGAAGTGGTTGTTGTCTGTATGTTAAATTTCTTGAGGTGCTGCTTCCAGAGAGAACATCTTTTAATAATTCTCTCTGACTTTTCCCTTATATGCCCCCCATACTATGTTTGTAATTAGTTTGTGCTGCAAAAAGCAAAGGTTATGTAGATCACTGACAAATTCAAATTAAAAACAAAAAGACAACATCTGATTTTAAAGCTATGAAAAATGAATTGTTATAAAATAATATTAAAGTATATTTAAAGATTAGAGGTTTGTTGCAGTTTGGAGGCATAAGTCCCACCAATATCAAAGTGAAAATAGAATTGGCAATGTACTGGGTTTTGCCCTTCTGCAAAGGAGTAGAATAGAAATAAAAGTGTTACAAATGAACTATAAGATAAGGGAGTTCAACTGAACTGATCAGAGAAGTAATGCAGTAAGTGTCCTAATTTGATAGGAAAAAGTAATAACTTAGAAAAAAGTTAGATTAAAGAGTTTTTCAGCACAGCTGGGACAATATGCAAAGTCTGAGGATATCCTCTGAAATTTTCTCAATGGTACTAGTAGTGTCTCCTCATACTTCTGTATATTTGCAAAGAGGAAGTATTTTCTTACTCATATATTCAAAAAATAGAGTGAAGAATAATTTGAGATTTGAATAAAATTAATTCATGCTAACCCCAGATTATTTTGGGGTTTTTTTTAGTGGGCAGGAAAATTCTTGTGATAGTAGATATTTCTGAAAATTATTTATCTGTATCACAAACTACCCTTCCTAGGAGCACTGGATCTTCACACTGAGTGCACATCTCACAGGACAGGTGAGTCAGATACCTAAAATCAGTGTATATACACTGCAGAATGTAGAACAGTGGAATAAATAGGATTAGATACTATGACTAAAGAAGAATGAGGCTGTACTGCACCTGAATAAGAGTTAAGAGTGGAAATTTACTGTGTAAATATATGGCCCATGGAAACTGGATAATCTTAAAGAGTTTGCCTTATTGCTTAAAAAAAGAATGGAAGATAGTGTCTCTGAGAAATAATAACTAAATATAAAAGCAATAATAGGACCTTTACTTGTTATACAGAATTATTCTGATACCGAGGAACAAACTGGGTACATTAAAAAAGAACACAGAATGGAGAAGAGCAAGTGGGACTTAAGTGCTAGAATTGCACAGTTAGAAATGTAAATCTGAGATTACTGAAACATAGGACAAACCTGAAGAGATTTATTGAGGAAAGGACTAATGTTTAGAGAGAGGTGACTGATTTGAAAGTTGATAGGTAATGAGTATATTTTTCAATATTCAATTTCAATATTTTTCAAAATCCTATATTGAAATGTATAGTGTAGGTATAGCTAGTTATTGCAGCTTTCAATCACAAGTAGCAGCACAAAAAGGTAAGACAGATCTTTAAACAAGCACCTCAGGGCTCAGGAAGGCTTGGTTTGTGCTGTGTTGCAAATAGGTGGAGGAAATTGTTGCTTCCATATTATAATTATGAAATAAATGATATCCCAAGACAAAGCCAGTAGAACCCTGCACTTCTAGAAGCTTCTCAGGAAGTCATAAATCCAATTCACATCTACAGTACAGTTCACTACAGTAATGAGTAATAGTGAGAGTCAAACCAACCTGACTTTACTGAAGACAAGTAGGGGGTAGAAAATTCAGGTCCAGTTTAGGGAGATTATAAGAAATGAATGCAGCTGTTAAGTGCTATAAAACAATGGGAAATCTAGACCTATAAATATATATATGTATAAGGAGAATGTATCATGTCTTGGTATTAACAGACTTAAGCATGACATGATATACAGAACAAAAGAAAAAATTATCTATTTTTTGTGGGTTGCAGGCAGTGCAACTAAGTAGTGAATGAGACATAGTAATGAAAAGGGCACTATCAAGATGATATGACTGTATGACTACAGTCTTTGTATCAGAGCTGTATCATAGATACAAATAAGGAAAGGTATCCTTCTGGAAAATGGTCAGCTTTTAGAAGCTGGTTTCTCAGTACAAGATGTCAACAAAAACTACAGAAAAAAACACCCCAGATCTGTCAAGTGAAATGCATAGACAACAACATAGAGAAAGTACAGGGTAAGATTCCAAAATTAAAGGAGGAACAATAAATAATGGGAGGTTGAGGAGTTCAGGAAAAATTGATCGCAATGAAAAACCTTTCTTAAGATTGAAGAAATCATAAGCTTAAAAGAACTCCGTGAAACAACAACAAGAAAAAAACCCCCAAACCAAAACAAAAACTCCACAATGAAAGCGAATGCTCTCCGGTGCGCATCCTTATGTATATATATAGATATCTAGAGGTAGAGCAGGTCTTTTGCAACTGATAGAATTAATTCCATAGCTGCTATGGAATGGTTTATATGCATTTGGGGGTAGAATTGGAGATGGGAAAATTCTGGACAATTTTTCTGCTTTCTTGTCCTTCTAATTTAATAATAAACTAAGCAAATTACTAAATCTATCATTTGGGAACTTGGATGAAAGTACTAACAATTTTTTTCTGGAAAGTTAACCACGTGCACTTAAGGAAAATCCTGGAATATCAATAGGAGGATGAAGAGAGTTAGAATTGTTTTAAAAATAGATTAGTGACCCTATATTTGGACAAAAGTTGACAGGAAATTATGTTTTAAGGACACACAACGTAGTGATAGATTTAGTTAATTTTCAGGACTGGCTAGAAATGCCTCAGGCTATTACAGTTCTAGTCAAACATGCAATTTGTTATTATCAAAAAGGTTGGAATGGTGATTCTGTCAAAAGATGTCTCAGAGAATGCTATAGCTGTTTGCAGTAAATAGTAAGAGATTTGACAACTCAAAGGCAGTATTATGTGTTTACACAGCCTGTGTAAAGCTAGAGGGCTAATTTTAGAAGCAATCCACATTTCCCTTGGAGATAAACTCAGCAATTGCAGAAGCGTTAATTGACTTGGAGGAACTGAAAGTAATTCACAAATGCAATTCAATAATTTACCAACATAGCAGGTTATGAAAGTCAGGCGTCTTACAGAGATTAACAATGACTGTTATATTTAAATGAAGTAACTCCTGGCTGCTCTGGTCGTGGCATCCTACAGGCAAAAGTAGCTATTGGAAATAGGATGAAGCTGTTTTCTGTAATAAAAATACCCAGTGGATTATCGCCTCTCTGCTGGCATGAGGAGAATCAGTGCATGTTTGACTTAAGCATTAGGAAATTCATGATTGTTATTCCTTCTAGCAGTAAAAAAAGCTTTTGTGTAAACTTCTCACAACTGCTAATGCCTCAGACATTTTGCAGATATGTCGACATATTGATCTTAATTGTAGTGAATTTTCAATTCTGATTAATTGCAATCTGTTTATCTAAATTTGTCAGAGAGTTTCAAATTAATGCAGTGCTATCCTTCCCTTCAATGTCTATTACTGTTTTGTAATGTCACACATTCCTCCAAAACTTGTTTTCTTTATTGAGATGGTTGTTTTATAGCAAAAGTTAAAAGAGCATTATATATTCTGGAAATCTCCTCATAGGAATTTTATGAATTTTAGTCAACATTTTTTGACTACTTTGAGATCTTTAGGTGCCTGAGTACCAGAAGATACTGGTTATGTTCTTAAATACAATGAAGATTATTATATGATCCCAAATCCGTAAGAGTTTGGAGATGTTACAATGGAATGCAACAATAGTTAATGGGAACTTTTAGGAAAAAAATAGTCTGTAGTATCATTCAGTCCATCAGTTGGTTAAACTGACCCACAATCATATAAAGAGAAGTATTTAGAAAGAAATACATATCTAAAGTACCTGCTAACATGTTCTGTGTCTAGTGACACCAGTATGGCATTTGGTCATACAGGCACACTTCCACTATAATATAGTTTCAGCATCTCTTCCTTTCTTTGATCTCTAGTATTGAAAAGTATTATGCTTGTTTGGTGTGGAAATGATAAAATATGATAAGCAAGTTTCAGTGTAAAGTAGTTCAATTACATTCCTTAAAGCCTCCTCTGTCGTAACAGCATCTTTTAACCCCATTCAAAATGCACTTAAAAAGCATAATCTTTTGAAAAATAACTCCTCCTAATTTTAATTACTTTACTTCACTTTGGATGTTTCTTATATATTATGTAATACATTTACCAAAATTACAGACTTACAAGGCAATATCATTAATATTTAAAATTTTCATTTTTTTTTTTCCAGAGATGGGAAAATTGTGGTAAAGGCATGAGGTGTGGAGTCTGTGCAAATTGCCTATCTTTATTGGCATCATGATGATGTTATTTTGACTTTGTTTTGTGAAATTCTTTTTGTGATGTAAGTGCAGTTTCTGAAGATTGTAGATCGTGTGATGAATATGTATTTTAATGATCATTTCAGATATTGAAAAGTAAAATATACTAGTGGAAGTTCACCTCAATGATTTTAAATACACATAGAGACGATAACAACCTTAATGCAGCTCATCTGAAAACAATTATTGGTGATATAACTTTAGATGGTTATTGACTAGCACAACTCTTCTTTCTGACAGCAATATGGAGACACTGAGCATTTATTTCAATGGTGTCTGTTGAAGACTCCTATATTTATGCCTGGAGCAGTCTTTTCCTGATGGTCTGTACCACTTGGAAAGGACTCATGTTGGAACATTTCTTGGAACACTGCAGCCTATGGGAAGGGTCCATGTTGCGGAACTCTGTGGTGGGCTGTATTCTGTGGCAGGGACCCCACACTGGAGCAGGGAAACAGCATGAGGAGGAAGGAGTGACATAGATAAAGTGTTATAAGCTGACAACAGCCCCTGTTCCCCATCTCTCTAAATACACATGAGGAGGAACAGGTTGAAGAGTCGTGACTGAAGTTGACACTGGTAAGAAGGGTGGTGGGAAGGCAGTTTTAGTTTTGGTTTTGTTTCTCACTATCCTACTTTATTTTACATTGGCAAGAAATTAAATTAATCTTGCCCAATTCAAGTCTGTTTTGCCCATGAGTGTAGTTGGCAAACATTCTCACTAATCTTGACCCACAAGATCCTTTTCCATTATCAACATGTTTGTGGCTGTTGCCTGCTGCATTATTTTGGCAAATTCTCAAAACGTTTGTGGTAATAAAGCTCTTACCTTCACTTCTGTTGCCATCTTTCCACTTGGTTTTGGATACAGTAAAACTTTGCTTTTCTTACAACTAGAGTACTTTAAAGTGTGTATCATTTTCATATGTTATTCCACCACATCCATGTTTCTCCCTCTATCTCTCAACCATGGGATTAAGAGCTTCTCACTCAACCCTGTGCAGTCCACCACTATCACCAATGGAAGCAGCCACCTGTCTTCCCATAGAGCTTAAAAGAAGTCTCTTTGGAATTAAAGAGGTATTTGGTAGAAAGAAGAGAGGACATGACAAATACGAGGTATGTTATGAAACTGGGAGTATCTTCCTTAGATCAATTCTCCTATCTAACTGAACATTTCTAGCCACTTGATATACTACTGTCTTCTAGAAGAACAAAGAAGAACACAGAAGAATTTATAAAGCCTGAAATAGCAGGCTCTTCACCATCAGGTGCTGGAAAAGAGGTACAAGATCTGTATGAAAGTACTGAATATATGTTCTTTATGAAGTTCCATAGTTTTTGAAGTAAAACATGCTGGACAAAATCCACTTTTATTTCTCTTCCATGAAACAGAGCGGTTCATTTTTAGCAAAATAAATATTTTTTTAATAAATGTCACTGTAGAGTTACATAGAGGAAAACCAACATGGTTTATAAAAAAAAACCAAACAGCTACCTTAAAAGGTTCAAAAATATATCACAAATTACATTTTCAAAATGATAGTTCTATGGTTAGAAATATCATTTAAAAACATATTCATAAAGAATAATAGGTCCACCATTTTTGACGTACATCTTATAGATTATTCTGCCACATTTATTTGCAGTGAGAGATTGATTTCTCATGGCAAGCACTGTATATATGTCATTTAAAAATTCATTAACTTTAACAATTCTGCTAAAAATATATACAGATGCTTCCATATTTGAGCCAATACCATTCAGGAAATGACATTAAGTCTTTAAGTAAAATTCAGAGAGGCAAAATGCTTATTTGCAATGTATTTACACTGGAACATTCATAATTCCTTAGCTATTTTCTATTTGAAACACTTCGTGTTGTAATAAAGGGAAAGAATCTTCACCTTTAAACTTTATAAGATAGCTAGTGTAATGCATTTACTCAAAAAAGATTTAAGAGAAGATGCAGTGTACCTACTAGAATGGGGAAATAAGATCAATATTTTCATCTCTGCTTCTGTTTAATGAGCAATTCACTGACTTTGCAGAAATATTACCAGACAAGAAACCATATTTATAATCTAGTGTTTTCATAAGTATATGTGTCATGGTTTGAAAATTGCTCCCCTGGGAGCCGGGGGGCCTAGAGGTGATTGGGTGCTAGGGCAGTCTCCCCTAGAGAGCCAATCACTGCTCGTCTTGTTCGCTCCTGTGAAAAATCATATATACACAACCGGTGGAAGTTGTTGGCAATCAATCTGTCTGTCTGCTGCTATGTGGGTGTGTGGGTGTGAGAAAGGCCCAGGGGTGGCAGGGTCCCCTTTTTTAACCCTCTGGGGGGAAGGGGGGCCCTGCGGTCCTCAGCTCTGGCCAAACCAGGGTTGGAGGCAGCATTGGAGCGAGTGTGTGTTTGTGAGGGAAGAGACTCACAAACAGCTGGTAAGCAGGAGAAGGAGAGGCAGGCCTTGTAGCCAAGCCCTCTCCGCCCCCCCCCCCCCCCCCGCCCTTGCAGCTAGACTATGGAGGGGGCTCCTTTCCCTCTCACTGTAAAGTGGAGGCTCGGCTCGGCATTGGAGCGAAGCCGAAGTGGACAAGCAGAATGCAGCTCGGTGCCAGGGAGATAACCACAGGTGAAATTGGAGACGGACCAGAGAAAGGCCTGGAAGATGTCCTTGCAGTGATTTAAACAGAGGACAGCCGAAAACTCGGAGAAGGAATGAAAATTCCAAGGCGTGTACGTGTGATAAACTTAACTAAACTACAGCAGCACGGAACTGAGGTATGAGAGAGAGAATCACACAGCAGAGATGGCACGGAACCAAGGAGAAAGGACTCAGAGCTATCTTCTTGGACTTCGTGAGGAAGAAAAGACTTCAGCAAACAGCTGGAGGTTGCTGGGGGGAGTGAATCAGGTTCCCTGAATGCTCCCACAAGAGAAAGACTGGTTACCTATCAGCCTAAGGCGCTTTTCCTGGACTGAACTGAGGGAGAAGCTTAAAGGAACTGATAGAAGTGTGTAATAATATATATATAGCTGCTTTTAGCTTGTACAGTATTTATTTGTGTAGTAATATATACTTCCCTTGCCCCCTTCCCATAGAGGTGTCTGCCTGAAAGTTTCTCTTCGGTGTTGAGATAAAATTGTGGGAAGGGGTGGGGAAAGCCTGGAAATTGGATTTTGGATTTCTGTGGTGACTCAAACCACCACAATACTTTTCCTCAAGGAGGAAAAGTAAAATCTTTAATTGCCTTTATGTTATGACTGGCACGTGATGAGATGCAAATTATTATTTGACCAGATATATGTACATGAAAAAAAGAATCTTACTATAAGTGACTATTAAGTTGTTTGTTTTTTTTTCTTTACCTAATGCTTTTGAAAGCAGTTGCTGTTTCTGGTTTTGTCATGTTATTAGTTTAAATTTCCTTTTTAATCTACTAAATGAGGAAAATTCTCTCTTTCATAGCCATGGGCCCTTCTCAAAGTATTTTCAGTTATCAATTATAATTAATAATGTATGATTAAAACGTAATAATTTGCAATTATAATATTTTTTCCTTATATTAAGAGAAAAAAAATCCCTTTTGAAATAATTTTCTTGATGGACAGAGATATTAATTACAGACTTTTCTGGGAAAGGATGAAAGAAAAGTTGAAAAATAAAGAACAATTTCAAAAGAATAAAATGTTTTGAAGATTTGGAATCCACCTTAAAGTATCTTTAATTTAAATCTACCTCCGAGTGATACTTACTAAGTGGTATCACAAATACTTTTGTACCAGAAAGATAAATTTGCTCCTTACAAACTATTTATCAATCACATCTTTCAAAAATGTCAGACAGATGAGAGCTCAGTGTCATAATGCAGCTCCAACACCTTGCAGGTTTATGTAAAAATTGATTCTGCACTTTGGTGATATAATGTCCGCTAAAATGTTGAGTTACATGCATCTGATAAAAGAATTTAAAAAAATTATTTTGAGAGAGTTGATGTGATTTGTATAAAGTAAAGACTACTTATTTTAATCCTCATTTCTATATTTCTTTTGTAAGACACTATGGTGTTTCAAGTCTAGACTTCAATAACTTAAATAAATGGCAAATAACAAAATTTAGCCACCAAAATCAGGCTTTGTTCTGTAATTTTTAACTGACAACTGCTGCATATTTCAATAGTGCATGATTTTTCAAAAATTTCATTAGTACACCATTGATTGCTCATTTTTCATCTCTCAAAACAACTTAACATAGTCTCTTTCATGTAGATAATAACATATTCATATTATTTGATTTTTGATGAAACCAAATGACCCTTTAAATTTGCAGTAGGGTTCTTTAATTTTGCATGTTTTTTTACTGCTGTTCATTTAATTCTCCATTTCCATTAACCATCTGCAAGCATTTGACTCTATGACAATTATTCAGCTGTGCCACATTGTGAGTGACATTTTAGAAATGTTCAAAAGAAAAAGGAGGAAAAACCTCATATTCAACCAAAAAAGTCATAGTTCAAAATACTACATTTTCTATACAGCTGAGACATCTGAATGGTAATTATTGGCTCAATTGTAAACCCAACTTAATTGCATTTTGTCTTCCTATCTGATGAGCACTTCATGATAGTGATGATGATTACTCCCACTAAAAGATGTTCACTCCATTGATATTTCCCCACCCTGATAGCCAGGGGGCCCTGCAGATAAAACTATGCAGACAAAAATGTTATTTTCTGTCTTGGTTAATTCAGCTACAATTTTTTAAGTGAAAAAAACCCCTTAGTATTCAAGTGAGAAAGAATCATGGTTTAGATGTCTATCATCTCCCTACCTGCCTTCCACGCGGGGGAAATTGAGCTAATGTTCATTAGAAAGTGCTTTAATTAACAAACATAACTGAGAGGCCAAGACAGTGTAGTCAGTGTTGATTAACTAGGCCACCCCTCTGCAAAAATTAAGCAAGATGCTTTTTCCCCTATTTACAAAAAGTCTTCCATTCAAAATAATCTCTGTGCTTGTTTAAATGATTTGGATTGCTAAAATATTCAGTCATAATAATTTATTCTTTATTTTTTCATGCTTACGTGTTGGGTAGGTAGAAATGTTAGGCAAGCTTTGTGGCACAAAGAAGAGAGTGAGCACATTTTCATCAATCTTTATATTTCACAGGAACCCATTAAGTTAGATTTCCACTGAAAACTTAAACACACAAGTGGAACCAAATGACTGCAGAATTAGAGAGCTCTTATGCCTGTGGCATTTTGTCTGAGTTTTAAAATTTTGATGAAAGTTCTGATAGAAGCACAGAAATCACACTGTCTGGCAGGACATATATCATATACAATAAGAAATAAATAATATTTAGGAAAAAGAAAAAATAAAGAAAAATGTTTTTGTATTTTTCTTTTAATATTTTTGGATTGGCATAAATGTATATAAAAAATAAGAATGACTTCAGAGGACTCATTGTCAGACTTCCTTGCAGCAGCTTGGATGTATTTCTTCAAAGTAAAATCAGGCACAGAACAGTCCTTTTTGTTATCCAGAGTTACCAGTTGAAACCAGAGCCCATGCCAAAGATAATAGATCAAAACTCTCTGCTCTCTTTAACAGAGCAGAAAAGAGGAAACTTTTGTGACTTTTGTAGTGGTGGGCAAAGTACATTAAATAAAATTAAATGGAGTTTAGTTGTTGTCCAATCTGAAGGCATCTGAAGAGGAAGAAAGTTCTATATAGTCTGTTCTTGTCTTTTTCTATTACATAGCTAATTTTAATTAATTTTTCTTTCAGAATAAATTTAAAATTACAGATAATTTGCCCAAGACTTTCCCTATGATGAAAAGAAAAACTGTACAAAAAGAGTAAAACTTTCTTCAGGACTACAGGACTACCTGAAAATCAAATCTCATGATTCTTGGAATATACCACCATTACTACAGGAAATATGGTGCTATGCTTCATGCAGTGAGCCCCACCAATCAAAATATGTGCCAAGGTCTTTAAAATACTGCTAGTTCTTCAGAGAGAGAACACTGGAACTGCACTTAATATCAATATTAAGTATTGCCAAATGATAAAATGTATGGCATTTTTTCATTATCTATTTTAATCAACAACTTTGCTCTTCCTTCCTCATTCTAATTTTCTACTAGACTGAGGTTTTTCTAACCTAAAATTTCTTTTGTTGATCTTTTAAAAAAGTTAAAAAAAAGTTGTGATGAAACCTCATGTGAAATATAACAATTAGGGAGTACCATTCTGAATTGAATCTTCAGATATAAAATGGGAAGGCATTTCAAGGGTCACCTCACAAACAAGGATGCAGACAAGGCAGAAGTGTCTAATGTTCTCTTTGCCTCTGTCTTCAATACTGATGAAGGGCTATGGGAGTCTCAGTGCCCTGAGCTGGAGAACATGGCTGTGAGAATGATCAGCTCCCAGTTGGCCTGAACTTGAGCAGAATCTGCTGCTCCACCTGGATCCCTGTAGGTCTGTGGGGCCTGATGGGATTAATCTGAGAATACTCAAAGAATTACCTGATGTCATCATGAGGCCTCTCAATGGTCTTTGAATGGTCTTGAGAATCTGGAGAGCTGGCTAACACTGTCACTGTAAGTGTTCAAAAGGAGCAATAAGACAGACCCCGGAAACTACAGGCCTGTCAGTCTTACTTCAGTGCCTGGTACAATTATGGAAAAGATTATTCTGGGAGGTACTGAAAAACACCTGAAGGACAATGCAGTCCTTGGTGATCACAGCCAACGTGGCTTCATGAGGACAAGTTTTCAAACCTAGTTTCCTTCTATGACAAGGTAACCCACCTAATGGATCAAGGGAAGCCAGCTGATATTATCATCTTTCTGAATTTCAGTAAAGCTTTCAGTGTTGTCTCTCATGATCTCCTTCTGGAGAACATGTCAAGTACACAGCGGAATAAACACATCATGCAATTGGTTCATGGGTTGGGTACGGAGGATAATAGTGAATGGGGTGATATCACACTGATGACACGTCACTAGTGAGGTTCCAGACGGTTCTATCTTAGGCCCTGTGCTCTTCCACATCTTCATAAATTATTTGGACACAGATTTTGAAGTGATACTAAGTTTAGGAGGAGTTGTTGACTCCCTTGACTAACTGAAGAGAGACCGCAGCTATTTAGAGGGCTGGACAATCACCAGCCCTTGTAAAATCAACTTTTACAAGGACAAGTACTGGATTCTGCACATGAACAGGGCAACCTTGGATGTATAGACTCTGGAATGAGAGGTAAAAGAGCAGTGCTGTGGAAAGGGATCTTGGAATTCTGGTCAACGGCAAGTGGAATATGAGTCAGTAGTGCCCTGGCAGCCAGGAGGGCTAACCATGTCCTGGGGGGCATCAGACAAAGCATCGCCAGCCAGGAGAAGGAAGGGATTGTCCCGTTCTGCTCTGCACTGGGGCAACCTCACCTGGAATACTGTGGTAGTTTTGGGCACCACAATATAAGAAGTGTCCAAAGCAGGACCATAAAGATGGTGAAGGTCTATAGGGGAAACAATACGATGCTTGGCTGAAGTCACTTGGCTTTTTCAACCTGGAAAAGAGGAGGCTGAGGGGAGACCCCATTACAGTCTAGAGCTTCCTCATGATAGGGTGTGAAGTTGCAAACACTGCTCTCTTCTCTCTGGTGACCAGTGACAAGACACAGGGGAATAACATGAAACTGTGTCCGGCGCAGTTTTGGTTGCATATCAGGAAAAGGTTCTTCACCCAGAGGGCATTTGGGTGCTGGAACAGGCTCCCCAGGGAAGTGGTCACAGCACCAAGTCTGCCGGAGTTCAAGTGTTTGGACAATACTCTGAGGCACATGGTGGGATTCTTGGGGTTGTCCTGTGCAAGGACAGGAGTTGGACTCAATGATCTTTGTGTGTCCCTTCCAATTCAAGGTATTTTATTATTCTATGAAAGAATTTCAGTTTTATTGATTTTATTGGTTTTATCCTCTGCAGTGAGAGGAATGTTAGTTTCACTCTGTCAGTTTACATCTTCTGTATATTATGAATTTGGTGTGTGCTTCTGGAACTCATCTTGAAAGACAGCTAGTTGCTGTCCTTTTCCTTAGGTTTCTTATAATTTTGGGTTTTTTCACAATTGGCAAAATAAACATTTTAATCCTCTTTTCAATTTTCCCAAGTTTGCAATGCTTTCCTTCAAGGCTGCAGAATAAAAAATGCTAGCAACAACAGTTGTATCAAATTTTTTTTTACTGGATCTATATAAATTATACAAAGTTAAAGTTTTCTATAATCAATATATTTTATACTATTTAGAAAGAGGATTTTTTATCATTGTTACTTGTGTAAATGAGTTAAAAAGATGTGGAAAATCTTAGAAATTGCTTGCACTGCATCTCTAGCACATCTAAAATTGTACTTTGAAAGGTTTTAAAACAATTTTAAACATGTATAATTGCTCTGCAGTAGTATTTTCTAAAACATGGCAAACCTTTATATTTGCCACCTTCCTGTTTTTGTCTAAATTATTGTCTTTATTCATAGAGATGTTCTCTTTTCAAGGCATCTCTGAAAAGAGAATCACCTTCATTTTCACAGAATTGAATGAAAGTTCCATGTCAGAGTTCCTAGACAAAAACTTTGAATGTTTTGTGTATATTGTATTTAATTTTGTGTGACGCTTTAAAACAGGGTTTCAAGTCTTTTTTTTCAATATACTACACAGCAGAAGATGTAAAAGAAATAACTTTATGGTAAGATTTTTTAAGTAAATAAAATTATCAACTTTAGGACTCTATTCCTTGTGGTTTATGAGGTAGCAGTGCAGAAAAAGAAGAGAAACACCTTCAAATACTCATTGAACAAATGTTTGAAGGATATGGAAAAATCAAATGTTATTTCTCCAGATGTTTGAATGGAAAACTCTTGAAAATTAAACACGAAGTTTGAAAGGTCTAGAGGAAAATTTTCTCTATGAGATGTGAATGCTTTTTGTTTTCATGAGCTTTCATGTCAAGACTTAATTGACTTGAAGAAGTTCTTTTTCTGCAGCCAACTGAGCAAGAACAGTGTGGATTTCAGAACTATAGAAAATAAATAATACACAGTAATACACAGCATCCACTATTGTAACATAATGTGATCAAATGCATTGCATTACTTTTTACATTTAATCTAGCAGTAACAAGACATTTGTCACAGGGACAAAGAAACCACCTATTATATCAATTTTAACTCAATGAATACATATTATTATGTTAATCATATGGGGAAAGACACCCACTACTTGCTGTAATGACTGGAAAGGGACACCACAAATTCCAGTCCTCAGCTCTGTTCAGAGCACAATAGAGAGCTTATCATAAGATCATAGGATTTTCCTCTAGACTCTTCAAGCTCTATGGTTAATTTTTATTAAATTTGTGGTTTTGTTGGAAAGGCCATTCAAAGATCATCTAGTCCAACTCCTCTGCCATGAAGTGGGATATATTTCATTTTAGCAGATTGCTGAAAGCTCTCTGACTTTGAACATTACCAGTCATGGGGCATCCACATCAACTCTGGCTACCCTGTTCCAACATTTCACCATGTTCTTGGAAAAAAAATCCTTATGTTCATTCTAAATCTACCCTCTTTTACTTTAAAGCTGTTGTCCCTTCTTCTGTCACTATAGACCTTGGAGAAAAGTCTTTCCATAACTTTCTTTTAAGGCACCTTTATATAAGAAACATCAGTAATAAGGTCTCCCCAGGGCTTTCCTGCTCCCATCCCTATACATCTGAATACATCCCTGTATTCTTCCCAAGGTACAAGTTCCTGGTTCCACTGCCTATTACTTTTTTTCTTACATGTCAGTGTGATCAGAAGGTCCTCACTCAGCAATGCTGGACTTCTGCCTTCCCTCTCTAATTTCTTACATGTGGGTCTTGAAAAATCTTGTGCTATTGCAATAGCATCATCAAAAACCTGCCAGTTTGGTTCAGCTCCTTAATCCCTGAGGGCAGTTTCCTGAGGATCCCATCCACTAGTTCAATAAAGGAATGAAAGCTCCCACTCCTAAATTTTCCTCTCACTGCAGGTTCTTCAACAACTGTTGCGGATGACTAGATGACAGGTTATGTGTAGCACTTCTGAGTTCATCAGGAATGCACAGCGAAAGAGACATGAGTATACACATGAGTATACTTGCATATATGTAAATACAATTTTTACTTGTTCTATGTGTTTGGAATAAATTTTCACTTGCACTCTGTACGTTTCTCCATTTCTGCACATGTTCTTTCTTAAATAAAGAAAATTAGCTTTATCAAACCTTGTCTGACTAATTTCTTCAGAAAAGCTCATTTTAAAGATGTAATTAATTTCTTGTTAAAGTCAAAAGCACTTTTATGGTTTTTTTTAAGGTGCTACTCAATTTATCTTCCAACAAAGTACTGCAACTGAGTTGAAGTGCTACCAGTTTGTGCCAAAAGCAAATTGGGCTATAAGTGCTAAGTGCTTACATTTGTATAACATCATATATGAAAAGAAACGCTGAGGGAAAATAAGAAGGAGGAAAAAACTGAGTTTCATGTTAAATAAATTTTATTTCTCCTATTCATTTTCTCCTTGAAATTCCTGTGTCTCTTTTCATAGGTTTAGGTAATCCACCGTTTACCTGTTGGTGTTTTTGTACTTTAGCAAGTAAGGTTTGCAAAACAAGTAAATGAAGATAATCTCACATAAAATAGACTACTTACAACTGCTATCAAGAAGAAAAGTTACTTTGCTTCTGTTTCTTAAACTAAGCATAAGGAAAAGACTGATTGAAAAATCAGTCATTTGCTTTACTCATAAAGGACTAAAGTTGAAAAATTATCAAAATAATTTAAGAAAACCTTAAATGTGTTGGAATACAAGAAGCTTCACTGAATGTTCGTCTGTAAAGGTTGAAGAACCAGCAGAAAGCAAACCAAAGAACATTAGTTGCAAAGCTTAGGATAGAATTACGTGTGATACTGGGAATAAGAAATTTCAAAAATTACTTGAAGAAATAAAAAGGTAAAAATTACAGAACCCAAGAGGATTATAAGGATTAGTGAGATTCATGTTAGAGCTTTTTTGGTAAACATGTATAGTCATACAGGAATAGAATGGTTAACATTTAGCTATGTGAATGCCGGTAAGTGTTTAAATGGAAAAGAGGAACGATTTACTTTGACATACATATTTCCTTCTTGACCTGCAAATCATGAACACTTTGGGAGTAGCAGGATTAAGACTACTTCCCTCATACCATCATGATAATTCTATAATCTCCCTGTTTTACTGAATAGTAAAACATCAGTTCATCTGGGAGTGAGTACCTTGGAAGGCCATGGCTACTGTACCTACTGAACCACAGTAACTTCTGCATTCGCAGAGGCTGATGCCTCCATCTATTTTGTTACTGACCCACATGTGGTGTTACACTCAGTTAGGAAGAGAGCAACCTTCCTTTTGGCCTGCCCTAAAGTCACATACAACCCTTGGAAGAAGTTTTACAGGCTTTAGTCTGAAAAAAGGTAGGATGCAGAAGTCCACTTGCTGCCTTCACTGCACAACAACTTGTCTTTGAGGAATCTTGTGGAGAAGTTAGAAGCAGCAGTTGAAAATATGATGTTTATCATGTAGGAGCCTTGAGGCAAGATTTGAAAAAAACACCAGAAGATACCAGACACTGAAACGAATAAAAACTGACAGAAGTATGGAAAGCTGCTGAATTCTGTAGCTTCGCTCTTTTCTGTGATACCTGACAATATATCACCATTTTAGTATTGAATATTTTAGTATTGAATTCCCCCATTAACTGCAGTCTGGATTTGTTAAAGCCTGAGATGTGCTGTGCAAGGATGGTCCTTCATGAGACTGAATAGAGAGGGTGGACAGCAAACTGTAAAAGCCTATATTCAGGTATATGTTTGCTGCATTTATTTACAGTACATTCCATCTTATTTTCTGTGAACCTAGTTGAGTTTGGTAATTGTGAAATACATAATGAAAGAAAACATGAAAAAAATCAGAATAAAAAGTTTAGCTGAAAAAGAATGAGAAAGAATAAGAAGAATACAAGCTCTTCTGGGTGTTGTTCCTACTTGGGGATTACTTTTAGCAAAAAATCAGAAAAACGTGTTAGCTTGTCTTAGCCAAAAAGGAAGTATTTCTGGTTTTTGGTTTTCTTTTTTTTTTTTTTTTTACACAGAGAATACTATATTTAGAGAAAAAAATGATGAGCACTGTTAATGATCTAGTGAATCCCACTACCATGGCATGACACTCTCATACGTTTTCATGTATTTCTTGACAAACATACTTAGTTTTATTGCCTAAGTACTCATCAGGGCTGTTGCCATTAAAAATTTATCATACTTTTAAGCAGCTAAACTCATCCTTTAACACAAAAATAAAAGTCTTTCACTGGGCATTTTTTAAGTGTAAATAGTCTTTTAAGCATCATCTGTCTTATTCAGAGAAAATATCTGGAAAAAAATTCTTATTCTATAATAAAACAAATCCCAGATAGGATTGAGACAGAACCAAGGAATAGAGCAGCATGTTTCCTACAGCTCTCTATCACTTACTACATTTTCTGTAGATGCTGATATCAACATTCATACATGATTACATCTTTTAGTTTTTACTTTTGCAGGTGTTTTCCAGCTAAACTTAAGGAATAACACTGTTTCTGATGACATTTTTGGGTTGCGTATTAAGAGGAAAGGATGTAAATTCCTTTCCATCACATGCAAACACACTTGGAGATTAAGTGCATTGCACTGGAGTGACATTAAGTTCCTTTCTTATCACAGACAATCACATTATGTAATATTATTCAGAAAGGAATCAAGTTGTTCTAAAAATTGGATGCTACTTCTCCCTCCTTATTCCAGTGGGAAGTTCATTGCTCAAGTACACTGCTCTAATGACTACGATCTTTCATCTAATACCCAGACTAATTTTATTAATACTCATGTTATATCCATTTGTCCCTTTGTCAACATTATCTTTTGGTTTATATAAGTCTTGCAAGAGTGAATAACAAGCCTGCAGTGTCTGATTTGTCTGATTCCTTCTTTCCTCTTCTTGAATCAATAGTGTAGCTTGTTTCATATTTACCGTCATGTAATTCCTCCACCCCTACCTTCCATGAGAGCAATTGATTTCAATTTTTTATTGTTGAATCTGTGGATTCATCTGCTGATTCATAAAGAATTACCGCACAAGGTTACATCTAGCCCTTTGAGTCTGAATACACTTGTCGTGGTTTGACCAGGTTGTCCCCACCGTGGAGCTGGGAGACAACTAGTTCCACAGGCGGCATTTCCAGTGCAGAGCCAATAGAAAGCTTGATTACATGTCTGCAAAATGACATATTCTTACTGGACTGGAAAAGAAAGAAGTTTGTTCGCGTAGTTGGAATTGAGTCCACAAGGAGAGAAAGAGAGGCTGTAGGGTACGTGGGGGCTGGGAGCTTTTTCCCCCCCAGCCCCATCCCCTCACTGAGACTTTGTTACCCAGAAAGAATTAGAGACTCCAGGGCTGGTCGATGGGGAAACCCTGAATTTGGGAGGGCCCCCTGGGCTGCAGTGTTTTCCCCCACCGTTTTCCCTTCCACTCACAGTGGGAGTGGCGATAGAGGCAGCACGGATCAGCTTGCTGCAGCCAGAGCCGAGACTGGGCTCCTGGCCAAAGATTGTGAAGCAGAGATCAGAAGAATTCCACAGAGTAACAGAAAAAAGCTGTTCGGAGAAGCAGAGCATGGCACAGAGCCAGATCCTGAGTCTGCAGGAGCAGCCGAAGCAGCAACAAGCTGGAGCAGAAAGACAAAGCTGTGTCTGGGAGCTGAACGAGTCGAGAGAGAGAGAAGTCAGCTGGAAATGTACTGGGGTAGGAACTGAGCCAAAAGACCCAGAACCCTTTTGACTTAGGAAAGGAGGGGTTGCCCCCCAGACTTAGGGGGGCCCTGAAACTTCCATGGAAGGAAACCTCCACAGAGCAGAGAATAAAGATTTTAAGCTTTAATTCCTTGTACTCCATGGTGATGACATGGTGATTACGAGTGTTTCTCTTGAAGCCCATGGTGAACCCCCAGCGAGGGGGTTAGAGACAGGGGCAGAAACCCCCTGCATTCCGATGAAGAGAGTGAGACAGAAGATTTTCCAACTACTGCAAATTGGAGCTGTGGCCCTGAGAGTGAAGGAGGAACTTCTTCTCCTCCTGGACTTTATGGAGGAGAAGGGGTAATTTTTGTAAATACAAAGTTTGTTATCATGGGAGAGACTATTTAGAATTGGTGTATATATTACTTTATACCTTTTATTCTGTTAGCAATAAATATTGATATAATTTCCCTATGCTGAATTTGTTGACCTGTGTGAAACTTCTCTCAACCTTTGAGCAAATTTGTGGGGGTTTGAAAAATTGGCTTTGGGTCAAACCATGCCAACTCTTGTCTCGCACTTTGTCTCGTCTTCTGGAGATACTTCTTATTTCTCACTAGAAGCACTGTATTATTGCCTTTATCTTAGTATTCAACAAGACTCTCATTATTAAAAAGGAAGAACAATATAGTTTAGTGTATATTTAGTTTAATTAGGGAACTTCTGAATATCCTTATTTATTAAACGCTTTTTAATTTTTTTCTTTTTCCTGTTCTTCATTCTTCTAATAGTTGAAGATCAGCTAATATATTACATCTGCTAAGGTTTTAGTTTTACTTCAAGTAATTATCTCTTTAACCCAAAACTCAATTCTAGCTTTCTGTCTTTCATGACTAGTCCTTTTGCTTTTTTTTACATGAGGAGCTTCTGTTACACTGTTTACTCTTAACATCTTCTCCAACATGTTCACTTCGATAGCTGAATCATTCCACATAAATTTTTCCCTTTGTTCGTATTTAATTTTCCAGCCAAATTTTGAACTCTCCTATATTGCAGGCCAGCTAACTTAGTTACTAATTTGATAGGTTAGTTCCTCCATTTCTGAAAACAAATCCTTCTGAGGTAGACACCTCGTAAATTACAGTTTGTTTTGTTTGCTAGTTTGTTTTTTATTTGCAATTGATTTAGCTGTTCAATTTGAATTGAATCTGTTCAAGGTCTAATTGGAGTAACGTTGCCTACTGCCATCAGCCCTTCATGACTCTCTGAATTAGAAAAAATAATAATTATTATTTATCTAAGAAATTGGTAGTTTCCCATTAATTTTTAATTTCAGGCAAAAAAAAAAGGATGTTCAGCAAATAAATATGTCAGTTTCTATAACCAAGATTACCTGATCTTTACCGTAACGAATAACATTTGCTTTGTAGCAATATGCTCTCTCCTATTATAAAAGAATTTTAATTGTCTTTGAATATACTACATAGATTTCTTCTTTATTTCACATTTGACGCATAAACGTTTAGTTGACTTCCATCTCTACTCAATAGATTGTTTATCTGTAGATTCTTTCCTGAAATCTCCCTGAAATAAATTACATTGATCTTAAATTTATTTATGTTGGTTTTTTAAAGTCTAATGCATATTACTATATACCAACAAAATACTAATATAAATGATATGATAATATGGTGATGTGTTACCTAGATAGTTGCTCTGAATACAGTGCACAATTTCATTTCTTCTCTGACCTTAGATATGTGTTAGTGTTTAAACACCTTTTTTCTTGAACGGTAAAGTTATATTGTTTCAAGTTCCATATAACTCAGTACAAGTTGTGATTCTGATCTGGTTTGTCTTCAATATCTATGGATTTCATGGGAAATACACTGTCTATCAAAGTAACATAATTTGTGACTCTTTTTACAATATGAAAATGAGTTGATTCCCAAGTACCTTTTACTTCTTCCTTTTGACTACTTTCTGAATTGACTATTGTTTTTTTTCACATTGAATAAAACTGGTATGCAAAGAAAGAAAAATACTAATGTTATTGAATTTTTTTTTTTAATTTACATTTCTGCATGCACATGTATAAATTGCAAAATTTTTTGTTCTCAAATTATGACAAGCTTTTGTGAAGTTCTTAAATTACATCTCTAAGTTTTTTCTTTCTCTGGTTACCTCTTTTTGGGTCAGATTCTGGAGTTTTTTGTTGCAAAATATTCTCATGTTTAGAAGAGGTAAGTACCTGGTGAGGAAAATATTTATCCATAGGTTTGAAATATATGAGTGAACCTACTAAAAGCAGCATGAATGCAAAGATATTAAAACTGAAAACAAATTACACTGCCTTCCAGAACTGGGTTATGCAATGTATAGAAATATTACATGATGTCTAACTTATTTAAAGAAAATTATCTATTGTCTTATCCAGGCCAGATGCACTGAAAATAAAAACTGAACCTGCACAAATAAATGTGTGAAGATCCTTCAGGGTTCAAAATATTTATTTTTCTAAACTGAGGGTTTTCAAAAAGTCTCTGTAGTGCAGTATGTGCTAGATAACCCTATGTAAGATCTATGCTTTATATTTCTGAAAGAAAGTCACTTGGAACAAAAAATTCCACTGTGTCTCAGTAATTCTCTTGTCAGAGTGAGGTATGAAATATATTGGTCTCCAGAACTCTGTTTTGGTCTATATGTTTTCTATATCAAGTGATAGAAGGAAATGTGTAGATTTCAATAACTTCAAAAACCTGTATTCCACAGACTGAACCAGCATCAATGACAATGACAGGCATTGAATAAGCATGTTTACTTGTGATTTTACACAGGAAAAGATATAATTTCAAAGGAAAATGAAGATGCATGAGTCATGAAGCAGATTATCACTGTTCAAACACTGTCATAGGAATGGTTCATCAAGTTGGCAAGTTATTTGCAGCCTTCCAGATTGAAGAAAGGATATGATTTTCTATTATGAAATGCAGAAACTGCATCATACTTAGAGAAGTTTCGTAGCCAAAAAATCAGTCAAGACATTTAGACTAACCTTACTATTCTAAAGTAAGAATATATACAGGTTGTTTTCTTGCATGACAAAAAAAGGATGTTGTCTTCTTAATAACAGTGTCCAAAGGTAGAATTTACAATTTCAAAATTACTATGCTGTATTCATTCTATTGTCATACAGATGTCACTTGCTTGCTATACAACCTGTTAAAGTGCATGAACCACACTGGCACTTGTACTACTGTGATGCAGCACATGCAGCTGAGGGTTGCCATGACTGGGTTTTGCTTTTTTTTCATTCTCCAGCTTGATTGAATATTACTCATTATAAGAATCTAAAAAAACCCAAAACAAAAACCAAGATCCAAACCCAAAAACTAAATAATTCATAAAAGATATTTGAGTTCTTAATTAGTGGCAACAGATAGATTAGAATTAAGTTGTGGCTATATTCATATGCTTCTTAAGATTTAGTTTAAAACCAAAAATATAAACAAATTGTTGTGTAGAAACTCAGGCAAAAGGGTTTCTTGCCTGTGTTTGGAAGCTACAACAAAAGTAGTTTTTTTTTTTTTCGTTTTTCTTTCCATTTAATTAACAGTCTCTATAAAAAGGTATTCTAATTTCTATAGATGAGGTACACTAGTGTACCTCTCTTCTGAAGGCATGTGGATGTGAAAACACTGTAGTGGTGAACATTTTGGTGTTGGGTTAATGGTTGGATACTATGATCTTAGACTATTTTCCAACATTAATGATTCTATATAGATGTGTAT
This sequence comes from Corapipo altera, assembly GCF_003945725.1. Lineage (NCBI taxonomy): Eukaryota > Metazoa > Chordata > Aves > Passeriformes > Pipridae > Corapipo > Corapipo altera. The sequence continues at coordinate 2,377,384 of NW_020884921.1, read as the reverse complement.
TTTATGTATAATTATTCATCATGGTCTTTTTATTCTTATGATTTAAAAAGTATGGTTTTTTCCCAACCAAGATAGTAAGTGTTGTCACTGAGTCCATGGAAAAATTAATTCATTCATGTATTTTGTCAATATTTGTTAATTGAAGACCTGTTGTATATCCCAGATCACAGAACTGAGATACTGAAGTGCTCATCTGATTTTAACTTTTTACCCTTTATCAGCTCTTAAACAATATACGTGTCTGATCATTCCTAAATTTCTATTGAAATGCTAAATTTCTAGTGAAATTCTAAATTTCTATTCCTAAATTCCTATTGAATTCTAAAGTACTAAGACAAATAAAGAATCATTTTGTTTAATAAAATATTGATAGACAGTATAGTGCCAGCTAGCAAATTTTAGATTCTTATTTTCCATTGTTGCTAATTAACTGTTGTCATACCAGGTCTCTTTATGCATGTAATTATTATTTCTAATCAATTTTTTTTCTCATTGACACTGTAGTTTATACTATGGTCTCTGAACATATTTTCACCTTAGTCATCAAATATTGTTCTTTCCTTTCGTGATTAGCTTTAGGAAAAGAGAATTCCATATGAAAATTGTTTAAAGAAAAAAAAGATTTAGGAAGTATTCAGATACTTCTTCAGATTTTTAGGTTTCTTTCTGACTGAAGAAACCTAGACAAATTAACTTGTATGCATTCAACAGAGCTAACAAGCTCAGTAAATGTAAACAAGGATAAAAATCAAAGACACAAAAGGAATTTATCTTTTTCATTTCTTCAGACTATGATCAGAAACCTTCTGTCTTGGTTAAACAAAGAAACAAAAGCTTGCTTTATAGTAACTTAGTACATCATAGGAGCATGCATTTGTCTTTCATTAGAAGTCCTAGAAACAAGAATGCCATTAACAAAGGAAATAAGAATTTAATAATGATTTATTTATTTCACACTGTACTTTATGTATTTCCTAAATTTTTTTCTTTTAGTCGTAGATTCTTTTTCATAACTTACACTAAAAGCTGTTTGAAAACTACTGTGTTGCCTTTATATTAGGACAGAAATAAAATTCACAGAAATAGGAACTGTTTCGGGGTTAAGACATTCATCTTACATATATATAAGGTCTCCCATCTCCATGGATACCAAAATCTCCTGCCAAGACTAGAATTTCTCTGTTGAGAGCAATGGTCTAATTACTGGTATCTTTGCCTTCCACTCAAGTAAATACATCGGCAATAATGAGGCTGCTTACATAACAAATTGTTTCTTATGTGCAGGAAAGAAGGTGTTAGAATATTGCTGAATCTAACCAAACATATTATACATGAGAAATTGTAGGGGAACTCAGACTAAGCATGTTGTTAACCCTAAAACTGGAATCTGGTAAGAATATTAAAATCTATCACTGATTTTATAGCAAATTCCAGAACATCTTGATGCTTAAATGTGTCCTCCAGAACTGTATATTTTTAATAGGTACTTATTTATACATGAATGAGTTCTTTTCAAGGAGGGCAACTGCGTAAAAACTGCCTAAGTCATGTAAAAAAAGAGATTTTTTATATGTACTACCAACATTTTCATATGTGAAATTACATACAAATGAATACATGATTAAGAAGGTTGTGGAATCTTTTTTCCAGATTTTGCTTTAAACCTGACTCTGTCAAGTTCCTTTTGACTTTTAAGATGGACTTCTAGAATCAAAAAGTCAATTATCCACCTATCACAAATCATACAGGACATAATAGTAGAATTAGCTTTCTTAATGAAGTTTGCCAATATTTTCCTTGACTGGAAATTTTTCAAGACCATTCATTAGCTGTAGTCTATGAGCTTTTGATTAAAAGTCTGAGTTTATAGTGGAAATTTCATGGAAAGTAGTGAGAAAATTATGCTTATTTTTCATAAAATAAGATGCAGACTCATTTCTTCAAATTCTGCCCCTAACATGTATAACAAGTGCTTCTAATCATTTTGTTGCAGTAAGAGGGCTACTAAGAGAACAAATCAATAAACATACATAGTATTTCAGCATACTGGGAAATATTTATTAAACCTTTTAGTTCCATTTATTAAGCAGAAGTCAACAAAGAGAAAAAAAAAGAAAAAAATTAAATTAGAAAAAAAATGCTGTGACATTACCATATTGAGATGATAAATTATGTACTTTCAGTAGAAAAAGATATGATATAATTCAATATAAGTAAACCTGCTACACTGCTCAAGAATGGAAGAGCTGCATATTAGTGTCACTGGAATATTGGTGTGTTTGGAATTTGCATGGAATTTGTCCCACATTGGATTATTTTATCTGATTTTGAATATTCTTATATAAAAGATGCATGTCATCTGCCCACTTGGTACTGGGAAGGCTTCTACGTAAACTGAAGTATGAAATTGATTCCACCAAGTGCTCTGCATCAGTTCAACCGGGCCATAATCTTCTTAATTGAGATTGCAGTGCAGAAAAATGTCCAACTATGTGTTTTACTATTTCTGTCTACTTGAATTAATTCATCTTCCTTTGAGAAGCTTACTGTCACCAAAAAATGAAGCAATACAAGCATGGACATATTCTATTTCTGGATAGCTCTAGAATACTAGGAGACTGAAAATTTAGGAGGCAGTTTTATTTCAGCTTCTCCAGTGGGTGGATGATTATGCATTTTATAGATACTTGCTACAAAGATCATAGAGATGTAACAGGAAGATACAAATTTAAAGATTCAGGCTGAAGCTAGAAGTGTAGTTTCCAGAAATCTTTATTGATTGTGCATTTATATTTTTTAATTAAAAGAGTCAGAGAATTCTGGTCAGGTTTCTAGGTACTATGATGTCATTTTGCCATACAAGCATTTTGTTCTTCATAGGCTTTCCTGAATATAAATAAAAGTAAATAGCAGGATTCCAAAGCAAAATTCAGCAGAAAAAGAAAACAAACAAACAAAACCTGATTATAATCATCCTTGTGAAGCACAAAGAAGCAGTAAAAAGCACAAGGACATGTCTTTTTCTTTGCAGTTAACCTTTAAAGCAGTTTTAAATGAGTAGTACTGAATTCCTACTTTCTCTGCTTATCTGCTACAAGGGATGGTTTCTTACACAAATAAACACTATCATTTTCATGTGCTTCCTATTGTAAAAGTAGAACTTTTATTCCTTAAAATAAGACAGCAATAAGGGAGAAGTCCTGCACCCTACAGTATATTTTGCAGGACATAGATTAGGCATTATTATTGCATAGCACCCTTATCTTAGGTTTCTCAAAATCATTGATTAACAGAGTACATATTCTTCTGAACAAAGGCCTAAGAATTAATCATTGCTTAGATGGAGGCTGTGATCTACTTTTATAAATCTTGTCAGAATATATTTCTACATCCACTGTAAAAGGTTCAGGAAAAAGGACTGGGTCAATATTGCATTGTTTACTTATATACTTTTCAATCATGTCACTTAATCATATTTTTGCCTATTTCTTGGCCCTTTGTATAAGCTTGACCTTTATTTGACCTTTATTCTCAGGAATGTAAGAAAAATATGACTGTAGAAACATTAAATTGAAGAAAAATCGTAATTATATTACAGACACCACATAGTGACATTGTAGATACTAGACTATTCAGAACACTTCAATACTGTTTAAAACATTAATATACTTTAATGAAAATTTTAAAAAGTAATCTACATTTAATAAAGGTCCTCTTTTATGCCAAAATTTTTAAGTCTTAAAATCAATTATAAAATGTCAATTTAAACACCATATATTAAGTTAAAAAAACCCAAACAAGATGTAAACAGATTTTTCATATATGATATATCTATACAGTCCATTGCTTCAGCAGCACCTACTTTTGTGAAGAATGGCTTTCCATTTTTTAATATATGCAAGACTACAAAACCATGTTTTAAACTAAAAATTTTTTTTAAACCAGAGTTTGTATCCTTATCCATTAAATATTCCATAAACATATAGCCAAAATTAATCCCAGACTAAATCAGTTTTTTGTAGAAAACAAATTTTGCTCTCTTTCTTTTCTTTCTTATTTCTCTTTATGGCTATAGTCTAGAAGAGTTTTAAAAGCCTGCCCAATACTGTGCACTTACAGAAATGGTCATCAGCAATTAGCTTCATAATTCAATTCCCATTTTACATCATTCATCACTGACAAAAGTGAAAGCTGCTACAAGAAGCAGACAGGACAGTTCAGCAGGTCCATTATTTATTTTTCTTTAGGGGAACTGTATTTTTTTTTTTTCAGAGACATGACTGCAGTCAGAACCATACAGGAAAGGCTAACTTCACACTGTACCTTGAGTCAACGTAATCTATTCCATATATTTCTTAAAAAATACTGTTTGATCTGAGTGAAAATATATTCTAATAATTCTAGATAACACTGAGGCATTTTTTATATGGCTGAATACATTTTGAGATTGTTGTCAGTTTAATTTATTAAGAAATTATGAAAAAATATGCAACATAATTTTTTTGTCATTAACTTACCTTGTTGCTGTAAACAGTAAGTTCTAAAAAACCCACCTTTGAATCTTGTAAATTTTTTTCACAGCTCAATATTGATTCCTGGTCAAGTCTCCTGATTTATAAAATATATTTTGTGACAGATGTAAACCTTTTGGCTCTTTCTATAATCTCTGGCCAAATTACACATCTGCCTTTGGTCGGAAAAGATAATATAGCAGAAATGTCTGCACAGATTTAAAAGACTAGGCAAATTATTGATGTCTTAAACCATGATCTATACTTTGTGATATAAGTATGAAGGATTTGGGATAGTTTTATGAAATTAGTATTTATATCCACTTTTAAATCCATTTCAATCAGCATTTTAACTGAGGGAACTGGAGAATAATCTCTTAGGCTATGATGTCCACTTGCCTTCAAAGCAATTAAAGAATATAACCTTTTCCAGAAACAAATAATGTCTTTGTGGATCAGATGACCAGAAAAGTTCTCCAACAATTTTGGAGATCTGATCAGGTCAGATTTCTGATAGTTTTCATACTATAATTCCAGATCCTCACGCTACTGATGTTTTCCAGGCTAACTGTATTAAAACTTAGATCATCCTATGTTTCCTTTGCTAGCATTGTCCTTAATTAATTAACCTGACATTAGTACTACTTTATATAATTAGATTTGTTCCTCTGGTAAATCAGAGTTGTATTTTATTCTTTTCCCCCCATTCATCCTATGTTTCATTTTACTGCCATGTCTTTGCTTATTTATTCCTTCAAAATATGATTCCTAAATATTTGAGGTTGCCTCTGTTGTCCAGTTCTTAAATCACAGAATGATTTACGTTGAAAAAACCTTCAATATCATTGAACCCAATCATTAACCTAACACTGCCAGGTCCACCACTAAACTATGTCCCTAAGTGCCACATCTACATGTCTTTTAAATACCTCCAGAGATGGCACCTCCATCACTTCCCTGGGCAGCTTGTTCCAATGTCTGACAACAGTTCCTTAAATCTATTGAATTACTCAATTATAAAGTACAATACAATACCGGGACTTTTTCTCAAGGTTCTATTCAAACTCTGTGCTTCTGCATCTGAGGGTAGTACAAGAAAATCTGATAATGTTTATGCAGTCTTTCCCTAACATATATCCCAGCTCTCTAAGTCCTTAACTCCAGAAATCGACATCTCATCAGTGTTGTCGTTCAGATCACATGTATTCAAATGCTTGGTTTTGTATATCTTGCCATAATGCAAGAAAAGTCTGATGACCTAATTTCCCCCCATTATTAGCAGTTTCTTACCCTGGTTGTCTATACTGGTTTTAACTACAATATATCAGCCCAGGCTTTCTCTAATTTATAAGCTGAGAGGAAATTTTCACTGAGCAAGTATGAGAAAGAATGGCAGGACTGTATTTTCTCAGGGTATAATAAATAGCATGAAACATACCTGATACTAACTTTTTGCCTCCGGATTATGAGCAGCAGCTGCTCAAATCAGTTGTGTGCTCTGACCAAGATGAATTTACTTTAATAGAATGGCAATGATTTGCTAATTTTCTGTCATATGAATATTCCCTCAAACTGTAAATCTTGGATAATTTTGGAGAACTTTTTTCTAAAGATCCATGGAATAATAATTGCATGTAATGGTAATAAATATTTAAATGGAAGATGATGTCCTCGCTTTCTCATCCTCACTCCAATTTAGAGACACGGAAGAGAGAGAAAGGTGAGAGAGAGAAAGGTGAAATGTAGGAGAAAATTTTACTGGGTGATTCCCACATGATGCAACATTTCTTGGGAGGCATGATGATAGATGGAGTACACTAGAGCAGTTCCATGGCTACCATAAGACAGAAAAGCTCAGTGGTGGTTCTCAGTTAAATTATCCTGTTTGGTAACCTTCTGATTTATTATTTAGTTTTTATGTAGCCATTAATAATAATAATAACAATTAAAAAAAGTACTTTGGAAAATCTTGATGCATTTTCACAATGTCCAGGTTACAAAGTTAGTACAGTAGCAGTCCTGTATCCCTCTTGTGAAAAAGGGTATGGAACAGCTGTACCCTTTCACTGGGAGTATGTTCATGTCTATATTCAGAGAGAAGAAAGAAGGTTGGAGTCTTGCATTTTGGGTTTTTTCTCCTTTTTTTTTATCTTCTTTGATTTCATTTTTCAAAATGCAGATAACCTGCAAGTTATTGCATTTTTGCTTTGGAAATAAATACATTCATAAAAGAAATAAAAAAATCCCTATGGTCAGGCAGGTTTATGCCCTTAATTTCTGAATATATTGAAAATAGAAAAATGGAAGTTCCACCTCTCAAAAAGACACAAGGAAAACAATAAGAAATCAGTCTTAAAGGATTTATCTTGTGTTCATACAAAGACAACAGCTGTGGCTGCAGTATCCCTCAAGTACACTTTCAAGCCTTCAATCAAATAAGGAAGAAGTAGGAGGCCATTGCTGGCTCCCTTCTCTTTCTCAAGTGTACATTCAGACTTGCATAGGGTTTTCTTATATTTTTCACCGTGCACACTAGATGTATAACAGCTTCTTTGCAACCTTGGACTGTTCTCAATGTCCTGGCCACCTGCGCTGAGCAATAAGGGGATGAAATTGAAGAAGCTTTTTAGCTTTTATAGTTTATTGATTTTTGTATTTTCAGATGTATTAGAGCAATTTTTCAAACGTGTCCGCCTTCCCTTGATATCTTGAGTGTGGAGAGAGGATTTCACATTTATTAGCTTTGCTTTGCTGAAAAAAGTACAGCAGTAGAAGTACTTTTGTGTTATCTCAGGGATATAAATGGTTTTTGTATTAAAAAAAAATCAATTCTCAGAATAAAATTCAAAGCTTGTGTGTAAGTGTTACATAAAAAGCAGACAACAAGGAATGCACTTTTCCAAGTAGGTAACAAAGATGGGATTTTAAAGTGCAGTCCTGAATTGCAGTTGAACTCAATGAAGCTCAATACTTCCCAAATAGAAAAGTTCTATCTTAATGGAGAGCATATAATACTGTAAATACTTTTTTATTATCTCTGATCAGCTGTGACAGCATTAGAAAAGGAACGCAGGAGAAAAGTCTTCTTCAACAGCAGTACTATTTTCTCAGCTTAGAGGCAATAAAATTATGTGTGAGCTGTTTCATTACAAGAATTTTTATTTCATTAGGTGATTTAAATTTTTAAACACTATAAACAGAAAATTCTATACTACACGAAAAGTACTCAACAATTGGCCCAAGAAATGAAAGGAATTCAGCTATCCTGCTATTTCAAGAATATGATATTTATTTTTCCCATAGTATTCATCCATTCAACCGTAATGATGTATTTTACCTAATTTTACACTACTTCCATCACCTCCTAACTGCTTCAAAATGCAAATGCTTTTGGCTCTGTACCTCTGTGTAGGTTTTTTCACTCATAAACTTGGAATGTACACTTCAAATTATTTAAATAGTTCACATATGAGGGCTACATAAATTCTTTTTGCATAAATGCCCCTCCTCAAGGGAGGAGCAGGGAAAACAAATCTGTAGTTTCCATACTATAACACTTAGTTTTCCAGTATCCAATTTAATCCTGAAAAAGAATAAGATCCAACTCTACTTCTGGGGCTGATGTGACTCTGACAATGGCTTTCTATCTAGGAAAATACAATGGAGAGAGAATACTTAAAAAAACTCTAAAGTAAATGAAGCAAGTTATTTTAAAATTAAATTATGACAGATAAGAAAATAGAAGATGTTATATTATCCTGTTTCCAAATCTTTTCCTCATTAGTCTGTAGCTAAGGTATGTCTAAAGTTCCATTTTTGAATGCACACATAGTAAATCCATATTGGAGAACCTTGTTTCAAAAACGAGCTTGTTCTTTCTCGTATTTTGATGGTTCTGGTATCTGATTGGAAATGTTTGTGACTGAATTGCCAAGTAAAAGTTTCTGAGTAATTACACAAAGTCACAGGCAAATACTGTCTCTATACACATTTATCCAGTCAAACTATGATCTATGATATGCAAATGTAAAATGTAAATAGAGTTTAGAATGTAAAAGATTTTCACACTTTCTACTGGAGATTATAAAGCATTTTGCATGTGGATTCATGACAAGGTCATATTGCACCCTTTGAAGAAAAGTTTTTAAAGCAGATAAGTTTTTTCATGTTTCCTGTTTCTCGGTGGAAGCATGTCACACCTCCATGGCTTTTATTAGCCACAAAAAGTCTCTTCCTGACAACTCCAGTGACCATGCCTTCACTAGAAGGAAAGCTAAATTATTGCATACCATGAAGGACTTCCTTTTATTAAAAAGTAGAGTAACTACTAGAAATGATACAGTGGGTGATAACTAGTAGATAACTATGTATTTGCCACTCTGGTGGAACCCCAGGTTCTGATACATTTCTGGCTTTCTATGAAGATATGTAGGAAGGGTTGGGTTTCTGCATATAGAACATACATATAATTTATATTTTCAGCAGGGTCAGCCTGAAATAAACAATATAAAATGAAGATTCTTGCTTCTAAATATCTCAGAACCAGCACATGTCTATAATTAAGATACTCCTGTGCATTCTTAGTTCTAAACAATTGATTACTGCACACCTAAAAATTTGGGGAGTGGGCGGGGTGGGAAGAAACAAATTTTTGTATCTGATCTTTCTAATGAAGTAGAGACAAGAAATAACTAAAATTACTTTTTATGCTTAGCAACACAATGTTGAAATCAGGTCTTTGAATTCTAGGGCAGTGAGGTTTAGTATAAATCTTTTACTTTCCAAAAGAAAGCCCAAGTGTTTGGGTCTTTCCAAGAAATTTAAACTCCTTTTTTTGTATATCTGTGGTTGTATATCTGTGTTGTTGGTGAGATTTTTTGTTTGTTTGTTTTTTTCTTTTTAATTTCCTGAAAATAGTTAAAGTGTGTGTGGTTTAGAACGACAGTGCAAAGGAATGTTGGCATCTTTACATGAAACAGCGAGGGAGTAAAACCATAAGGAAATCCTATCTCGCAATCCTATCTGCAGCATCCCTGGAACAACACCACAAAAAGCCATTAAAAAGAGAAAAAAAATAGTCCTTCCTTAATCCTATAGTTCCAAACCTACAGAATGGTGAGTTTATTTTTTTTAATACTATTTTTAATACTACTAAAAAACTAACAACTTTAATAATTGTCAGGGGTGGAAAGAGTAGAGTATCTCTTACTAAGTAATCTGATCTCCAACTATGACCCAACACTACTGTATTTATCTCATTTGCCTCTGGAACCCTCAGACTACAGTCTTAACTTTCCAAAACTGCATAAAGGATGAAAACATCGCACATTTATTACAAAATTCAACTTCAGTGAATTAAAGTCTCAACGGAATAAGATTTACCCTGCATTTTCCCTCTTAGCAGAAGGGCTATGTATTTGCATCTGCTTGCTGACTTTGTAAACTTCACACCAAATACCAATAAGAAGGATTGATACTGACATTTATCTTAACCTCCTTTTTTTTTCTTAACAAATTGTACTGTTTACCTCTATATAACATATATGTTATGTTACTTAAATACAGTTGAGTTCTTATAGGTATAGCTGGACACCTCAATATCTAAAAGATACTCAGAATTTTTTCTGAATTGTTTTAGGATATGGAAATACTGAAGATAAGTGAATGCTTTGTTAGTAAGTAAATAGAATTCTGTGTGCCTGTTATAATATCCTAGTTTTATGATCTGTTCTTTACTGCTAGCTTGCTTGTTTTAACTATACAGCATTCAAACATGTTAACTTTTTATTTATACACAAGTGTACTTATTATTAACTTTTCTATGTAGAGTCTATACTGCATTCTTATTTAAGGATCAAGTAATATGTTTCAGAGTGAGCAATAAACCAGCTTTGATATTGTTTTTCTCATGTTTCTCTCTCCTTCTTCTTTATTTCTGGTATAAGAAAATGGGCAAGCAAAGGAAGAATCTTTGAAGCATAAAACTTTCATTATTCTTGACAGACATGGTAATACAATATACTGCCTGAAGAAAGGATTTTCTTTATGCTAAGTGAAGAGGTAAATAGTAAGTAAAGTAGTTTTTCCGTAAATGAAGTAAATTATGATAGAAACACAGAGAAGTATTTCCAGAAGCCATTTAGTTTACAACTCAGAACTTTACTGGAAGTCCGTGTTTTGTTTATTTACACTGCTAATTCTGTGGAGCAGATGAATTCCACCAAATGCACCAAAGCACATATTTACTCTCTATCCAACTAAGTTTATATTAATAATGAGCTGCATTTTTAAAGAGAAAGCATTTGACAAAAGGTTCTTTATAACTCCAAAAAAGACTTCTAAAAAAAAGTCGGCTTTAAACTTTTTCTTGGTTTTATGTCAAGTCACAGTATAAAATTATTGTTGACTCTTAGCATTTTAGGTTAATTATACACCACCTTTGTATAATAATATTTAAATTAGTATGACTCTGCAACAATTCTCAGTTTTATAGATATATATATGTACATATGTACACCTCAGGTTTGTAAACGTATGTATTTGAATATGAGATTTTATGACAAATAGATTTTTTCCTGATTTGCTGATTTTCACCAACATAAGAGAAAACAAACATTAAAAATTAATGAGTTCTGTAGAGTGTATCAGAAAGCTCTTCAGTCATCAGTCACTAAAGCACACTGAGTCTGGCAGGCAACACAACTCAGTAAATTGATGATCTAAGTTGATGCTGGAACTAAAATCTTTTTTTTATGCATCAAAGTATCAAGTCAGCTAAAGTTATCAATTTGTATTTACTTGTTGCTTGGGTGGAATAAATAAGCTGTCATTCTAAATAAGATTGTGAAGCTAGTCGATTTATCAACCTGTAATGAGAATAACTAAATATTCTCAAAACTGAAGAAATTATAATATTCATTTCAGGTTCAGATATAAAAAGATAAATTTAAAGTTCAAGGACATAACTTCAGAAATACCAGACAAATTTCATCAAGTGTTTTTGGCTGTTCCTGAAATAGAAACTTTCAGGTACAGATTTTGGCCCAAAGTTTTCAATGTATCATCTCCAAATCTTGTCCATATATAAGAAACACTGTATTAAAATATTTGGTGCATTGTACTTCTTGTCCTAACTGAACTCATGACAGTAAAAGAGAAAAAAAAAAGGGGAGAGTGATAACATCATCAAGAAAAATAATTTATGATTAAAATAATTATGATTTTTTTAATCCATTTCAGTTTTCAGGTAAAAAGTATTCTAACTTGTTAATTAGGTGACCTAGTGGGGATTTTTATCACTGTTGTTTTCAATTGTTTTTAACTATCAGAGTTCATGCATAGAGGGGTAGAATGCACTGCCCTTGAAAACTGAGAAAATGAGAAGAATACAATTCTTGGATATAATAATATAATAAGTTCATGTCATAATTGTAGTGATCTTAATTTTGGCTGTTAACGAAATATTTAGACAAAACCCCACAGTTATCTAGCTAGCCTGAGGAGGATCACCCAAGCGATTGGGAGAGATTTAAGGCGTGAAGGGACTTGTATGTGGCCTGAAAGGACTATTAATCCACGGACTTTCATGTTATCTCCCAGTTTCATACCATGTTCAATGTACCCCCATGTTAATTCCTCTTGGTTTATACTGTTCAGGGCTTGTCTGGACTTGCCCTGATGTTTTTCCCACCAAAAGTTGTTTATTCCCTTGGTCTCCCCTGGTTTTCCCGCTCATCAATCACTGATTGGCTGAGAGTTGCCGCAGTGCAGAGTGAGCTCCCATTGGTCCTTTCCCCTGCATACTCCTAAGTTCCACCCACCTTTTCCTTGTCGTCCTATTCTGTTTCACCCTGAGTTGTCAATCCCATGCTCCACCCCAGTTATCAGACCTCCCCTTACCCAAACCTTATATAAGTCCTTGTTCCCCCTAATAAACTGACCACTGCACCCTGACCTTCTACTGTGTCAGAACCCTTTTGTGCAGTGTTGCATCACTATTCCTTTTACCCTCAGGCCGTGGCACTAGCTGTAAGACAAAGAAGGCAAATTCATCAAAAAAATGAAAGCACAGAAATGACAAAGTGTGGATTTATTTATCTTCACTGAAATTTACTAAATTTACTGTCAGCTGAGATATAATTCTATAAAATATTAGTGTAGACCGATACACCTTAAAGATTATTTTCTTGTCGTTACCAGCTAAGGTGTAATTGAAGGTTCAATTCACTTCATTAATTTTTCACATTGTTCTATTCCTATGTGGGTGTAAAATAAATTTTCTAACTCTTTGTTCTACTTCTACTTCATTTACATCTGCATTAATTATTTGGTAGATCATTAGAAACTCATAGTGCAGATGATGACCTGCAAAAATAATTGAACTCTGTGTATTATAAGGACTTCTGACACGCTAGATAGAGCCAATACTTCTGATTAACATTCTTAGTTTGGCTAAAAATATATTGGCCAGCTAGATCTTCACTTACTACCTACAAAAACTTCCTGATACAACAACCACCCACCAAATTCCTAACTGAAATTTCAGTAAAGAGAAAAAATAAATCCACATCTTCTTATTTCTGTGCTTTCATTTTTTGATGAAATAGTTTTCATTTTACAGTTTTCTAGATATGTTTTGGGGGGTTAATTGTCTTAATATTTAATTAATAGACAAAATTTAAATCATACTTCCAGTCTCAGCTAGTCACATTGTCACTTAGACTGAGATCACACACAGAATCATAGAATCAACTGTGTTGGAAAAGACCTCTGAGATCATCAAGTCCAACCCTTGATCCAACACTGTCATGGTTACCGGACCATGGCACTAAGTGCCACATCCAGTCTCGTCTTAAAAAACTCCAGGGACGGAGAATCCACATGTTCCCTGGGCAGCCCATTCCAATGGCTGATTATTCTCTCAATAAAAAATTTCTTCCTAATATCCAATCTAAATCTCCCTTGGCAGAGCTTAAGATGGGGCCCTCTTCTCCTACTCATGGTTGCCTGGGAGAAGAGACTGATACCCACCTGGCTACAATCTCCTTTCAGGGAGTTGTAGAGAGTGATGAGGCCTCCCCTGAGCTTCCTCTTAAAACAGGATTTTAAGAGATGAGCTGTGAAGCTACTAATTATGTTTGATCAAATTTTTTGAAGAGTGTACATATGGTAAATGAAGTTGATTTTTTATTGGGAGGTTCATTTGCCAATAAGGGGACATGATTTTTACGAAGCAGAAACCACATTCATTGCACTTTTTCAAATGAAGCCTGCAGTAAGTAGACATTTGTAACATAAATGTACATTGCACATACCTAGTCAATAGAAAATGTTACTAGTTTAGCATTTAGAATACAAACAGATTGTTCCAACGACATTAAAATGTTTAAGAAAAGCAAAGCCAAACTTTTAGTCTGAAATTGATTCTGTTCAGGCAAAGATTCAGTTCCTCAATTGTAATCTCTGATTACTGGTTATAAATACAAGGCTTTTGGCTTTGATATGTTATTCTAATGTCACAGTATCTTAGAGTAGACAGAAATCTATATTGATTTTAATGTAATAGTTATTTATCATTTTTTCTTGCACCAAAATATTTCAACTCCTTTTTTATATATTTTGCTCTCTATCTTTTACTAAGGATAGAAAATATTAATTTTCCTGAACATTATTTTCAAGCCAGTGTTTTTCCATCTCCTTTTTCCTTTCTCCATCTATTTAAGAAACAACCAATGCTTTGCAAAGTTAAAATTACCCTTCTCTCTCATTTATTTTCTTATTCTTATTATTTTCTTAGTGGGGATTAATGTGTAAAATCATACAAAAACCCTCATGCTATCACAGAGGCCAACTATGTTAATACATTTTGTAAATAATTTTTCTAGTTCCTCTGTTATTTGTCAACAGCATTCTGCACTTGAATTCTCATTTCAGGCTTGTTCAGGTATGCAGTGTACTGCATATTTATATTTCATAAAGCATATTTTCCAATCTCGGGAATAGTACTAAGTAAATTACTGAAAGATATGTAAAGTAAACAATTTCTATTTTGCAAATGATTTTGAGTTTTCTACATGTGGTTTTATGTCAGGTAAGGTACAAACAGAAAGTTTTAAGTCCCTGAGAAGGAAAATTATGGACAAATTCTTATGTTACTAGAAGACATTAATTATTTCATTTTCTCCCAGGAAAATAAAATTTCATTTCAAGGAAATATTCGAATACTCCAATAGCTTTCAATAAAGCTATTTTCTTTTGATTTTCTCTATAGATACTGAAATATGGCATTTTAGCAAAAGAAAAAAGTCAAACTCATTAACTTATATCTTTAATTCTGAAAAGGTGAAGCAAGATGTCAAGGCCATTAGCAGAAGTGTTCAGTCCAGTCTGTTTTGCACTGAATAAAAATATATTCCTCATTTCTAATGTAACTGCTCTTCCCCTTGTTTTGTTATAATTTTTTTCTAGCAAATTAGGAGGCCATCTACTACTAGATCTTTGCACTTTAATAGCTGTGAATCTTCAGTTGAAAAGATTAAAGCTTTCGATTCTGTATTAAAACTATTTTAAAATAATGAAATATCATGTTTTTCTTTATTAGTCTACATTAATTAAAAAAAAAACAAACACAAAACCAAACCCACACACAATTAAAAAAAACAGATCTCCCTATAACCTTCATAAATCAGAGATCTCCTTTCCCAGTTGAACATTTTTGAGTTTTAGGTATCCGACACTGCTAATATTGGGAAGAAGAATATTAAAGAGCATTATTTACAGTTCTATCACAGTCAAGACAATTTTCTAGTCCCTCTCTCTTTTTTTTTTTCCTTTTTCTAATTTGATGTTGTCTTGAACATTTACTAGCTGTCTATTTTACTTCTGTCAAATATTCTTCCCATATTACAGAATATTAAGTATTTATAATAATTCTATCTCAGAATTATTTCTTTTAAACATGTAATAAACCATCCTGCAAACATTTTTATTATGGACTAAAGTTTCACTCTATTAGCATTTTTATGTTTGCTTTAAAAACCTGAAAATTAGGCCAAAATTATTGGTGCATTCAGATCAAGACTGGTTTTTGTTTGCACATGACTAACTGAATATTCTCCTGAGCAAGTTGAGCCTTCACTTTCAGTTTGTTGATCTCTTACTTTCTTTTTCTGCAAAATCTTATGTAAAATTATGCTGTGTGTTTTCTGCTGGAAAGAAAATATTCCTGAATTGTCATTCTGCAATGAGAGATGCCTACAGTCCCTTTCAGCCTTCTGTCTTGCATTTATAAGCAGTACAATATGGAATGGTATTATAAAGGCACTTAAACTTTAAATAAGGTGCTATCTGCCTCATTTGCTTTGCAGCAACTTTTATTGTCTCTCATATATTAGAGATGATACAACATTTGTTTATGGACAACACTGAGGAAGGAAAATGTACAATGTTAGTCATGTAATCAATATTCTTTGTCAGCTAGCTTGAAGTGCCATCCACAGAGAGCAGAAGAATTCATGAAATGAAAGAGACATAAAAACACAGCATTATGAGCAACAAATATTACTCATTAGAAAGGGAAGTAGATATATCTGTATTTTTTAAAATATTTGGAGGAATTCAGGATCTCTTCATATAGACTGACGGAAACACAGGACTACATTTATTAAAGGAAATGTCACTGAAAATCTCTCATCTACCCTAATATTAAGTGCCACATTTGTTTTGCTGAGTATCATCAGAAAAGAGGAAGGAATGGTAAAGACAAGCAAGTTCACGTGACTAGTGGTGTGAGGCAGATGTTAAGATGAAAGGAGTTTTTTTATAGGTGACCAGTGAAAATTCATTCTTAAAATGGTCTTTTAGGTACAACTCTTCTTATTCTATACAAGAAAAATTCTCTCCAAAATAAGTAAAAAATAAGAATAAATCTGCTTTAGAGAAGAATAAAATCCAACACCCCACCCAATCTCATATGAAACATTTGGGAATGTTTCTGAAATACACTGCCTGTTCACTATTTCTTTTGTTCATTGTTAACTTTCTGGTCTTGTCGAAGTTGTTTATCTTACAAGAGAATTGCTGTTAATGAATGGACAACTACTTCAGGGGTTTTTTTTTCAGCCTATCCTTTCCCAAAATCAAGGTGTTTCTACCCAGAGAAAATATCTTTAATCAATGAAGTGCATTGTATCCTGGTTTTATGACCAAATCAGTCATATATGGTCCATTAGTTAATGGAACAGAAGCACAGGTGGTGTTCGCCTCAGTTCCTGCAGTAGCAGGGATGAACGAGGAGAGAAGGAAAACCCATCTTATCAATAGGTGGCTAAAGGATTGGTGACACCAGAGGAATTCTGGGTTTTTTTGACCATGGGTCAAATTCCATGGTATCTAGTCTCCTGAAATCAGATGGGCTTCATTTATCTAGGAAGGGCAAAAGGACTCTAGACCATAAATTGGTAGGGCTGATTAGAAGGGTTTTAAACCAGGTTTGAAGGGGGAAGGGATTGAAACTGGTCTCTCCAGAGATGAGCCTAAGGGTGGAAAACCTGAGTTAAGAGTGAAACCAGCAGCCCAGCTGAAGTACCTGTACACCAATGCACGCACTGTGGGTAACAAACAATAGGAGCTGGAAGCCATCGTGCAGCAGGAAAGCTATGATGTAGTCGCCATAACGGAAATGTGGTGGGATGACTCACATGACTGGAGTGCTGCCATGGATGGCTACAGGCTCTTCAGAAGGGACAGGCAAGGTAGGAGAAGTGGAGGGGTAGCTCTATATGTTAGAGAGTCTCTTGACTCTGTAGAACTCAAGATCAGTAACGATCAGAATCAGGGACAAGGCCAACAAGGCTGATATCCTGGTGGGAAGTCTGTTACAGACCACCCTATCAGGATGATGAGGGTGATGAATTATTCTACAAGCAGCTGGCAGATGTGTCAAAATCGCCAGCCCTTGTTCTCATGGGTGACTTCAACCTACCGGATGTCTGCTGGGAACTCCACACAGTGAAGAGGTAGTCTAGGAGATTCCTAGAGTGTATAGAGGATAATTTCCTGCTTCAGCTGGTAAATGAGCCTACCAGGGATGAGGCCCTTGTAGACCTTCTGTTCACAAACAGAAAGGGGATGGTGGGAGATGTGGGGGTCAGAGGCTGTCTGGGGCACAGTGATCATGAAATAATAGTTTTCAAAACTCAGGGATGCCAGGAGGGCCATCAATAAAACGTCTACACTGGACTTCCGGGAGGGTATATTTCGGCCTATTTGGAAGACTGGTTCAGAGGGTACCCTGGGAAGCAACCCTTGAAATTAAAAGGGTCCAGGAGGGATGGACATGCTTCAAGAAGGAAGTCTTGAAAGCACAGCAGCAGGCTGTCCCAGACTGGTTTGGCTGAACAGGGAGATTGTGAAGTAAACTAGGCTAAAAAAGAGAGACTATTGATTATGGAAAAAAGGGCTGGCTACTCAGGAAGAGTTTAGAAATATAGTTAGGTCATGTAGAAAGAAAATTAGAGAGACAAAGGCAAAATCTGAACTCAATCTTGCCACTTCCGTTAAGGATAACAAAAAGTCTTTCTACAGATACATCAATAGCAAAAGGAGGGACAAGGAAAACCTCCATTCTTTGTTGGACATGGGTGGGAACATAGTTATCAAAGATGAGGAAAAAACTGAGGTATTTAACACCTTCTTTACCTCAGTTTTAACAGGAAGACAGGTTGTCCTGAGGACAGCTGGCCTCTGGAGCTTGTAGAAAGAGATAAGATTCTGAATAGTCCTTCTGTAATCTAGGAGGAAACAGTGATCTGCTGAGACATTTGGATCCTCACAAGTCTATGGGAGCAGATGGAATCCATTCTAGGGTGATGAGGGAGCTGGTGGAAGAGCTCGCCAAGCCTCTCTCCATCATCTACCAATGGTCCTGGCTCACTGGGGAGGTCCCAGATGATTGGAAGTTGGTGAATGTCATGCCAATCCACAAAAAGTGCTGCAAGGAGGACCTGGAAAACTACAGGCCTGTCAGCCTAACCTCAGTGCCTGGCAAGGTTATAGAGCAGATCATCCTAAATGCAATCCCACAGCACCTACAAGATGGACAAGGAATCAGACCCAGCCAGCACAGGTTTAGGAAGGGCGGGTCCTGTCTGACCAACCTGATCGCCTTTTAGGATTAGGTGACCTGCCTGGTGGATGAGGGGAAGCTGTGAGCTTCAGCAACATCAGTTCAGTTATAACCCAGTTAGATTTTGAATAGAAGATAAAAGGTGACGTCTCCAGACTATTCCTCTTCCTCATGAATCACCAGAAAACAGCAGCTCCTCCTAAACAGATAGATACAGTAGGTCATTAAGAATGTACCCAAGTAGACTGAGCTATGGAGCTGACTTCATACCCCAAAGATGTCTATGCACCACACATCCCTGTCCCACAAGTGCGATAATGAGGCATTTTGTTTGACTAGCTGAGATGACAGATGCATATGTGCTAATCCTGCTTGTGGAAGCGATGTATTCATGCTTTCAGGTTTTACCATAGCAGATGAGAATTTATTATAGGGAAAAACAGTTGTAATAAAAAAATTCCCTAAATTAATGGATTAATTTAAAAAATTTTCACTTTGTCTGAGAACTGAACATGATCTAAGGACTCTTTTTCAACCACTCTGAGATAAAGTAAATTCACAAGTTAAATTGTTCATGATTAGGTAGTGGAAGATAAGAATTCATAATCACAGGAATACTTCTGAGAAAACTTCTGATAATTGTTTTACAATTATGATTGATTAAATAAATTCTCCAAGAAAGGATACTTGAATGAAATCCAGGGGTTATGAGATTATTGGTTTTGCTTGTAATTCTAGAAGTTAAGATACAAATATATTTGCTCTATCAGGTTCAGTGTCAGCTGTGTGCTTACTATAAAGTTGATAAAAATAACAATAGTTCTAGAAGCAACTGATATTTTTATGGGTAGAGTTTCAGAATTGTTAAATGTATTACAGTAGAGATGTAACCAACAATATCTAATCATGACATAAATGGTACATAACTGTATACATGCAAAACTGGTGACTTTATAGACGTTACCAAAAATTCACCCCTAAAACCTATATTGAAATACATATTTTTATGGCACTTTAAAAATCTGAAATTTTGCAATTCATTTATTTGTACTGTTGTTAAAATTGTCTGTTCTTAATAAACAAACATTAATGTCAAACACTGGAACAGGCTGCTTGGGCAAGTTGTTGAGTCACCAACTCTGGGAGGTATTTAGACATGTAAACCATGTAGACATGGCACTTAGAGACATAGTTTAGTTGTGGACTTTGCAACGTTAGGTTTTTGGTTGGACAGCTTAATGTTATTGCTTCAGGTCCTGTCACTGGTCACAAGAGAGAAGAGATCAGTGCCTACCCCTTTTCTTCTCCTTGTGAGGAAGCTGCAGACTGACATGGTCTCTCCCCTCAGTCTCCTCTAAGCTGAACAAGTCAAGTGACCTCAACTGTTTCTCATACGTCTTCCCTCTAGACTCTTCACCATCTTCACAGCCCTCCTTTGGACACTTTCTAACACCTTTATATCCTTCTTATTCTGTGGTGCCCAAAACTGCACACAATATTCCAGGTGAGACCACACCAGTGTAGAGCAAAGTGGGACAACCCCCTCCCTTGCCCAGCTGGCAATGCTTTGCCTGATGTCACCCAGGACACGGTTGGCCCTCCTGGCTGCCAGGACACTCCAGACTCATATTCAATTTACCATCAACCACGACCCTCAGGTCCCTTTCTGCAGGGCTGCTCTCCAGCTTCTCATTCCCCTGTCTGTACATAAAGAGTTGCCTACAATTTGAAAAGTGAAAAAAATCCAAGTGGAAATATATTGAAGGATTGAGGTTCATACGAATGAAAGCGTGTATACAATGCATTTATGCAGTGGGTTATATTTTCAGAGAGGTCATGCCTATACTTTCTTGGATATAACTGTGTAAGCGAAAATACTATAAAGCAAAGACATCTCTGGAGAACCTAGACAGTCCCAAACAACACTAGTGGAAAAAAAATACAAGACCAAAAGCAGAACAGAGAAGTACAATTAAGAAAGAACTTCCATGCTCCTTATTATCCTTAGCATTGGACAGTTATGTAGAACAAGGTAGTAATGAGAAAGATCTGTAATTACTAGTTTTCTACTGTGTAATGGGCAGAGAAAATTGAAAATTCATTGTTAATAAATGCACAGTTCATTTATCACAGAAATACAGAGGTTCATTTTTTTCTGTGCCATGTAGTTGCACAAAAAAAGACACTGTATTTGGTATTTTCAATTCAAATGAAAAGCTCACTTCAATTTAGAAAAAAGAATTTACTTCAAAATCATGATTAGTCAAAATTAGATGAAGAAGTTTACTCCGGGTCTTGAGAATATAAGAAGAAAACTATTTTGTTTAGCTTTTCTGTTCTTTAGGAAAACCTGTAACAGTCATAAAGACTTAACCACATTGTTGATGGGCAACAAAACTGCTTTACTAGATCTTTACACTATCAATATATCAATATATCTAAGATAACATTGTTCCTTAATTGTTTCATGGTATATCTTGGAGGCTTCGTAAAATTTTCGTAAACTTCATTAAGGTTCATTAGGATATATGGAACACAGTAGATTTTATGATTTAATTTCCTAGAGAGTTTGTGCATTGGTTCACTTTTCTTCCTTTTTCTTATGCTTATTTGATTTTCTCCTCCCAGTCCCATCTGTTGATCACACTGTAGCATCACCCTAGGAAAATTATTTCTTCATGGAGTTTTACCTCAATTCCAGTTGAGATTTCCTTTACACTGAAATACTTGTATCTGTGAAAACATTTCCAGATATTTTTGCAATGCTAATGTAAACTTCAAAAAAGAGCAGCACTCACTACAGACACAGGTCTTCATCTTTCATCTTCGATTTTGGGGTATCATACTGAAAATTACTTTTGCAAATGTAAATCTAATGTAATTCTTCTCCTACTCTGAAAGAAAGTGATAAGTGAATGAATATATAAATTCATCTGCATGCAGGCATGCTCTGATACCAAATCATTGCTATTACACTGTCAATCTAAATTAGGGCACCAGAGATTAAAGTTAGGTGATTTTGTTTCACTTTCTCACAGCATTAGAAATGGCAGATGCAGGATTATTAGTATACAGAACTAATCTGTTCCCTCAAATGTCCATGAAGAGGATAGAAAGGCCATATTTAAATAACACAAAATAGCAGAAAACATAGATTGTGGTTTTTGATAAAATCTGAAAAAAAACCACCTTGGAATTTTGATTATGATAATGACAGAATAATAATTTAGATTTCTTTTGTGGGTTTGTTTGGGTTTTTTCTCAACATATTTATAAGTTATGTCATTTGAATCACCAATCCAATTAGTCATTTATAAGCAAATTAGCCAGTCTGCCCACTGAAAAATTTAGAGAGACGTCCTTAGGCCTATCACTCAGTGTATGAGATGCTTTTCAACAGAAAAATATTTAGTGCACTTTTGTGCAATTTCTCATCCATTTTATTAGAAGCAAATTTAATAAACAGCTATCTGTTTTGTATAACATACCATGAAAAACAGAAGCAATTTTAATAATAATAATATAACAGGATGAAGTATAAATATATGATACGGTTACCATTATAAGATCTCACGCAGCTTTCAGTACAACATATACTAAACCTTTAAGATAGTTGTCTAGAAATTTCGGTTTTAAAAAACAACTGATTTAGGATGGTGAGAAATACCTGCAAAATTAAAAGGCCACTTCAACTCCTGGAAAAACATTTGGTACAACTTTGGAAATTGGATGGGTTTGGAAGCTTTCTGATTAAAGAAGATTTCCTGAATCATATGCTGTCCATCTCTTCCAATTTTGTGTACTGATACACCCTTATTTCTACAGTATCACTTTTTTCCTCATCCGGACTTCTAAAGTGTGCAAGCTCACTCTACATCAAAATTTTAGTATATAATCATTGCAACAATGTAAAACTTCAGCTTTTCATTAAAAGATTTGAGATCTGGCTTCTGATAATTAATTAATTAACTGAATTATTATATAATAATGAATTAAACGAATACTTCTATAACGACATTCATTTGAGGATTGTCCTGAAAAGTATTTGTTTATTACTGTGTGATACTTAAGTAAGATCAAGGAGATTGTAATTAAAATTAGGAAAGTTACTAACCAGAATATGACAGCAGAGCACATCCTCTGGAGAGGACTTTAATATGAAGCACCTCATCGCACTACATCCCCTGTACTGCTCCTAATTCATTATTATAAAGTTCAGAATCTGCAGCCTTAAATTACTGAGTAAAAGTGATTGTGGGTCTCTCTACATGTATTGACAGCTGTTGTTACAGGGAACTGACAGTTATATAAGCAAAGCATATAGCAATAGAAACTACTGTATACTTTTCTAGGTTTGTGACAAAATCTTTATACTGTGTCTGATGTATCCACTTCAACAGATTCAACTAAAAAAAAAAAAACCAGCACCCAAACAACAACAAATAAAATAATAAAAAAAACAAAGGGAAAAAAGATAATATAGTTTTCTTTTATAGAATCCTGTGATAAGAATTGACCAAATTAATCTAACCAAGCTATCAGTAACCTAATATGAGTGAATATTTACTTGAAAGTGTATTCATGTTAATAATTTTACTAAATTGTAATTATAATTTACATGTCACTCAAGAACAAGAAGTTAATATTTTCATTAAATAATTTGCAATAAAATATTATTATTGACATTTTCACATTAATTTTACTTTGTAGAGAGGAGAAAGATAATTTTGTACTTGAGCTCTTGGTGTGGCAAATATTAATTTTGTGGTTAATTTGAAATCAATGGGGATCCTTGTATTAATAAAACACTTACATGTACAGACATTTCTAGGATCAGTCAGACAGAGAGGTCAGACAGAGAGGCTTTGGTGGGCAGCTGGTATCCAGCCCAGGTCAAACCACCACAAACTGTTAACAAAGCAACGTTGTTTTCATCATTAAGCAGTGTCTTCCAAGTGCCACATCTACATGCTTCTTGAATACTGTCAGGGATGGCAATTCCACCCATTTGCTGAGCAGCCTGTTCCACTGCCTGACTAGCCTTTCAGTGAAGAATTTTTCCCTAATATCCAGTATAAACTTTCACTAGTGCAACTTCAGGCCATTTCCTCTTGTCCTGTCACTAATTTCTTGGGAGAAAAGGCCAACCCCTACCTGGCTACAGCCTCCTTTCAGGTAGTTGCAGAGAGTGATAAGGTCTCCCCTGAGCCTCCTTTTCTCCAGGCTAAATACCCCCAGCTCCCTCAGGTGCTCTTCATAGCATTTGTGTTCCAGCCCCTTCACCAGCTCTGTTGCCCTTCTCTGGACACGCTCCAGTACCTCAGTGTCTTTTTTGTACTGAAAACCCAAAACTGAACACAGGATTTGAAGTGCAGCCTCACCAGGGCCCAGGACAGGGGGATGATCACTGCCCTGGACCTGCTGGCCACACTATTTCTGATTTAAGCCAGGATGCCATTGGCCTTCTTGGCCCCCTGGGCATGCTCTGGCTCATGTTCAGCTGCTGTCAACCAGCACTTCCGGGTCCTTTCCTGATGGGTAGATTTCCAGCCACTCTTCCCAAAGCCCATAGCACTGAATGGGGTACTTGTGACCCAAGTGCACAGAATGGGTCTGCAACTCAAAAAATCAGAAGATCTTGATGACTCCAAAGATAATATGGATGAGTCACATCAGAAAGTGGTAAATATATACCCATTTCAGAAAAGTGAAAATAGTAAAGATTATACTTTGTTATCACATGAGGTTATATGGACAGTGGCAGAGTTAATGGCGTGGCAGAATTCTCTATAAAACTATTTTACCTCAAAATGTATGGAAAATTCTTTCCAATCAGTGTTTTCTGGTTCATGAATTCTTGCCTGTTACATCTCTAATAGGAAGAGGTGGCAATCTGTTCTAGACATACTAACTTTAATTTATCTCTATTGTTTCATTCTAGTCTCTTTCTTTCAGATGAGGAACTTGTATAATTCAGGAGCAATCATAGCTCACTTTATAAAACAGGTTTTACACAAAAAGGCTTTATAATTGTTGTTTGATCTGAGTGGTAGAAGGGGAGTGTGATCTAAAGAGAGAAGGGAATAAATCTTTGCAAAACATAATAGAACAAAAAAGAGGAAAGTGTCAGATCACAGAAATTTGCACTTCCAATCCAGCTAGTGAGGACCCAGAGAAGTCAAAGTCATCTGAAATGTAAATTGCTCCTGCTGTAATTGTCTTAATAGAAAGCTTTCTGATGTCCAACAGCTCCAAGAAGAGGGATAAGTGGAATATTATAATAATTGGAAAAAAAAGGGATCAGTAACAACCCCCCCCAAAAAGTGCAATTAAGACGGGAGTTTGGGAAAACAAATGAAAAAAATATTTAAGAGAGTATAGAATCCACTTTTAAAAGGGTATTTTGAAACTATACTACTCAATAGATTTCAAAGGTGCAAATAATGTAATTTGAAAATTATATGTAGACTCTGAAGTCTCAGTTAATCATAAACTTTTATCACAAATATATATATTTATAAAATATAAAATGTTTAATAAAGAAATTGACATCTCTAGCTAACAAAAATAATAAAGCTACCTTTATTTAGACATCTTTAGCACAATAGTTCCTCTGTGTTGATGAAACCATAGTATTTAGGCTACAAGTCAAACTACTGTATTAAGGTATCACACGTAAGCTAATCTATATCTTAATAAGCATTTACCTATTGTATGATATTTACTCAATTCTTGAAAAGCTAAAAGAACAATGCAATTTTTAATCAACTGGAGACCTAGCTTATTTCTAGAATGACAATCATATCTCAATACCTGTTTCATCTGAGTAACTAATTGTATGATATTCTTTCACTTAACTATAGTCAGAAAGTCATGCCACAGACACATTTTTTTATATCACTAGTATAATATTTTTCCTGTTTTATTGGACTCTTCTAAATGACTGTCAACTAAAATCATTCTGAGTTAAAGGCAGTTTCTAAGTATTGACTAAGCTGTATTAGACAATATAAATATGTGCATTTCTTAAACTGCAATAAAATGGTTTATGCTCTCACAGCTGGTACTTTTTTATATGTAAGAACACAGTGACATAGTAATAAAAAGTGAAACATGACAGTGGCAAAAGAAAGAATTCACTTCTATATTGCTTGATGTTCCATTGGTAATAAAACAGTTGGGTACACCAATAATTTTCTAATAATGGTACATTTGTACAGCTAACATTCTCAACTCTTTAATTACGTTAAATGATGCTTTTCTTACAATTATGGTCTTTAAAGTATGTGTGACATTTGCTGATTTTTTTTTATAATGGTTAAATAGATCAGTAGTACAGTAAGCAAAATCCTTAGAAAAAGGTAATGTAATTTCATCAACATTTTGGATTTTTTTTTTTAATTCCTTTATGAAAGATATGAGGGAAACAGTTGTAAAGGAACAGATGAATTCATACATAATGCATTTGAATCACCAATTTTATTGCTGATGCATATAAAGATAGGAAAGGTTTGCTAGGAAATAGGTCACTGTCTGAAGGATCAAGAAACCTATATTTGAAGTGATTCAAGACTGCTGTTGACCTGATTTACAATTTGAAAGTCACTTTCTTTCTCTTCCCTTCAGTTTCTCTTGTCACTTGGGCAAGCTTCAGCTGCTGAAGGAAAAGTCATTTGAGACTCCCTAGAGTACTTCTCTTGGATTGCAAAAGGACATGTTTTGACAAGATCTGGGCGAATTCTGCCAGTTCCATGCTGATATCTTAGATGTACTATCATGCCTTAATGGCATCTATTAAGGCAACAGCACTGAGCCCTGGTTTTCTTTGGAAATCTTGTGTACTGCTACAGCAGTATATGTACATGACAAATAGCAGGACTTATTCAGTAGCTGTTCTGGCAGGAAATAGTAAAAATCATAAGGATACAGAAAGGCTTTTAATAAATTAAAAGTGGTTTGTTCTGATAAGTATTTGTGAAAAGTAGTTTCCTCTTACCTGTTACTAATTTCTTGCAGTCAGAGGTTCATACCCAAAAGAAGGGCTGTTGTCTCAGAAAATATTAATTATTTTATTAACAAAGTGGTAGATAACAACTATCTTCCAAAAGTTAAAGTTTTCTTGAAGAAAAGTAAGGTAGAAGAGAAGGATCTGGGATTTTTCTATATGAAGGAGATTTTTGTCTTTTTTTCCTGTGACCGACTTGTTTCATAAATATAAAATCAGAAAAATACTTTATCTAGGCAATTTTTAAAGTGAGAATTACTCAGTATTTAGCAAGCAGTCTCACTTGAAATCTGTGTTTCTTTTGAAGCAGACATCCTGCCCTGTGTGTCCCCACCAGGACCTTATTATTGTATTATCATTCATTTTTCCTTAGAAGAGGGTTTCACTCACAAATTATTGGTCCTTTTACTAAATGTAAACTGTCGCTATTCTCTCACTGCATGTTTAGAAAAAAAACCTTTTTTTTTTTCCCCTCTCAAATTGATTCTCCTGTATCCAAATCCACTGATATCTTCATCTAGAGAATTTATCACAGAGGCAAAATACTATATATCAATACAGATGTGCTTTTTTCTTGCAGATCATGTATGTGGCATTTAAGTTTGGGAGAATGATAAAGCAAAGCTGAACAGTTCTTCCAGACTGAAGACTTACGAGGTGATGTTTCTGCTCTGGGAAAAGTCACAGAAGCACATCTATTAACACATATGCAAAGAGAGAACAAATAATCCTTCCAAAATTATTTATGAGTTTTTTCTTTGAAAAAGAAGCTATGCCAGAAGCTTAGCGTCATGCAATTGGAGTTGCATTTGCTTATTCCATATCTCTGAGCTATGATCTCAAATAAATACAGAATAAAATCAAAATCTTGCAATACTAGGCAGAATCTCTAGGAGTGCTCTTAGTTCATTTCTTGATACTGATTGTGGATACTGAAGGAACTGCTTTCCTTTCCATATCATAGTCACTTACTGGCACAGCAGTCAGGATCTCTAATTTATTTTAGCTAGCATCTAAAAAGACAATCTAAGTACAACAGAAGCTTACTTAAATAAACCTTCATATGGACAACATTAATTCCTAGAATTGTTCTAGAACATGTTTATGTCAGGAACACTTTACTCCTTTTGTGTTTGTGAACTGTGTAAGACCTGACATAGCATGATGCTATTGTCATGAGTAGACTTGATTCCAGTAGACTTTAGTGGTTAATTAGTTAAGCTAATCAACATCTCAGGACCAGAGACCATACAACTGCATATCATGCACTCATAGTTGCACTTTTACAGTATACTTTTCTAGTGCAAATTTGTCAAACAATGACTACACAAAGTAATCAGCTCAGCTGATACATTTTTAATTTTTTCCTTTAGATTCTGAACTTACAAATATTAAAAGCCATATTTTAACTTTAAACACAAACGGATGATTAATCTCCCAATTTTTTTTCTGCGCTGTCATTTAAGTTACATCATCAGACAACTGATAAATGTCCCCTAAGTGCATAAAAACATTAGGTGATTAGAATCACGAACTGTAGATGAGAATAGCAGGGAATGAGGAAAATAAACAGTTGAATATTCAGTTGAAATATTCAGTTGAATAACAAAGAATACAGAGATGATAATTGGAGGTGGGAAGGAAAAATCCTTTTAACTGGTAATCATGATCATTAATATTTGGTTTTATGCATAAGAAGAAAACAACAGCACCTACACTTACATAGATTCTTCTAATAAAAGTAGATTTCTTACTGCTGTAGAATTCCTAGTGATAATTCTATACCGTGGAAGAAAACTGGAAAAGCTAATTTTGCTCTATAGAGAAAGGATTCAGAATCAAAAATTTTAAGGAGTTTTGCCTGTCAGCCTCAGAAAGATAAGAAGAAAACAGTCACCAACAAAAGAGATTCTTTAAGAGTAAATCCTGAAAAATAACTCTTTTACGAAAGAGGCGGTAATACATAGGTAAAGAAAAACAACAGTTAGAGAAACATGAAATTGTTTGCAATGATTTTCTCATCAAATTTTTTTCAATAGGCCATGGTTAAAATAGAAATAGGATTCACAGAATGACAGAACTTCAAAACTTCCAGGGGTTTCCACCCCTGGGGGTTACCACTTTTCAGCCTCTGGGGGAAAACAAGGTTCAAACCACTACAACACTAAAAATATGGAACGCTTCACGAATTTGCGTGTCATCCTTGCGCAGGGGCCATGCTAATCTTCTCTGTATCATTCCAATTTTAGTATATGTGCTGCCGAAGCGAGCACATATACTAAACTAGCCCACACAGTATATGCTGTCTGCACTGTATATATGCAGAGATTTTTGAAAGAAAATCACTAGTGGCTGCTAGCAAAGGCATGGGTAATTTGATTTGGTGGATCTTTAGATTGATTGCAATTGTATGCTTTTGTAGTGGGTTGCTTTTTGGAATTTTAAGGCCTTCCTTAGCAACAGGGTCAGAAATCTAAGGAAATATTCCATATCATAAAGATAAGAGGCCTTCACTCTCTTCTTTCTTCCGGTGGCTGAAGGCGACAGGTCTCTCCGTAGACGGGCTTTGCTTGTATAGACCAGGGCCTACCTGTTCAGACCTGCCATTCAGGAGGTGTGGGGAGTTAGTTCTGCTGTCTCGTTCAGGGAAGTATTTAATTAATTTTTGTATTTATTCGCTAGCTCTCTATTAACGGGTATATTTGAAGGATATTTGGTTTTAGGTTTTTTTTTCCCTGTTTCCCCCTCCCTTTTCCCTTTTTCCCCCTTGGGAGCTCCCTATTGTGTATAATATATTCAAATTGTATATGTAATTGTAAATATATGTTATATATATATATTTGATATAATCTCGTTTTGTTCGGACTTCTTTCAGGTTTTTTTTCTGTGGTTCATTTTTTTTCCCTCACTTGGAGAGAGTGGGAAGGAGAAGGAGACAGCTTGGACTTGGTAGGAGAGCCAGGTCAAACTCATGCAGCTTTCTACTGTTCAGTTCTAATTAAAGTTTCCTTTAATAGACTATTGAGCTGTTAATCCCTGTTAGAAATAAGAACGAAAACTTTTATTAAACTATAACTACTTTTCTTTTTGTTTGTTTTGATTTCCTTTTATGAGTCAAGGTTACCTATAGGTCTTTGAAAAATCTTCATGTGAACATAAGGAAATAAATAATAAAATAGCAACCAAAAGAACCCTATAAGCTCAGTGAAAAGAATGTGAACATGGGATGTGGAAACCCTAAATGACACTCAGATGAAAACAGATGTGTTGTTATAAAATGAAATTGTCAACAAAAGACAATTAATAGTCTGGAGTTAACATGAAGTTAAAAATCAAGGTTCTTTATCTAAAAATTGTAAGTCTGGATTTTAACTATCCCTAAAGAATGCTCTGAATGTGTTTGTTAGACAATACTAAATTGAATGTAAGCTTCCCTCAGAAATTTCAGTACTGTTGATATTTGTATGTTTTTCTGTAAAGTTTTAGTTTTGATGTCTTATAGCAATAATAATTATCACCTACTGTAATTACTGACATCACTGGCAAATTATCCTAATTTCACAAAGACTACAACTTCATCTACATGATTGATATGAAAATGTTGTATTTAAATACTACAAATGAATCTTGTGTTTTCTGCCTAGATACGTTATATTAGCCTGACCATTACAATTCAGTTTCCACAGTATGTAAATGGTGATGCAGTGTGACAAGACATTAGATTGTGAGATTATATGTGAAGGAGCAAGATTCAGGATGGGAGCGATTTCAGGAGTGGAAAAAGTCATACACCAATTGACAGGACTTTATTATATGGACTTTACAGTTATTATGTGGTTTTAAATATGCACACTGTATGTTGCCCCTATATTTGTATTTCCTGGGCATGCCCAGGCATGCCTGCTTCCCTGCTTCCCTCTCTGATAGGCTGAAGAAGCTGCAGAGAGGAAACAGTTACCATTCGCCCTTTCCTTCCCCAGTTCCTACCACGTTCCTCCTCATTTGACTGTGTCCCTACCCTGATTTGTTGCCCTGGTTGTCTGTCTCATGCTCCACCCCATGTTCTAGCCCTTTTCCTGCCTGAAACCCCGGCACACCCCAATAAATCATTCCATTTGCACTTCTACCTTGACTCCAGACCTGTCTGTGCTGTGTCATGGTCCCATTCCCCTCCCCCCTAGGACCATGGCAATTATACACATTTATTTAGTGATTATCTTCTTTGATTCTTCTGGAATAGTATGTTGACATAAAATGACCATTCTTTTGTTTCACTTTGAAGACAAAATTAAAAACTTTCAAAACTAATTAATTTTAGAAAATTAAAAATAATTATCATGCTAAGGTTGGATTACATTTGTTGTGGGTTTTTTTCTTTTTATCATTCTGTAAAATAAAGTCATAGTATAAGAACTTTATAATGAAGTATCAAAACTATTTGATCTTTGGAATTAATAAAGAGCTTTTTTTTTTGTCAAGTACTTTGAAATTGACTAGCTAAGAAATTCAGAACAGGGTTTGCAAAACATTTATTTTGTTTCTTGAATATAAGAACAAAGCTGGAATTTGGGCAGATCAAAAGAAATAACACAATGTTGTCTTGTTAATTCTTTGAAAAGAAGGTTCTTCAACGCCAATAATGGATGAAATAGCGCAGCACAAAATGCTCACACTCAGAGCTCTTAAAGAGAGACATAAAATATCATAGGCTATGCACAAATTTTAAAGGAGTAAATTAGTTTGTTGCAGTACTGACTGGAGCTGAGCATACAATAAGAACCAGAAATCTGAGAAGAAACAGAATTCTTCAAGATGACAACAGAGACATACACCCTTTTCATATGTCTAGCTTGTCTAACTAGGTAGACATTATGTCATTCCACAACTCCACTATAAGAGTATTTGAAATTTGAAAGAATATTGTTTCAATAGAATATAATGAAGAGTAAAAAAAAAGAGATGTGATGAAATAATTTACTTCTAGTTTTCCTCCTTCTGTTATTAAAAATACTGTTTATTAATTAAAAATTTTAGAGCACTACTAACAAAAATGTAGTCAGACATTGCAACATAATTCAAGTTAACAAAAAAATCAACTGATTAAAAATTCAGTATATCAAAAGTTCTCTTGATTAAAAAGAAGTAAACATGAATGAATGTCTGCTTAAGTGACATTGTACTGACTGCTAATAGAAGAATAATAACCACCATAATGACTTCTACTTTATTCGATCTTACAACCATTTGCAAATACTTCTAGCTAGGATCTGTAGAATATTGAAAAGATGTTCAACTTTAATGAGATGTCATTCTTTGAGGAAGTGTCTACAACAGACAGATAGCTAAATGGTAAAAGATCTGACAAGGCATCAGGCATTTGCTTGGATTTTGTAAATAATTCTTAAACCTTTAAGTATAATATATATTGCATATTTGGTAAGTTGTCAGTTTTTAATGGGACCATTTAAATTTGCTTAATAAAATTTCTACTACTAATAGTTGTTGCAGTGGGTTAACCTTGACCAGATGCCAGGTACCCACTAAAGCCACTCTCTCACTCTCCCTCTGCAAATGGGTAGAGGAGAGGAGAAAAAAAAACAACTAAGGATTCATGAGTTGAGATAACAACTGGGAGAGGTCTCTTACTGATTACCTTCACTGGCAAAACAAAACTCAGAGTGGGGATAGTACTTAAATATATTACTAATAGGATAAGAGCCAAAGAGTGAGAAATAAAACAATCTTAAAAACACCTTCCCCCCACCACTCCTTCCGTGTTCTCTCTCCTCCCCCCAGTGGTGCAGAGGGGCGGGGAATGGGAGTTATGGTCCGTTGTTGTTCCTGCCACTGCTCAGAGAGAAGAGGAGTCCTGCTCCGTGGGGTCCCTCCCACGGGAGACAGTCCTTGATGGACTTCTCTGGTGTGAGTCCATCCCTTGGGCAGTAGTTCTTCCCAAACCGCTGTCCCGTGGGTCACTCCTCCATGGGTTGCAGTCCTTCACAACGTGAAGTCCCCCACAGAGGGTGGGTCCCCCACAGGGGCCACAAATCCTACCCAAGAAAAACCTGCTCCAGTGTGGGCTTCCCTCTCTACGGGCTGCAGGTCTCTGGCAGTACCCTGCTCTGTCTTGAGCCTCCCATGGGGTCACAGCCTCCTTCATTCATCCACCTGCTCCAGCATGGGCTACTCCATGGGCTGCAGGTGGGTCTCTGCACCCCAATGGTCCTCCATGGGCTGCAGGGCCACAGCTGCTCCACCATGGTCTGCACCACGGGCTGCAGGGGAACCTCAGCTCTGGTGCCTGAGCACCTCCTGCCCCTCCTTCTGCACTGACCCTGGTGTGTACCTTGTTGTTCCCATGTTCTCACTCTGCTCTTCCCTGGCTGGAATTCCTCCTGTGCCAAAATCTTCTGTTCTTAAATATGTTACCACAGAGGCGTTACTGTTGCTCCTGACTGGCTTGGCCTTGGCCAGTGGCAGTAAGTCCATCCTGAAACTGACTGACCTTAGCTCCACCAGACAGAGGAAGCTTCTAGCAGTTTCTAACAGAAGCCACCCCTGTAGCCCCCAAGCTACCAAAACCCAGCCACAGAAACTAACTATATTTGTATTGAACAATTTGGTAAAATACTGCTAAGTCATCGGGCTACATTTTTAATTCCCCTTTTATCTACTAGTTAAAAAAATTAACAATTAAAAAGTTCAATATTAACATATTTCGTGCATCATCTGTAGTATATATCTCCATCTACTGCTGTTTGTGATGGAAATGTTGGTTAATATCAACATAAAATAGAAGAGGTATGATGTAATTTAAGCATGAAAATTTGCACAAATGTACTTCAGGTTTGACTTGGCCACTGAAATTCTAATCTACATGCTAATGAGAGAAGGCTAATGACAGCAAGTTCTGCAGCTAAGGGAAAACTTAATAAAAATAAAAATACATGTGGGTGACACTTATTAAGACTGTGGATAGAAAAGGAGAACAGCTGTAATTCTATGCAACAGAGTATTAAAATTTTTATGGTTCAATAATTTCAGTGTTTGAAAAGATAATAATGTAAAAACTTTCCAGGTTTCAGTTTTCCAACTTCCCAAATTAGGAAGTCAAGTTTTTAATAATAAATAGTAACAATAACCCTAAAATAGATATTTTAGGTTGGAGTAAATGTTTTCTGCCTATTAACCAAGAAGAAAACCTCTAATGTGAATTGATTTTTTTAATATTTATTTATTTATTTTTATAGATGTGCACTTACTTAAATTTAAACTGAAATAGCAACTTTCTAGAAACACCAAAGAAAACATTCAGGACAAGTCATGACTTCAACTATTTTCAGTCAAAGCATTTCTTAAAATTACAACTTATTTATGGATTTAAATTTGTGCACATCTGATGATATTTTGCAGTTTTTGCACAGTACTGTGAAAAATATTATTTGAAAAAAAAAGAATCACCAATATTGTACCTCTGTATTTCAGGTGCATGATCCAACTTGTGTCACAAGAGAATGCAAGTATAATTGTTCTTCCTCATTCCTGTGATGTGAAGCAAAAGAAACCTGATCTATCATTTTGCCAGTACTACAGTGTACTCTTTACATTAATTATTCTGCATGAACCATTCATAAGTACACATACACTGATTTAGAAATAGAAGGAAGGATGTTTTGTTCAGTAGAATTGGTAACATGAATTGATATGTTAAAAATAATGTTATAGAAATTAGGGAGGCACTGGCAATCCAATGGATTTCCCAAAACTCTGTCACCACCTCCATTAAGATAAACACATATCACTTTTCTTTATCTACTACTGCAGTGTTTTAAGGTTCAGTAATTTCTATAGTTTCTCAGGTGCTTATCTCATATTTTCACATGAGTAAATCAGGGGACATTTGGGTTCACTGATAGTTTTGCTACAAGTATACCTAGAAACATTTAAATTCACCTTCCACAGTTCCCCTGCAGTTCTGATCTCTTTGGCTTCAGCTTTCTGCCATGTTGCCATGAAATTGACACATATGCTATTAGTATAATTAATAAATTAATATATTATAATAAATATATTATAATTAATATATAATTATATCGTATTATAATTAATATAATATAACTAATATAATATAATTAATATATTAATAGTGATTTTTCCATTTTTTTCAGAAAAACATTGTGTTTATATTTTAAAAATCAAGAATTTAATAGTGTTTCTTAGATTTTTGTTGCGTGAAAATGTTCATAGATTTCATAGAGTCATACAATCATAGAATGGCTTGGGTTAGAAGGGATATTAAAAAGTCATCTAGTCTAACAACTCTGCTGTTGGCAAGGACACCTTCCACTACAACAGGTTGCTCGGAAACCAACCCGACATGACTTTGAATGTTTCCAGGGATGGGGTACTGACAATTTCTCTAGGCAACTGATGTCAGTGTTTTAGCACCCACACAGTAATGAAGTTCATTATATCTTTTCTGAGTCTACCCTCTTTCAGTTTAAATCCATTACTCCTTGTGCTGTCACTCCATACCCTATGAAAATGTTTGTTCCCAACTGGAGTGAGTCCAGAGAAGGGCAATGGAGATGGAGAAGTCTCTGGAGAGTAAGTACTATGAGGAGCAGCTAAGCGAGCTGGGGGTGTTTAGTTTGTAAAAAAGGAGGCTCAGGGTGGACTTTATCACTCTCTACAACTACCTGAAAGAAGGTTGTAGCCAGGTGGGGGTTGGTCTTTTCTCCCAGACAACTAATGACAGGACAAAAGGATATACCCTCAGGCTGTGTAAGGGGAGGTTCAGGTTGGACACCATGAGGAATTTCTTCACAGAGAGGGTTTTTAAACATCTAAAAGGGCTTCCCAAGGAAGGTGGTGGAGTCACTGTCCCTGTAAGTGTTCAAGAAATGACTGCAGGTGGCACTCAGTGCTCTGGTGTAGCTGACAAAGTGACGATCAGTCAAAAGTTGAACTGTGATCTCAGAGGTCTTTTCCAAACTAAATTATTCTGTGATTCTGTGATCTTTCTTATAAACCCCTTTTAAATATTGAAAAGATGCAAAAAAGTATCCTTGCAGAATTCTGTTTTCCAGACTGAGCAATCCCAACACCCTGAGCCTTTCTTGATAGGAGAGATTATTTCTGTCGTCCTCCTCTGGACTTGATCCAACAGGTCCATATATTTTTTCTTCTGAGGACTCCACAGGTGCATGAAGCACTGCAAGTGAGGTCTCACAAGAGCAGAGTAGAGAAGCAGAATCCCTTCTATTGACCTGCTGCCACACTGCTTTGGATGCAGTACATGATGTGGTTGACTTCTTAGGGTGTGAGCACATATTTCCAGCTCATGTCTGGTTTGTCATCCTCCCATACCCCCAAGTTCTTCTTGCTCTCAACCTCTACATCCCCCAGCCTGTACTGAAACCAGCAGTTGCCTCGATCTCTTGCACTTGGCCTTGTTGAATCTCATCAGATTAGTATGGATCCAGTGCTTGAGCTTTTCCAGGTCCCCTTGGATGGCATTCCATCCTTCAGGTGTGTGAACCTCACCACTCAGCTTAGTGTCATCTGCAAATTTGCTGAGACTGCACTCAATCCCACTGCCTGTGGCATTAATGAAGTTAATAAACAGTACTCGTCTGAGTACAGATCCATGAGGAACACCACACATCACTGATCTTCATCCGAACACCGATGTGACCATCCAACCAATTCTTTATCCACTGAAGAGTCTACCCATAAAATCCATGTCTCCTCATTTGGAGATAAGGATGTTGTGGGGACTTGCACTTACAGATGGCCAGATAGATAACATACACAGCCCTTCCCTTGTCCACTGACGTAGTCACTCCATCAGAGAAAGCCACTACATTGGTCAGGCAGGATTTACCCTTGTTGAAGCCATGCTGGCTGTCTTGGATCATCTCCCTGCCATCTATGTGCCATAGCACAGCTTTTAGGAGGATCTGTTCCATGAAATTCCCAAGCACAGAGGCAAGGCCGACAGGTCAGTAATTTCCAGGATCCTCTTTTCTCCCTTTTTTTATAAATGAAAGCAACCTTTGCACCCCTTTCTAGATAAAGACATACCTCACCTTTTCTGCTGCAATATGTACCTATTTTCCAAATGCCCATTAGTATTTCACAGAACTGTAGAAATCATGCCACACAATTTCTCTGGTTTTAACATAATTTACATAGGTAGTCAATTTGTTTTAATAAATTATGTAAAAGATTTTAAAACAATCTGTCTGTAACAGAGAGAGATAAAATTCTCTATTATTTAGTTTTTATTAATCTACATCTAAAATATGTAAAAAACAAATAGTGGCAAACATAATTTCCTGTGTTTGAACATTTTATTTCTTCTAACTCTGAAATATTTTCCGGTTTTATTTATGGTTTGCCTTAATAAAGAACAATGATCAGTATTTACAGAGCCATATTGCTGTCTACTCTTTTATATGGATCGGAATCATGGGTCATTTACTGCCAGCACCTGCGTCCCCTAGAAGGCTTCCATCAACGCTGCCTCCGTACAATCTAAACATCCACTGGTCAGATTATGCGACCAATACATCTGTTCTAGAACAAGCAGCAATCACAATTATTGAGGCCATGTTACTGAGAACACAGCTGCGTTGGGCAGGACACATCTCCAGGATGAAGGACCACCACCTCCCTAAGATCTTGCTTTATGGTGAACTTGCCACTGGCTGCTGCAAGAGAGGAGCCCCAACGAGAAGATACAAGGACTCCCTGAAACAACATCTCAGCCTTGGCCATATTGATCAACATAACTGCTCTACTCTGGCCTTCAGTCGGGAGACATGGAGATACACTATACGTAACTCTGCTGCTTCTTTTGAGAGCACACACAGAATCATTCTTGAGGAGAAAAGACAACGCAGAAAGAATCACATCTTGCCAATACCACCTAAGGAAACTTTCCGCAGCGCCTTTTGCAACCAGACTTGTCTATCTCGCATTGGCCTTTTTAGCCATCAGTGCACTTGTAGCAAGTGTGGATAGAATCCTTCTCAAATCTTTGTTCACGAAGCCTAGCCATGATGATGAATGACAAAAATATCTATTTATTACCAGCATGTCTTGGTTTGACTCTCTTGCGTTCTTCAAAGAGGTTAGAGAGAAAAGAGAAATCCCCATCCAGGGCAGTTTATGCAATGAAGCTCTGAAGAAAGCTCTGAACAGAACAGAACATCATCCCTGTTTCTTGAGTGAGGCATATACACGTCTGAACACTCACCATATTTTGAAATTAAATTCTCAAAATATGTTTATGATTGGACCAGTGCTGTTACAGACTTATGAAGTGGCTGTGATAGTTAGTAAAAAATACATAAAGCATCAAGCAGTCTTCTAATCGCCCTGAATGTCAGAAGACATTTAGATTTTTTAATGGATCTGGAAAGCCTGATGTGAACTGTTAAAGTATGTGAAGCCAATTCACATATGCAGTTAGAATAATACTCCTCTTAACAGCATTTAAGGGTATCTTAGCCTGGTACAGTTTTTCTCATATGAAACCCCAGGCATAGCTATGTAATTGAGCTCATTTTTAGATCTTTTTTTTCTATTAAAACCTTGGTAATACATAACTGACCAGATTAATTTGTATATTTGTGAGTATTGTCTGAACGCAGGATAGGCCTATGGATACTGAACTTGTCTATTATAAGATACATGTGAATGGAGTCAGGGAGAAAAAAATATTGATTTCCATATCATCAACTAAAGTACTAACCGAAAATAATCCCCTTTCTTCACCTCACTTACATTTTTGATTCAGAGAGTAAATGAAAGGGTGGAAAATAAAGACTGCCAAATAAATACAGACCTAATGTCTGTGTGCTAAATTTAATGTTCCATAAGCCACATGGAAATTAAATATTGATATTAGGGTGAATTAATTTCTAATAGTTCAGTCTTTAAAGAGCATATTTTAGAATACTTAATTTGGATTTATCAATGAGAACAATATGAGTTAAATCACAAAATGTCATATCTTCAATACATGTTTTAAAAGTTGGCTGAAGTATTGAGAACCAAATATAATACCTGTAATCCAACAGTTGAAAAAGATATGCCATCTGTCTTCAAAACAATGGAAAAAGAAACTGTGTGTTTCTTTTGTAATAATCAGACTATATATATGGCTTTATCAGTCTGTAAATTAAGAAAAAAAGTCTTTTGTGAGATTAATATTTCCTGTACAATTACTATAGTGTGGTTAAGAAACAAAATGAAGAATTAGGTTCATGCAAAGTAGAATTGGGCATGCTCTTACAAAATACAAACTGAATCTTAATGTAATTCTTATTAAGAATTCTTAAAGGCACTTTTTTTCTCCTTTCAGAGAGATGATTTCATAGACAAAATTATATCCTGAATTTATTTCATCCACATTGTCCATGATTGCATTTAAGAGTTATTTTCATAAAGTATTTGAAATCTGTGAGATAAAAATGTTGTCTACAGTAATGAGGAAAATGGCCTGGCAGGAGTGCATCTGAAAGCGAGAGAATTCATGCTAATTGTTCACACTGCGTGCATTTTGGATATGTGGGGCTTTTGGTTGCATGGTTGGGGGTTTTTTGTAGCTTCTTTACTTTTCTATTCTGGACCAAATACTTGTTAGTCATGAGGGAGCACCAGATCTTGCAGTTTATTTGCTTATAGGCTCAAACCAAGTCCTGTCCTCCCAGCCCCACTTGCGATGTGAAACAGAAGTATGACTGTACATAAGCAGGAGAATCATGGCAAATGCACAATCCTGGGCTAAGCTGAAATGTTTACATAGAAGCACTATTAGCACACCATCTCATCCATGTTTTGACATGGAAATAGGTTTTCTTGAATGCCAGTAGAATGGACAATGGATTCACATTTTTCATAGCTCACTAGCTTCTCCAAACAACATCAGTTGCTACATTTTTACCTCTGTGTACCAAGGATTTCAAGAATTTTAGAGAAGTGTAAATTCTTACTTGAATGCCAGCTGATTATTATAGACAGATCTGAGAATGCATTTGTCAGCCTGCTTCTTTATTCCTGTTGTTACAGCTGCCAAAACGAGTAGACATCTGAAGGGAAATATCTGAAGCTCAGTAGCATTAGTCACAATCCTGAAGAAAATATGGTACTAAAATCATACTCCTTTCACCTTTTATGTTTCTCTTCAGTACTTTGATTTCCCCAACAAATAAAAATGCAGATTTGGCCCCATCATATGTATATAGTTACTTTAAATGCTTTCATTGTTATGCTTTTTGACTACTACACTTGTTTTTAGCTAGTTTAACATGAATGGAATACTTAACAGTTTTCATTCCCTTTGCCCACAGTATCACAACTCTTTCTTCCTATGTGTATGTACAGCGTGAGTTGATGGTCATGGTATTAATTTCTTATTGCTCTGAGAGAAATGAATGTCACTATCTTCATAATATGCAGTATGGCTGTCTTGAACTGCCTTATTTTGGATTGTTATCTGTTGCATGTTAGTGAACTTTCTATTAAAAGTGTAAACTTCTGGACTATGTTTCATTTTTATGAGAGAAAGGATCACATAATGAGAGCTCTGTTTTGGTTTTTTTTTTTTCTGAACACTCTTACACTATAGTAGATATTATAGCAACATTTGTAGCTTTATACCTGCAGAGATGAACTTAGGTGTATATTAATGGAGAGTGCAGATAGAACACCAAACAAAAAAGAGGACACAACATATAAGGCACTAATAAATTCATGGGATGATCCATTCATGCTTTATGTAGAATAGAAGTTGACCTATTCTGTTCTGCTCTTTCCACAAGTTTGCCAAATCCCAAATGACAGAGGCAATTGTAAAAGAACAAAGATCATTTATTTTCCTCAAGAGTTTTCTTTTTATTGCTAGGACTAGAATAAAAAAAAAGTGGGACTGGTACAGATGATTCCTTTGCTTTCGTTATGCAAGCCTATTTCTTTAAACAGTACTTTTAGAATTGTTTGCAAATTAAACCCTCTTATTGTTCAGAAGACATACTTATTCTCAGGAACTTGGTTTGTCTGTTGCATTAAACTTATCAAAATGTTGCTTGCACACTCTTACATCTGTAGGTAATGACTCTTGAAAAGAACTTTCCTGAATGCAGCCTTATGCTGACAGCAAAATAATAACACAGGAATTGTTATTGCATAATTGTTTAGCATGCACAACCTTATATAAGAAATGTCACTATACCTATGTGGACCTCTTCTGGGGTCTCTGGTGTTCTCTGGTGGCAGTTTGGGGAGGTGCCTCCTATTCAGTTTTAAGCAAAGTTCAGTTCAGGAAATGCAGAACTCCAGACTGAGTGCCAAAGAATATGTGATCTGTAACTTGGTGTCACATCTTCTCAGACAATTGCAAAGCAGGTTGTAAAATACAAAAGATTCCCATAAAATTTGAGCAACATCTGGTTAACACACTTTGTAGCATTTTTTACATTCAAAAGAGAGGTTAAAGGTGAGAATAATTCTGTCAGACTTTGTCTGCAACAGAGATGAAAGCAAGGGACAGGGACAGAGAATTCTGCTTAAAGACAAAAGGACAAGAGGAAAGGATCTCAAGACATGGCAGGGGAGGGTCAGGTTGGACAACAGGAAGAATTTCTTCATGGAATGGATTGTCAAGCTTTGGAACCAGCTGCCCAGTGAGGTGGTGGAGTTACCATCCCTGGAGGTGTTCGAGAAACAACTGGATGTGACACTTGGGCTATGGTCCAGCTGCTGTGGTACTGTTTGGTCAGAGGTTAAACTCTATAGTCCAATCTAAATGATACTGTGATACTATTATTATTTTTTTAGTATTGCCATTTCTTTTCTCCATCTTTTCTAAGTTGTAGTGTTCATAATTGATATTCAAGATATTTTGTCTTCACTCGTCCTTAAAAAATTTTTTTTAAAAAAATTATGTGACCTCTTTTGCTATTGTCTGAAGCTTTAATACCTTCTATGCGGTTTTCCGTTAGTTGAAAGTGGGTTTAGACAACTGGACCCATGTATTTCAGTCAATTACTGGCTTTTATCTTGCTGTTATCATAAAAGGCCAGTTCTTTCTTAAATTGGTCAATTAAGTTCATGGAAATAAATGGAGAAGAGTGTACAATTTCTTAACAACGCTGTCAGGATTATCCTGGCACTGAAGAAGAAACCATCATAGAGTTTCTTAATGAACAGAAGTAGCTTTCATCAAAGTAGATGTTGTTTTTCCGTTTTTTTTTTTCTTTCCTTTGGTCACAATTCAGAGTTAACTACACAGCAATTGAGTGCTTGAAAGCTTTTAAAATATCCATAATGCATTTAAAGTACAGCTCTGTGTTTTTACTTAAATGTTCCATGATCCATTTTACTTAAATGTTCCAGTTTTTATAAACCACATTATAAAATCCATTGCAGAAGTCATTTTCAGTTGAAAAGAAGCAGACTACAGGTTCACTTTTTATCCGGAGATAACGTGATAGAAGAAACAAGTAGACAGAATAAATCAATCAAAGGGAAATTATTCCAAAGCACAGAAGAAAGTTAGAACAATGAATGCAATTAAAGAGATATTAAAGTGACAGAAGGTAGTATAAGGAGTAGAAAAATCCTATTCCATTCACTCAGGAAGCCTGGAAACTACAAAAATGTCCTTTGAAATAACAGAAGATAATGACTGGACCCACTTCTTAGGAAAGTCTGCTACATCCCTGGGGCCCAGTTGAAAGACATGACAAAAAAGCTTCCTAACCTTATACAGCTCTTGTATTGTTATCTATTATTGATTTCTCATGTGGGCAGAGAAAGTTGCAGTAAGAAATCCAAGGGCAATCAAGAGAGACTTCAGGGCCTTGGAACAATTGGTTAAGGGATCAGGAGTACAGTAGCGTTCTCTAAACTGTCAGTTGCAAGGAATGATTTGGAAGAAACATGGAGACCAAGCAGATCAATACCTGCCTCCATGACTGTTGTCTGAGACAAGGTTTTGAGTTTTTTGATCATGGGTCAGTCTGCACAACACCAGGCTTGCTGGTGACAGACAGGGTATACCTGTCTTGAAGGAATAAAGGCTCTTTGTGCAGGATGTATCAGGGTTCATTGAAAGAGCTTTAAAGCAGATTTGAAAGGG
Organism: Corapipo altera; assembly: GCF_003945725.1. Taxonomy (NCBI): domain Eukaryota; kingdom Metazoa; phylum Chordata; class Aves; order Passeriformes; family Pipridae; genus Corapipo; species Corapipo altera. The sequence goes on along the minus strand of NW_020884921.1, from coordinate 2,334,593 downwards.
ATAAAAGCAATCTCATTAGAGATAAGCCTGGGGGTGGTACATCAATGTTTGAGGTCTGCTGTTATGGTCCCTTGGTGTGCTCCACAGTGTGCTGAGTAGACTGGAGCACATTTGAAATGTCCCCTTACTAAAACACACAACAGCTTGGCCATCTCAGGGAAGGAAGGGGATGAAGATACACACAGCAGCAAAGACACAAGTGTTGTTGACCTATTAGAAACCATAGAAAGACCGGAGAACAGTTCCATAGGAATGAGGGTTTCTCCCGCCAAAAATGTGGCAGGATTAATAGCACAGCTGAAATGCATCTAGAAGAACGAACACAGTGTGAACAACAAACAGCAGGAGTTGGAAGCTGTTGTGCAGCTGGAAAACAATGATGCAATTACAGTAATTAAAACATGATGAAATAGCTCACACAACTGGAGAACTGTACACATGGCTATAAACTTTTCAGAAGAGATAGGCAAAGGATGGGTGCAGGGGGTAACCCTATATGTTAGGGAGGTTTTTGATTGTCTGGAAATACTGAGTGTTTATGGATAAGAATCAGGATAAAGGCCAGCAAGGCAGATATCATGGTGTGAATCTGTTATAGACCATTCAACCAGGACGAAGAGGGAGGTGAAACATAAGCAGTTGGAAGAAGCCTCATGATCACTACTCTTTGTTCTCATCGAGGATTTCTACTTACCAGATGTCTGCTGGAGACAAAACAGTCTAGGACGTTCCTGGAATGTGTGAAAGATAACTTCCTGACATAGCTGGAGAGGGAGCTAATTAGGGAAGGTACCCAACTGGACCTGCTGTTCGTGAACAGAGAAAACTTGTGGGTGATGTGATGGTTGGGGGCCACCTTCCTTCACTGAAAGGCTGCTCAGGCACTGGAATAGGTTGCCCAGGGAAGTGGCTAAGTCATCATCCCTGAAGGTATTTAAAAGACATGTAGATGTGACATGCAGATACATGGTTTAGTGGTGCATTTGCAGCGCTGGTTTACATTTAGACTCGATGGGTCTTTTCCCACCTAAATTTCCCAGATTTCTTTGATTCTAACTCATGTGCTTGGAATGTTTTCATTATTTTCTTGATGACCTTAGCAACCTGGTTATCTTCTTAATATTGCTTTCTGTGATGCACAGTATGAGGGTGGATCTTCGATAAATCTTTGAGGCTCTACGGAAAAAGGAGCATATCTTCCAAGCAAATAAGTAGATTTCCAAAGACTAAGACATGATACTAAAAGGAAAAGACTGAAGTGTTTTCTGAAGTCTATAAAATCCAGAAAAAATCTAAAATGTACTAGATTTGTTCCTCTACAATTTGAGGGCTATTCATAATGTAATGCCAAAATAGAGTTAGAATTTATTTCAATCTATTTATTTCAGTCTATATGGAAGTAATTTAATAGAAAAACAGTAGGTTTTGATTTATATCAAAATGCATATAATGAGAAATAATTAGAAAATGTTACTAAAGCTGTTCAAAAATAAGTCATATAAGCCCTACACTGTTTAAAAGAATAATATTACTCTAGAAAATAATCCTAAAATTTTTTGAATGAAAGAGAACTTTTGCTTTTCAAATACAGGGTTTTAAAAAATTATTCTAATATATTCTTTTGGTGCAACAGCTTTTCAGCTTTGCAGCTTTTTGGTAGCTCTGAGAATTATCAATCTATTTCACTGAATTTTTGTGTTACCTTCTAACTATGGAAAATCTTTGATGGGAAAATTCTAACATTCTTTAATATGTTCTTGTTCTCTTTTCTTCCTTAAAATAGGAATTATTAAAATACTAATATTTTAACAGAAGAAACTCCAAAGTAACATATGTTGTACTATAGGTTATGCATTTCATATTCCATACTATAAGTATGGAAGAGTCTATGTCCAACTCAGGAACACACAACTCTCTGCTTCCACTATGGACAATAATACCTGGACATAAGCTAGGCAGAGCAGCACACTCACAGGACAGAGCAACAAAATAATTCAGAAGTGTCTTAAATCCATTGAGGCACACTACTACTCCTGCAGCCAAGGAATTCTACTTTGGATTTACGAAGTTTTCAGCACCCTTGGTGACAGTAAATAATGTGTATGTTAGCATTTCTGGAATGCCATAACAGAATTTTTTTCCAACATGTTCTAGCACTCATAAATGTCAACGATTCCATTTAGGTACAGTTAAAATTATATTTGAAATGAAAGCGAGTATTACTCGCAAGCCATAGAGTAATTCACTTGACTCTTTTTGTCCCTTTATTCAGTTCCACAATGAAAATATCTTGTAGGAAATCTTACATCTTTTTAATATATTGCTTATGACAGCTCAGACCTTCTCTGATGCAAGTTGATGGAGGAAGAAGGCATTAGGTTCTGTGATAAGAGGTTAATCTTCACGTGCATGGAGAGCCCAGAGCTGTGAGGCAGTGATGGGGGGAGTGCCAGCAAACGGAGACAGGCACCACAGAGGTACATGAAAAGTATACTTTGCAGTCTAAAAATTAAGCATGATGCTATTATTCATGGCTGTAAGTGATGTATTACAGGGATCTTCTGTGTGAATTATAAAAATAAACTCTGCAGTTAGATGAATTCTTGCAGTTTTATAAATCGGGGGATCAGGGTATTGGCAGAGTGGTCAGAACTGGGAGAAGCTAGAAAGTTATATCTTTCTCTCCTACTGTCCCATTAATCAAATTATGAGCCTGAATCTACTTCTATTTTTACTCTGTCTTTATTAAGAAGACATTATCTTAAAAAGTTTGTGCATTATCTTTAGCTGAGGTTGACTGACACCAAGTCCTTGATCTCAGCTTGTGCCTCCAAATGTTTTCTTATAATACATAATAGTAAACCAAAGGAAAAGGACTACAGAAATACAGGTAAATGTTTTTTAATTAATACACAGAATATTGATGTGGTTCCTAAGTATAAATAAATGCTTACTATTGACCATGGAGCTTATTTTTCTTGCACCTACACAAGTTGTTCTGCAACTGGTAGACATGTCATAATTTAGAATACTCCCTTCATAAGGCCAGAAAATAAATTACAATTTTCTCACTTATCCTTCTACAATGCCACAGAAATATACCTGACCTATTAAGGAGATGTAATGTCAGGATGCAGGGAAAAGTACAATTTTGATAGAGGGTCAGAAAGCGTGAAAGAAAGTAATGACACTTCATAAAGTTGACTAGTCATCCAAAACTGAGAAGTATCAGACCACTAAACTTGAGAAATTAGCAGTAACATACTTTCCTCTCTCTTTGTAAGCAGACTTGCCAGTTTAGCATTGGCTAGAATTTCTGAAGGAAATTTGGTTCCAAACCAGTAACACAACAGAAGAGTTACATAAGTGAGAAATAAAAAAGAAAAATCAAAACAAGCACAACAAACCCTTAAACAAACAAAAATTGGAGCATTTCCCCCCACTCATTTAAAATATAAAATGTCTTATTCCAGCTCATTCTATAGTTTCTATTGAGAATTTGCATCTTATTTCTTATAAATGCAGAACAACTGTTGAAAGATGATGTGCAGTCACCTGGTGATTACACTCCCATTGCAATGCTTGTGTTTATTTTTACTCACAGAATGTGCTTCACTTAGCAAGAAACAAGCAATTTGGTTCCTCACTGGAAAAAAGAATGCTTCTGTTTTAGTACTATTATCTCATTTAAAGGTACAGGCAGGGAAATATGTTGAATGTTTTCCTTTTGTGTTTCAGTGGTTTTAACATTTCAGCCTTTCCTAGTAAGCCAGTTTTACAACTGCAGATACACACAGATAGGAAACCATGTGTTTTTTTCATAGTCCTTAAACTTTTCTTCCCTTGTGTTGTTATGTCTCAATCTGTGATATAAACTGTCAAATCTAAACATTATAAATCAAATGCCTGAATATCTAGAGGGTTTTTTTGTAACATAAACTACACTGATATAAATATTAGGTCTATTATTCTCAGATAGTTGGAACATTTCAATTTTCAGTTAATATTTTTTTTCCCAAAATCAATTCAGGAGCTCTTCATTATAGCCCAGTAAGAGACAGTTTCATTAAAGAAAAAGTATGTTTGTGTCTGACAGGTTAATCTAGAAATCCATACTGTTGTGTAAAATTTACTCCTGTCAGTACCACCCAGCTCTGTTCTAAAAGTTGTCTCCCATAGGTACACCAGATAATAGACACACGCTCTCCTCTGCTTGCGACCTACACGTTGTTTAAACCTCTTATTGATCCAGCTAGGGAGTATTAGCTCAAATTGAACTAATACCTGCTTCCTTGACAGTGTAGTCTCATAAGCAGTGGTTGAAATAGTGAAATAGCAATGGAACACATCAGTTCCAGGTTTAAGGCTTGGGTCTGAAGAGAGCCACAGAAACAAGGTGTAAAGACTTGCACTACTGCACTGAAACTCAAATGGGATTGTGACAGACCAAGATCTGTACAAGTCCCTGTGTAGCTCCTGTGGAGGGGAACACTGCAACAAATAAATTGTGTTAAATGTATGACTTTTTATGCTGTGAACATAGAAACTAATATGTTTTAATATTTGCCTACACCATGAAAAATAGGTAGCTAGTGTTTTCCTCTAGGTATTTTTGTTGCTATAAATTTTCTGATATTAATATAAGATTGCTGATCAGGATACTAATAAGTGTCCTGTGCCTAGAATGTTCATAAAATATTTTTGATATAATGAATTTTATCATAAACCCTATGTCAATATGCAGACATTAAAAGATGTTCATTCAACCTCTAAAAAATATAGGACAGCATAACGAAAGTCTAATTAGTACACCGATGTTCTAAAATATAATTATCTCTAGAGGAAATTAGTATCTTAACATACAACAATGTGTAATATTAAATGAAGTAACTGAAAGTCACTCACAACTTCCTCAATGCTAACAACTCCTTATAAAGACAATTTATATATTCTACTCCTGGACAAACACTATGGGTTATAAAAAAGAAAGATTTTTTGGGTTCTATTGTTTGGTTTTTAATGATTGTCAGAAATATATTTTTATATCAACCTTAAATCACTGAAAGAGCATTATGATATATTACATCCCCATTTTGTTAGACAATATTTCCAAACAGCGAGTCGTAAGGGTATTAAGTCTCCCCAAATTAAGGGCTATTACAGAAAAAAGACTACCATAGTTTACTTTTAGTCTACTTTTTTTAAAATAACAGAAAAAAGATAAATTACTAAAAAAATAAAATAAATTATTAAAAAATTCATAGTTTTCTATAACTTATTCCCAAATCCAAATTCCCTAGTAGCCACAGTTTTCTAGAAATTAAATTAATTTCCATAGCAACCAGCTGTGACATCACCAAATAATAGCTCAAAGGGAACTGGCAAACGAAATCAAAATCCTTTATTTGGGTACTTTTACTTCATTAAGCAGGGTAAGGAAGGAGAAAAATAAGAAGGGGGAAAAATAAAGAAAGAAAAAGAACTTTTATCACCATCATTCAGACTTATTTCTTCATTCATTCTTTTTTTTCAGTACTTACTATAAATAGTCACCAAGGATTGTGGTGTCTTAATGCTACATTATGTTTTCAGTTGCTAAAAGAGGATAGGATAATGATCAGGACTTTCATGCATTTAGAAATGGAAAACAGAAGAGTAATTGACATATAGATCATTTGCATATTTTGCACCATTCTTTGCTGCACCGTTCTACCAAAATCACTAATAACATTGTTACCTGAGTCACTAAGCTTCAAATGAAATTTATGTTCCATTCCTAACAAGCAGAAAATGCACTTGCATTCATATGCCATGTGAATTTTTATGTTTGTCACAGAATGAATACATGGATCGCAAGGACCATAGAACAAGGCACATTTTCCCTCTAAATGGAAAACTATTATTTTGAATAAACAAAATAGATTTTTATTAGCAATTTTTACCATTCTTACATTAGAAAATGTGTGAAAATGTGTGAAATAGACAGCATATCACTTTGTGTATGGCTTTTCCCAAGAAGTCTTGCCATGCCAAACCCAAAGAGTCTTGAAACTTAACATTTACATGTACCATGTTTTCACGTATAAATGTCTTGCCATTTGTACTCAAGTTATTCAGACAGCTGCTGACCACAGTTAGTCAGCCTCCTCCAGAAGGCTATTTACAAGAAAAGGTAGAGAGTTTTGTTGCTTTGTAGTGCAAAGAGAGCAAGAACAAGCTGCAAAAACCAAACAGATTCATGCTTTTGGAATTTACACATAACTGTGTTTACATTTTTTATGTTAGTGCTTCTAATAAAATACGAGCATTCAATGTGCAACTGTGCCCAAAACTTCTCTTTTTCAATGTAGGCGCCTAACAGTGAATCAGGCTTTCTTATATAGGGAGTATGCACCCTAGTAAACAGGAGAGTTACAAAGCAGTAAGCTGCCACTACCATAAAAAAATCATTTTTGAGATAATTTTGCAGAACTGCAACTTCAGCAGAGAGGCAAATAACAAATTTTTGGAAATCTTATTTTCTTATTGGGTAAAAAATTTAACTTTAAGTCAAAAAATCACTTCCAGAAAGAAAGAATAGTTAATTTCCCAAACACTTTAAATATGTTACTTTGATGCTTTTGAAAAGAGTGCAAATGGTATAATTATGTGTTTATGGCTTTTTGAAGCCATACACTGTCTGCTAAGAAACAGAGAAATCCAGTTCTGTCCTTTCATTCAGGTTCTGACCTTCCATTTAAAAACTGTGTCTAAAATTTATGATTGTGAAGGAGATCTCAGCACAATACTGATGAGGCATCTGCTTAAACTTGCAGGGAGGTATGAAGCCCAGCTATGAAATGTGTGAAATTTTCTGTTTGTTTCAGCCAAAAGAATTCATACATATTTCTACTGATGATAATTGAAATGTCAACACTGTTAATTTCATTTGAGAAAAGTCAGGGAAGGTGTCTTTCACACAGTTCTGAGGTTTTGTCTTGTTTGTCTACTGCAAATGGATTTCAGTTTAGACATACTTGTACATATTTTCGTCAATGAGCATTCTGAAGTACATCAATTAACCATTTTGACAGGGAAATGGGACAGAGATATTTAGATATTTAACACAGTTGCCCTTTTTCCTTTTTTATTTTTTTTATGTTTGAATCAAGGTATCCTGATTTAAAGTTGATTCATATGTGTAGTAGTTTAAACCAAGTTTCCCCCCTGCAGTTGAAAGTGGTAACCCCCAGGGGGTGGTAACTCTTGAAGTTTTGAAGTTTTGTCCAATGAGTGCTTCTGCAAAATATAAACATATCACAACCAAACGGCATGCACTGCAGAGAGGACTCCTGGAAGGAGACAGAGAGCCAAGAGAGAGCCAACAGCAGCAGATGAGAGCAGAACTAACTCTACAGAGAGAGTTGGGGTAAGAACTAAACCAAAAGACCCCAGACTCCTTTGAGACCCCTCTTAAGTCAGGGTGGTGGACTCTTACTGATTAGAAGTCCTAGATGGAGTAAAGGAGCTAAGAAGCTCAGTCGTCCTGAGAGCTCAGCCAGGACGATGTGTGCAGGTTGACCTTGAGGCCCTCCCTTGCTGCAAGCTACAAAGAAGCTCGCAGCCATCTTGAAACAGGGCACAGGAGCTCTGCAAGGGGCTGAGTCCCCTGAAGATAAGGACGGTTGCGAAGACCCCTGAGCTTCGTGATATGACATGGTGATAGCACCCTTGTCCTGGGAAACGCAGCCCACGGAAGACCCCTCGTTTGGAAAGACGAGTGGCCGAGGGGGCTTGGATTTCCCCCTCGTGTGTGCTGGCAGAGATCCAGCTATGAGCTGCTGCAAGAAAAAGAAGAGAGATAGAGAGCCTGCTGCCTTAGAGACATTGCTGCTCTGAAGAAGGGATCTGTCCTTCTTCCCTCGTGGACTTTTATTTGGAGGGGAGAAGAGATCTGATCCATTATAAATACTTATAGTAGAGATAGCTAAGGTCGTATATAATGTATTGTAGTATTTATTTGTACAGTCATTGTAATATATTCCCTTTTCCCCATTTTGAGTCTGTGTGATTGTCTGGAAAACACATCTTACACTAGGTTGAGATGTAGAAGGGGGTTTAGACTAGGGAATTAGATTTTGGGGTATCTCAAACCATGACAATATGTTTCAAATATTCCATTTCATGTATTGTTAATTGTCTTTCTCATGAATTGATTAAAACTCAGTGATTTCACCCCAATTTAAATGCTCATGACCTAACTTGATAATATAGTAAGTTTTGTAAATTATAGGTCTACAAAATGTTTTGCCAAATTACAGCAGTGTTATGGATTATACCAATTTGCCAAGAAATCTGGAAACATGTGAATTTTTGTGGTTCCATGTCTGCTCTTTCCCTGGTATTAATTTTATTGACAGTGGTCTTTCACATTGCTGTAAAGCAATTACTTTATTTTATTTTCTCTTTGCCTAAAATACCCCTAAGTACCAATTTCAATAACTTTGTTTCTAATTTCCCCCAGCTATTAGGCAGAAGAGATTTTCAGGTTTTTTAAACTATGCAAAGCAAAGTAGGCTCGCATTTTAATAATTTCTTCTTAAGAGAAGCAAGAAATGAGGCAAGCACAGACAAGTTTTTCAGGCATACCTTTTGTGACTCTGGCATTCTCAAACATTCTCAAACAAGTGAAGTCTTCTAGGCCACTGGTTGTTATTCAGAAACAAATGTATCCCCTCCCTTGCTAATGATTTTCACACAGCTTCTACTTATAAAGTCTCCAAATTTCACTTGAAAAATGCTGATTTATTTGGGCTTGTTCAAGCAGATTTTTAATAAATCTTGACAGAGGTGTACATATAATACACAGTTACTGGATACTTTTAGCAGTTGTAAAATGAAATGGAAAGTATAAGCAATCATGACTGAAACTGCTAATATATGATACGACTTGTTAGAATTTCAGCTTAGATTTTCTATTTGCTTAGTTTCTTCAGTGGACTGCAATACATCAAGCACAGAAACAAGAATCACATTAAATTTAGATTAATTCAACATTTTCACTGCATTTTCAAAATGTCACACGCTATTTAATTTTTATTTTAGCTCACTTCCTTGCCCAGTTATTTCTTTTCTGTGCAACTGTCCTTCCAAATATTGTGTATATGTATATATATATATATATACATATATACATGTGTGTATATATATATATATATGATGGCATAAAGTACTTCTGTTCTGAAGGAAAAAAATAGGTATAATAATTCTGAAAAACAAAGTGAGATAAGATATTGATATTTACATGTGGGGTTTTTTGGCTTTCTTCTTTCCCCACTTTTATTTTTAAGGAAGGAATGACAACAATTTAAAATAAATTAGTCCTATCATGTCAAGTTATCTGTTTTGCAAAGGCATTCACATCAAAGGTGAAATGTGTGTGTATAAAACCAGATCCATTGGTACCGCTATTACTTTCCATAGAAGTCAGTTGCTCAGAATATATACACTGAATAACTACTTTCAGTAATTAACCTCCACCATCAACAGTATCATTTAGCATATGCTTCATTTTAAACATCTGAAATAAGACTAGTCATATAGCAAAAGCTAAAGCTCATGCCAAGAAATTTTATAGAGTGGGGCCAAAAAGAGGCCTTACAGAAATGGTAGAAAAAGAAGTTTAAAGAATCGCTTGTATTTGAAAGATAGATTGCTAAATAGTCAAGACTGGCAGATAAATCACCTGCTACTATGCACTAGCACAAATGCACATATGGAAGATCGCCTTACTCTTCTTGCCAGCTTCCTCTACTCCTCTGCTCTTGAGGTAGCCTTTGTTTTGTGCTGGTCTTTCCCATCAATCTTTGACCATTTGTCAGAGCTCCCAAAGCTTAATAAAAATTGTCCCTGCATTGCTTAAGACATCACACTGCTGTCACCGCATGTCACTGGCTTGAGCAGTGTATCCTACTTACTTTAAATGCAGAAAAGAGAAGCTAAGAGAAGGTAACAGAACTGAACCTAAACTAAGCTGATCTAAGCTAAACTTTGCTCTCTTACTCTTGCTTCCTTCACAAGTTCTTGTTTTTGCTGTTTTTCAATGTCTTATACACACTTTCTGATTAGTCACTTCATTTTCACATGCCATAGCTGTGCTTCCAGTTGACCAGCCAGTCTTTCAGTCTCATAATCTTTGGAAAGATGAAAGCTGTGAGCATATGTAAAGGTGCTGACAAAGAGACACACATAACAGGGAAAAGCTCCTGGAAAATTCTGCATTGGAAGTAGAGACTATTGACATCCTTGTTGGAAATGGCATAAATTCTAAGGTGTTTGAAATACTACAGTTTTTCTAAACACTATGTGAACAGTAACAGAAAGCACACTAAAATATTAAAGAAATGGATACAGCACATGTACAGTTACTGATAAAGAAACATATCTGAAAGCAGATCGTTCACTTCTTTTATTAAAGAAAGTGACAAAAAGTTTTGAACTATACATGAGTGAAGACATGCATTTATGTGATTAATGTCTTCACAGGACAGTGGAATTTCTAGAAGTGAATAATTTACAATCAGATGAACAAACTTCTGAATGTGATTGACCTTTGGGAAACAAAGACTGTCTCTTTGGAGGTCAGTATAGCTGAAATATACTTGTAGAGGATGGGAAGAAAGAAGTTGGCTGTCACAGGTTGCCTGAGTCATAACAAAATGCAAAGTGTCACTTTGGAAGCTTTTCCTCCTTTTACTGAGAGGACAAAAAGTATAGTCATTAAAAATAGAAATGTAAAAATATTGCAAGGTGCATATTTAGTTTCAAATTTGAAAAATGCTTTTAAATGTGTGTCAGAAAAGTCAGAAAAGGTTTATGATTAGTATGACTAAATGACTGGTAAGAATGTGCAATTTTGTGTCCATTATTTCCCACAATGAATCACATTTTTGTAAGTGTCTGAGAATTAATCTTATTTTCTTAAGGTAAGCAAAATGAAACATCACATCTAATGAGATACTTATGACTAAGCAAGCAGTGTCAATGAAACTGCAACTGAACATTAAGAATTCCTTTATTCATAATAATCACTAATGAAAGTAATGTATTTGATTGCACCAGTCAATAAGAAAGGTACTAAAGCACATAAAATCCATATCTATTAGTCTTCAATATGTATTAACTAGACTAGACAGAACAGTGTCAAAGCGTTAGCTTACAGGATGTAAAATGCAGCACTCACAAAAGCCAAATAAGCAAGCACAATTTAATATTGCTTTCATCCCTCTAAAGTCTGCATTTTAGTTTGCTTTCAGACTTTCAATGCCAAGGGTACAAGTGACATTATACTCATTACAGAGTCATGGAAAGGCTTGGTTTGGAAAGGACCTTAAAGATCATCTACTTCCAAACCTCCTCCCATGGGCAGGGAAACATTCCACAACATCACAAACCCAGCCTTGAACACTTCCAGTGATGAGTATCCATAAGTTCTCCGGGCAACCCTTTCCAGTGCCTCACAACCCTCACAGTAAATAATTTCCTCCTAAGGTTTAATCTAATCTGTCCTATTTTAGTTTAAAATCATCCCCTCTTCTTTTTAATAATCTCTCTTTAAGTACTGAAAGGCCATAATGAGGTTTCACAGAAGCCTTCTCTTCTCCAGGCTGAACAACATTAGCTCTCTCAGCCTGTCTTCACAGCAGAGGTGCTCCAGCCTCCTCCATCTTTGTGGCCTCTTCTAGACTCACTCCAACAGGTCCATGTCTTTCTTGTGCTGAGGATCACAGACCTGGATGCAGTACTTCAAGTGGGGTCTCACAACGGTAAAGTAGATGGGGAGAATCCCTTCTCTCACCCTGCTGCCCACATAGGACACATTTGGCTTTCTGGGCTGCAAACACACCTTACCAGCTCACGTCCAGTCTGTCACCCACCAGCACTCCCAAGTCCTTCTCAGTAGGGTTGCTCTCAATCTGTTCATCCCCCAGTTTGGACTGATGCTGGGCGGGGGTTGCCCCAATCCAGATGTAACATCTCCCATTTGGTCTTGCTAAATCTTATGATCTTATCTGGTCCACATCTCAAGTTTGTCCAGGTTCATCTGGATGGCATTCAGGACCAGCTGTACAACATTGAATTATTAACAGTGAATTATCGAACACTCTGACAATATTTGGAAAGAGAAGAAGCTGCGAACTTGGAGTATTTATTGTTCACTTTTCTCCCCAGGTCGGAGGGCACATTATCCCTTGGTAGCATGTGGGGGGATGTCACCTCCTCCGGTGGACAGGCATCATGCGGAGTTGGGTGCTTTCTTCAGGGACTCCAGGAAGATGCGCTCACCTTCCAAGAAATCAAGCTCCTGAGAAGAGAGGGATGGATGCGATGAGTATGCGAGAGTGACAGGGGCACATTCCAGGGTGATGCTTATGACAGAGGGAAGGATCCCAAACCCTCCTTCATGCAGGGACCCACAGGCTGGCACTCATCCATGGTACCCCTTGGAGTGCATGGGGTGGCCTCTTTATAATCCATAACTATGAGTAGGACCCACCAATAAAGACTCCAAGAGCAACCCCGCTTGGGCAAGGGCACATCTGGGAGGCAGGAGCTGATAGGAGAGAGTGGGGACTGAGCCAGAGTCTGGCAGAGCTGGCTTCACCCATGCAGGGATGGGGTGGGAGGAGGACAATCCTGGTGAGCTAAGGATGTTATCCATGAACATGAGACAAGCTGTGAGGAGACACCTGTCCTTGCTTTTGCTATTGCTCCTCTAACTGCCCCTGGTTTCTGCAACCCTGCCCAACCCAGCAGCTCAGTAGTGATCTTAGGAAACACCTCATCCTGTGTATATCAGGCTCAAATCACATTTTACCCAGCCTTGCTCCCACTCAGCTGGTTCCAAGCCCATTCCAGTCCCTGTATCCCACTGCCTCACCATCTGGGCCCTCTGTCTCAGCATCTGCAGTGTAGCATAGAGTGCAGTGGAGCTGTCTGTGCTGTCCCTGCAATACCCCAGGCCATGCTGAGGGTGGATCCTGCCTGTAAAAGATACATTACTGGACAGTGTATTGCTGTTGGAGGCTTTGCAAAGCAAACCTTTTGTTTTGCTAACCACATGCACCTGTAGCAGTATTCTCCCCAAATTCCCAGTGCAAAAGGGCTTTAATCCACCAACCCCCAGAGCACTGCCCTGGCTCAGAGAGTTTAGCTGAGCTCCTGCAGAGGATGAGGAGGCAAACTCACTCACAGATGACCTTTAGACATTAAAATCGCCCCCAGGAACATCCCAAGCCTCTTGACAAATGGACTACAAATGCAGCTGCTCTCCACACATCCCTTCCTATCAGCATCATGAAGTCTTACACGGTGCGCTGGAGAGGCTTCCCATAGGGGCACAGAGGTTCTGGGCCGAGTTGCATAGCTGTTCGAGCTGTCTCCTCTGCTGAATTGTGCTCAGCCAATCCTGCTCCATTCCCACAAGAAAGAGAAGCTGTTGGCAAATGTGCAGGCCCTTGACACAGTGGCGATAGGCCAGGAAGGGGAGGGTTTATTTGCCTGGTGCAGAAGCTCTTGATGCTGCCTCAACTGCTCCAACTGTCTCTGCATGGCCTGGAGCCTGTCCTGGTGTAGGGACTTTATTCGGTGTGCCTCCCGCAGGGCTCGCTTACCTACTCTGTACTTCTGGGATGAGCGCTGCAAAGCGGAGTGGAAGATAAGAGACAGGGCCCCTTGCTGCCAAGGGGCAGGGCTTCTTTACACATCCCCTTATTCCCAGGTCAGGACTAGGATACAGGACTTTGGGAGCGTGAAGCCCCAGATTTGCTCCCGGCCTCTGTACAGCTGTGAATTGCAGTGCAGATGCTACACTTACTTCAATCATGCTTTTAATTTCCTTCTTCTGCTTCTGGATGGTCTGTGTAACACTGTTCACCTTCTCCTTCTCTAGCTGCAGCTCATGCCAGGATTCATCTAGCTGCTCCCTGTCCCTCTCCAGCTGCTCCTCCTTGGCTCTCAGCCTATGGCCCTGGAAACTCAGTTCTTCCTGCTCCTAGGATGGGCATGGGAGAAAGAGTTGCATTACCTGACCTGTTTTGGACACTGTCTCATGTCTTTCCAAGTAGATGAGGGAGATCAGCCTTTGCTGATCTTCTCCTGCAGGCCAGTTTGGAGTGCAGAGCAACATCACCAGGTACTCAAGCAGTGCCCTCATTCACCCACTGTTGGGAGTTAAGACTGGCAGAGCTCTGGTGGTACAGACATACTCACATTCTTTTCCCAGAAAGAAGAGAGCCCCTCATCACATTGCACATCCTAAGGTGTGCTCAAGGCATGGCAGTTTGTCAGCAGTGGAAAGACTTGGCCTGAATGGTTATTTTCCACCCCACTAGTGCTTAAAAAGGCAACTCTGCCGCAGTGTCTGTGCCATATATCCACTCTTGGCGGCCCCACGCAGAAGCAGAATGCAGCTGGACATGTGCCCACAGCACACGGAGGTTTTGCCTAAGCCACCTTGGAGGTTTCTTCTCAGCAGACTTAAAATGGAGGTCTGCTGCTTCTGCTCTGACCGTCCAGACTCCTCAGAGGCACAGGAGAGAGACAGAGAGGACTCATGCTTCAGTCAATATCTAAGACACACTGGTGGAGGCTGTTCTTCAACAGCCAGGTTCTCACCACACCGAGTGATGTCTCTGACTTTACACCTGGAGGCAGCGCTGAATGGCTTCCCTGTGGGCAGGACCCATCCCTGGAGCCTGCCAGGTGCTGTTGGAGGCCATGGGAAGGGGCTCCACGATAGTACCTTGGCCAGTCTCATCCTGGTGCGGTCTATCTGCCGGGACTGTTCCCTCTTCTGCTCCAGCCACTCCTCCCTCAGCTTCTCTTGTGTGTGGAATTCTGCCCACTCAGCCTCCAGCTTCCCTCGCTCCTCTGAACACTTCTGCAGCATTGACTTCTGCTCCTCCAGCAAAGTGTTCTGGAGAGCATGGCAAGAGGGGCAAAGAAGAAGCCCTAAGTCCCATCTACCAGGGTATTTTTCACATTTGACACATCATTCCCATTAAACCCCACACAATATCTGGCCCATGTCCAGAACTCTGCAAGGAGAGCTCTGGCTTCTGCTCCTCAAGAACCAGCATGAGTCATGCAGGCACACAGCAGCCTCTGGCATCTGCACGCTAGGAGGCTGTTTGGATGGCAATTCCCCGCGTGAGCAGGTGTGGAACGAAGAAAACAGAGGTCAGATGAAGGAGGCTGCAGCACCCAGAACCCAGCTCTTTCTGTCATCACATGCTGCAGTGAAGCGCTGCACAGACTGACAGCACATGTGAAAAGCACCTGGCCATGTGCACCTGCCCTCACCTTCACCCTCTTCAGCTCTTCTCGCTCCATGGAGAGCTGCTGCTTCATGAATTGTTGCTGCTTCTCCAGTGAACACTGCAGTGATTTTGCTTTGGCTTCCTCCACCATGGCCCTGCCGCGCTCCTGGGTTCGGATACAGGAGGAGAGACAGATGCCCTTCACAGACTCCAGTGGGTGAGGCACATGACCCATACCCACACAGGAAGGCTGAAGTAGGCAGAGGAAACAGACTGGGCTCACCTGCTCCAGCACTTGAGTCTGCTCACTCAGCCTGGCCTCCAGTTTTGCAATCACCTCCTGGAATTGGCTCCGCTCCTTCGCCATGTCCCTCTGCTGCTGTGACAGCCTGTCCTGGAGCTCTGGAGAAGAGGCAACAGCAGGGCCATGAGCAGCATGAGCTGGGATACCCCCACTCTATCCACACCATATTCACAGAAAAACTGCACCTACTTGTGCTCACCACCTGCTGCACAGCCCCAAGACTCTCTTTTGTCAAAGGGAGACCCTGAGATGTTGGGTGGCCAAGGCAAGCAAGGCTTTGCCAGCCTCAGCTGGACTAAGTTCCAATGAACTCATTAGCAGAGGTGAGGGTCTACAGGTGTAGGTTCCATAGGAATGAATCCCACTTTGATGACACGTACCCTTGAGCTGCTTGTCCTGCTTCTGGGACATGGGACGCTTTTCCTGCTCCTGGGACATGGGATGTTGCTGTGCTACGGCCGTGTCCTGCCTCTGCAGTGGGAGCTGAGCTGCTGGCTGCTCC
Organism: Corapipo altera; assembly: GCF_003945725.1. NCBI lineage: Eukaryota > Metazoa > Chordata > Aves > Passeriformes > Pipridae > Corapipo > Corapipo altera. The sequence continues at coordinate 2,318,488 of NW_020884921.1, read as the reverse complement.
TCCTGCTGCAGCCGCTCCTCCTGCTGCCCATCATTCTTCACCACCTTCATATGGCTCCTGCCAAAGAGGTCACAGCAAGAACAGTGTTGCTTTCTTGGCTATACCTGGCATGCTGAGGATGTGCTGGCAGTGGGACTGGCCCCTCCTCCTTGTCACCCATAGCAGTGTTGATAAGAATGAGCCACTACCTTGGCCCCCCATGGGGCTGTTCTCTGCCACCACCAGGTAGACACTGATGTGGCTCTGCCCCCACCAGGGACGGACTGGGGAAGCACTCCAGCATTCCCACCTCAGGGGAGATTGACAGGGCTGTAGGCAAGCACCTGACAGAGGAGGTGAGAACAGGCCAGAGCCTACTACCTGTGGGCACATGCAGTGACATCCAAGTCCTCCTGGTGTCGCTGCTGGAGAAGCTGCAGTAACTGCCTTAGCTGTGCCTGCTCCATCTCCAGTGTCCGGACCTGCCGGACACCCAGAGAGAAGATCCTTGTGCGACCCCAGGGACAGAGTTCCCACAGCAGCATTTTGGGGCTGTAGGCATCTCTGGACAGCAAGATTTCTTCTATCTGCCCTGTCACTCTGATGCTACTTGGAGCAGACATGGCCCCTTCTCCTCCCTCAGCATTACCTGTCGTCCCCCCACCCAGCAGGTAATGAGGCTCACCTGGCCCTCCAGCTGTGACACATGAGCTTGGATGTGGAGTAGTGCTAATAAGCAGCTTGATGCAGACTGGAGATGTGACTCAGCTGCATTAACCTGACAAGACACAGGGATGCTGTCAGGCAGGTAAAGCAACTCCTTGGCCTGGAACAACAATCCATCCCTAGCCCACTGCAGCCCTTCCTCTATCCTTCTCCTGCCCAATCCCACTGCTGGTGGGTCCTTTCTCCCCAGAAGCAGCCCTTACTCCAGACACAAGGATACTGGGCTTTGTTCTAGGGGGACAGATTTAAGGAGAAGAGTGTGATTCCTCTGGGAGACAGTGTGTATCCTGCCACCTGGGCAGGGTGAGGAGATTCATCTAGATGAGAAATGTAGGATTCCAAGACCAAGCAAGAGCTACCTCTGCAGTCAAAGCTCTAATTCCCTTTCAGTTGTTTAGAAACAACTTCACAGCTCATCCCTGATCCCCACTGCTGACTTGAATGGAGTGAGACGAGAGGCAGTATTGGCCTGCCTCAGCCCCAGCCCTTGGGACTCTCAGGCTCTCTACTGAAATTTGGGCTCACCTCTAGAAATTCCAATTCCTCTTCCAGTCCGTTGAAGAGATCATCCTCTAGCACAGACCTGTGACACAAGCCTGGGCGTGAGCAGCAGCCCACGTGAGATTGGCGAATGTACCTTGGGGACAGCCAGTCCAGGCAGGGGGAGGTGCAGGTGACCAGACAGGAACAGTGCAGCAGCCACATCATACAACACAGAAAAATGAAGCGAAAATAGCACTGGGATAAAAGCTGTGTTGGGGAATTACTCTGTTTAACAAGTAACTGTTACAAGAGAGATTTACAGAAGATGTACAGGGCTGAGGAGCACCCAGCTCTTGCTGGAAAGCTTCAGGCTCTGGGGTCCCAGTTCCCAAAGGCATCACAGATAATTCACCTTCCCAGGCAATGGCTATTGGGTCAGGGAATGAGGTGGAGAAGTCAAGGACAGGCAGATCAGAAGAACTTGGAGGCTACAGAAAGATCCTCAAGAGTGATAAGATGTGTCTGAAAGGCACTAACTTCTCACTGGCCTGTGAGCAGGTGTCCCGGGCTCTCAAATTGTTACCATCAGTCGGCTGAAAAGCTCTGGCACATTTAACATTATATTCATCTGGAAACCAGACATGGAGTGATTAGGACAATGGACATAGATATATTCCTGACTCTGTCTCTCCAAAGGGGAATCTGCTATGTCTCCATGGGCCACTGCTGAGCTCAGTGCACCCCAGTACCATGTCCCTGCCATGCCACAAAATGGGAATGGGATGATCCTGCAGATTGACAACCTACTCTAAGGATGGCTGGTCATAGCCTGAGCAGCATTCCCATGGCCAAGGGTGATGCTGTGGCTCCTGCCTTTTGCTAAGTTCTTTTTGAAGGGCAGGGGGACCCTCTCTGCCTATGACTGTCCAAACTATACAACCACATGATACGTACCCGGGGCTCTGACCTTTTGGGAGGGATCTGGCTTTGCAGACTGCAACAGTTCTGCTGAGGCTTCTTTCATGGTGCTGAGCTGAGGGACTGGCTGACTGCATGGGCACAGAGACACAAGTAATGCTCAGCAGTGTCACAGCTCAGGGAGAGGTGCACAGGCATTTGCCTGTTTGCCATTTTTGTCAGTTTAAATCTTTGCTGTCACCTGAGATCAAATAGGCAAGAGCCTGATGATTCGTCAGAGCTGCCTTCCCTCTCAGATACAGAGGTCCCACATCAAAGGGATCACTGGTAGGTACCCACTCTTCCCATCCCCCCCTCTCCTCACACACACAACTGCTTTCTGCAGGACACCTCTCCCATGGAGGATGCCTGAGAGACAAATGAGACCTTACCTGGAGCCATCTGTGCTCTGTGCCTTGTCCTGTGGGGTAGTTGTCTGTTGTGGTGCTCTTGTGGAAGCATCCACCTGGCTTCAAGCACAAAGCATCCAATGGGAGACAGCCAAGGAGAGGATGAAAGATGAGACCCTTGCCCCTGACATCCATTCCTGCCTCACAGCTGACAGCCTGTCCCTGTTGGCTGTGGCAGGATTCAGCTTTTGATTTCAGAAGGAGTACAGGCACCTCAAAACCTCCATCACTGGTGCTCCTTCTTGCTGCATCCATCTCCTGCCTCTGGCAGAAGCAGCCCCAGCTAATACACCTCTACCCATGACACATAGCAGTTTGTCTGCAATTCACTTCTGAGTCCCATTTGGGTGGCACAAGTCTGAACCTGTGTCCAAGTGAAATCAGTACAGGAGGTCCTTTGCTTGCAACTAGCAGGAATGAAGGGAAATGGAGGTAGGAGCGAGGAGGATGGGGGAGCTTTTTGGGGTGTGCTGATCCAGGACAGTTCCATGGGATCTGGGGCCACATGTGCAATCTTGACCACAGATGGAAATAGAGCCCAGAGCTGGGAGGAGGCAGTGGGCTGGGTCAGTAGTAGAAAGCCCCATGTTATTACCTTTGTCTGAGAGAGGACAGTGCTTAGAATTAATTTTCTAAATCTAAGACAAAGATTTCTGAGAAGTCCTGCTGGAGCAGCTACATGTGGAGCAGACGGGAGACCTGCAGCCACTGACCGTGCCTTTACCTGGCAGGAGTGTGGACTTCCAGCTCTTCACTCGGGGCATCCAAGGCTTTCGCCTGGGCTTGAGATTTCTTGAGAGCCAAGGCAGCACTCAGCCAGTCCTCCTCCTCCTTCAGTGGGTCAGTTTTAGCTCCTGCCTTCTCTGTGGCCGGGAGCTGGCTGGCAGGGACAGGCCATCTGTCTGCAGCAGGGCTGGTCTTTGCTGGAGGATGTGGCTCCAAATCTATAAACTTCTCATCTTTTGAGTTCCACCAGTCACAGCTAGTCCTTTTGGCCTCCCTGACAAGGCTGTGACTGGCTGGTGGAGGAGATTTGGAGTGAGCCTCCTCTTTCAGTTTGACACTGTTCTGGGATGCACGCCGGCTGCAAAGAGAAGCAGTCACATACCTGCCTGCAAGGGGACCCTGCATGTGGGGGAATACTGGGAACCCTGCCCACCCCACTGCAGGGGCAGAATGGCTGGTAACTGGAGCTACAGACACACACAGAGCACAATACCTCACAAGTTGTGTATTTGTCGTCTGGTCTTCAAACTCAGAATGCTCATGCTCTCCAAAGACACATTTTTTTTTGTCTTGATCCTCTTCCTTCTCTGTTCAGACAACCAGTCTTGAGTAAGTACCCAGAGGAGAAGCTGTCTGCAAAGACACTGGCCCTCCTCCTCTTCCTCCTTCCCTGCAGTTCCTCCTGGGATTGCTGTTTCTGGGAAAAAACAGCTGGAAACATCTTCACTGGAAAATCTAAGTGTGGATGGGAACACCTTCTTCTTTTGGAATCAGCCCACATCCAAATGCAACTGAGTCATGGCTACAGTGCAAATGCTACCACGTTGCCTCTAGGGCAGAGTATGACACTTTTGCATCAGCCACCTTCCCTTCTCACTACTACAGAAATGGCAATTCCTCTACAAGGGCATTAGAAACCAACCACACTCTCCCAAGATAATGCTGTCACATCTGACGACCTTCCCAGTGTCCCTGGTTGGGCTCACCCAGCTGCTTTTTGTTCTTCTTATCCAGCTGCTTTTTGTTCTTCTTATCCAGTTCTAACTCCCTGTGCTCTCTCTTGCTTGTATCTTCCAGGAAGAGTATAAGGATACTGCTCTTGCAGCTACCAAGCTCACAAAGCAGGGGTAGGAAAGCACCCAATCTCAATAAGCCTTACTCTTTTGAAACCCCCCAAGAAGGCTACTCTCCAGCCTCATCAGCATAATGCCCTCCTTGCCAGGCTAAAGAGAACTCCCAGGACTTAAGCCAGTATTAGAAGAATAAAATATTTAGCTTCACTTAGCCAACAACGAGACATCTTTATCAAGTGAGCCTGCTGCTTCCTATTCAGTTAGTCCCTGGCTTGATCTGTGAGCTCTCACCCTGCAGTGTCTCAGAGTCCTGGGAAACCCCAAAAACACTGTTTCAGCATCATGGCTGCAAGAGGCCTCCAACCAAGCAGTTAGGGAGGAGAAGAACAGAAATAAAAGTGTAAATTATCCCCTAGATTTGGGAATGACCCCAAGAGAGGAATACAGGGCCTCAGTAAGCAAATTGCCTTGACGGGAGATGCAGGTGAGCATCTCTGGTTCAGGAAAGATGCAATGCACTCAACTGCAGCTTTCAGACAAGGATTCTGGAACATTCCAGCAGCCAGGGATACTACCTGTGCCCAATGTGCCCCATCCTCTCTCCCATGCATTTCCAGGAGATAATGCACTTACATACATGAATGCACTGGAGTGTACATACCTCCAAAACTCTTCTTGCTATTTTCAGCCTGTGGAGAAAGACAGGTTCCCTCATTAGAACATAAAGCAGGTCTGACTCACACCTTCCCAAAACACACTAAGGCCAGAGGTATCCCATAAACAACAGTACAGCCCTCCTCGTGCTCTTTGGGAATTGGCATGTGAAATGCACGGAAACCACAGGGATATTTCCAACTTTAGAAACAGCAGTGAGCATAGCCCCTCTGAGCACCGGCTCTGCAGAGCCTCCAGCCCCTGGGATCCCTCCTACCTTCCAACAGAGGAGACAGTGCATCCGTTTGTTTTGGAGATGACATTCTTGCCTTCAGGCCGTATAACACTCACCATGGCAGTCTCTCCCAGCCTTCCCGTGACCCAGCAACTCGGTTTATGGCTTATTCCGATGACCAGTGGGGCGGGATGGAGCCCTCAGGGTCAGGATGGAGCCCGCCGGTCCCGCAGCGCAGAGCTCCCACCCCCTCTGCCGGTGGTGCCGCACGTGGTTCCTCGTGTGTGTTCTCGGAGTTCCAGGTTGCCATGGCGATGACGCTGCCGCTCTCAGAGGATCGTCAGAGACGTCTCCACAGCCCCAGCACCACAGGCTCTTCCCTAGCCCCGAGACCACCCTACCTCCTTGGGCTGAGGGAAGTATCCCCAACCCTACTTCATGCAGTGAACCACTGGTCCGTGGTACCCCTTGGTGTGTATGGTGGGCCTCCCTGTAACCCATGACCTCACACTGCGAAGGCACCCACAGACGAAGGGCACATCTGGGAAGCAGGAGCTGATAGGAGAGGATGGGGACATCGCTGAGCTAGAGTCTGGCTTCTCCCACGCAGTGATGGGATGGGAGAGGGACTACCCCAGTGGGCTGAGGATGTTATACATGAATATGAGACAAGCTGTAAGGAGACATCTGTCCACCTGTCCTTGCTTCTGCTATCACTCCTCTATTGCCCATGAAGCTACAGTCAGTCCCAGCCCAGTGGCTCTGCTTTCCCTGGAGCTGGCAGACAAAATAGGGCTACTTGGGCTCAAGTGGTATTTGTATTACTTCATGAACATCTAGCTAATATAAAATAAATGGTAGCACTATTAAACTTTTATGCAGAAGGCAAAACTCTTTACCCCTCCCTGAAGAAACATTTGAAACTTTTTCTTTTTGCCAACATTTTAACTTTAACTGGCCTGATCGGAAAGCAAAAAACAACTGTTGCAGCAACATTTGAATACGTTTTGTGGGGTATACTTGGGCAATTTCTCACATCTGGAAACAAATCTTCATCTCTGAACATGCTTTCTCTGAAAGCATATTCCTGAGGTCTCATCCAAAACAATGTTTGCAAATGCTAACATAACTAATTTCTATATCAGTGTTTTTCCATATATTTTTTTTCTGTTACCACTGTTGGATTTTTTTAATGTTTGGGCAAATTACAAGTTCTAAACAAATTATGACAACTATGAACTAAAGGAAAGGTGACTCCTTAGTTAAGCCTGCCAAAACTAAGAAACCCCTTGTGTCTTCATATCTTTTTCTCTTTTATATTTTTTACCTTCAGTCTTGTTCATTGCTTTGATCAAATGACAAATCATGTTCATTTCATGGCAATTCCCTTTCATTTCAGAAACAGTGAGGAAACAATTTCAGGTCTTACTGGGGGACCTGGAAATTCTAGATTTTCTAGGTAATTTTTATCACAAATTCCTTTATCTACATAATCATTTGAAATCCATCAGAGAAATTTCATTCTTACAAAAGACAGCACATCAGAGTGGAACAATAAACTTAAATGCTACCACTCTAAAAAAGGTTTTAAAATATTAGTCTAATTGCTTTCAAATTGTAAATTAAACTTTAATAGTCAGAGCAATAGAGATCAATATTCCCAGTGGAATTACAACAGGAATTACACTGCCTGTTGGTCTGAAGCATTAATGAACTCTTCTGCAGGTATCCTCAGGGTTGCACTGCTCAGTGTGGAACACTTGCAGTGAAATGACGATGATTACTGAATGTGTGCTGGGTGCAGTATACACCAAGTACTCTACACATCTATATGCAGTCAGAGACCAGTGAATCTTGCCAGAATGTACAATGTTAGAAGGAATGCTGAAAGTACATTCCTAACCCAGGGGAACATGCATTAAAAAGTGTGAATTCAGAAGAACCCGAGGAGTTAATGGAAATGAAGATGGGGGAGTCTGGTTTATAAGATTGCACATAGCAGGGAAGAAAATGAATAACTAGAGCTGATAAACCTTTAAGGTTAATGCAGTTTATTTTTACTTTGTTTGAGGCTAAAACTAAGATATAGGAACTCAAGCTCAAAAAGCATGCTGTTACATGGCACATCTAAGACACACTGATGAAGGCTGTTCCTCAACAGCCAGGTTCTCACCACACCGAGTAATGTCTCTGACTTTACACCTGGAGGCAGTGCTGAATGGCTTCCCTGTGGGCAGGACCCATCCCCGGAGCCTGCCAGGTGCTGATGGAGGCCATGGGAAGGGGCTCCACGATAGTACCTTGGCCAGTCTCATCCTGGTGCGGTCTATCTGCCGGGACTGTTCCCTCTTCTGCTCCAGTCACTCCTCCCTCAGCTTCTCTTGTGTGTGGAATTCTGCCCACTCAGCCTCCAACTTCCCTTGCTCCTCTGAGCACTTCTACAACATCACCTCCTGCTCTTCCAGCAAAATGTTCTGGAGAGCATGGAAAGAGAGGCAGAGAGAAAGCCCTAAGTCCCATGTGCCAGGGGATTTTTCTGTGTGCTAGAAGGATTGCAATTCCCCATGTGAACAGGTATGAAATGAAGAAAACAGAGGTCAGATGAAGGAGGCTGCAGCATCCAGAACCCAGCTCTTTCTGTCATCACACGCTGCAGTGCAGCCCTGCACAGACTGACAGCACATGTGAAAAGTATCTGGCCATGTGCACCTGCCCTTACCTTCACCCACTCCAGCTCTTCTCGCTCCATGGAGAGCTGCTGCTTCATGAATTGTTGCTACTTCTCCAGTGAGTGCAGAGAAACAGAATTCACAGAAAAACTGCACATACTTGTACTCACCACTTCTTATTGTTTTTCACATCCCTGGCCAAGTCCTGTTACATCTGTGACTTAAAATTTTAAAAAATATATTTACATGAAGGACTCTTATCAAAACTCTTCATAGTTTCAAAATCTTTAAAGAGATTAGGTGTAATTCAAGGAAGAAGATTCATTTGCAGCTCAAGTCCCTTTCAATACAGATGCAGTACTACCTGTTAGTTACTCTCTTCTATAGTTTATTCAACTATGCTTTGCCTGTGTCAGGTAATTGAAGATTAACAGCACAGATTATTTAACCAAGTGGCCTGCACCACATGTCTTGCAAAGATATAAGAAAGGCTATTTGATATTGTAGCAATGACATTTGATTAGACTTTCCTACTTCAAAGTTTTGACAGCACTCAAATAGGAAGCAATAACATTATGTTCTCTGTTTCTTTAAATTCCATTGAACAACAGTTGAGATTTTGCAGATTTATACCAAACAATGAATACAATAAGTCCACTTTGTTAAATGCCAGGTAAAATTGAGGCTTGGGGAATAATATTTTGTTATTGTTCATAATTGCTACCATTAGAAATGGCATCTGCCTTTTTTTGTTTGTTTTTTGACCCCCTCAGCGGTCAGTATGCTTAATCACAAGTCAATCTGAATACAGAAACCCTACAGACCTCCAGGAATTGAACTCTGGTCTTTGTGTGTTCCTTCCAACTCAGTATAGTCTATGATTCTATGATTTCCTAGTTAATAAGCCTTACTGGCAGTGGTGGAGGCCAAACACAGACAAATACCTACTTCCAGGTTCAGAAGGGGGTTAAATTTCCTTTCATAGCTCACCATTTACTATGAAAATTTTTCTTGTGTTTTAACTTCACTGCTCATTATTTTTTATTACTAATGCCCAGGTAAAGCAAAGTGATAATTTAATAGTATTACATGGCTTCTAGACTCGATATAGTAATTTAACATCACTTCTTGTCATGAGGATTTGCCACACTTATGTGCAAGAGTCTCTGGTCTTCACTGACTAGTTGATATGCACTAAAGAATCATCTGCACGACAATGAACTGTTATAGAAGGACATCCTAGTATCACCAGCAACAATGCAGGGAAACCAGTGTTCAGCTAGTATATTTGTATTTCAGGAATACCTAGAATCAGTATATGTGTTGTAATGACAATAAACACTCTAATTCTACTGCTAACTCTCAAGCATGTTAAGTGACATTTATTAGCATGTAACATTTTTAAATTGGCGCACATATTTATACCAGTTTTATGTTAAGCTTTGGAAGACTGTGAAAATTCTTGAATACTAGTAGAAAGTTAATGCTATGTCAATATCTAGAAAGGGTAAATTAAGCTGGGTAATAGGTATGGTTAATTATAGGCCTGTCAACCTGCTATCGATCCTGAAGAAAATAATGGAGCAGCCACTACAGGGTTTGATTAAAAAAGAATTAAGAGGAGTTAATATAATTAATGTCATTAATTGACATTATGCACTTATGAAAACTAAGTCTAATCACTCCAACTTAGTATCCCCTTTGAATATAACTGTAAATTTGGGGGATGCAATTGATCTCTTCCTTTGACTTTGAATCTTTCCATTCTGGTGCAGTGAGTGGAACAAAATCCCCTTGGTGTATATTATATGGAATAAAGTCTGGTTAGCCATGTAACGTAAAGGACTTGGTAGGATTTGCTTCTTGGTCCATCACTAATAAAAAAGCATTAATAAATTTTTTACTGGCAAATGTTGTACATAATAAATACTGGTTCATTAAATTGTAAATAATGATGATTACTCACATAAAGTCACTCGTAAACTGAGTTACAATATAATAAGTGTAAAAAGAATTATTCAAGCAGAAAAATGTAGGATATTCTGGCAATCTGAAGAATTATAGAATGGTTTGGATTGGAAGGGACCTTAAAACTCATCTAACATGGGCAGAGACACCTTTCACTAGAACAGATACCTCAAAGCCCCATCCAACCTTGACTTGAATGCTTTCAAGGATGGGGCATCTGCAGTTTCTCTGGGCAACTTATTACACTGTCTCATCACACTCACAGTAAAGAATTTCTTCCAAATGTCTAGGCCCCATCAAGTACTGGGAGACTGCTTATAAGCTCTCCCTAGAGCCTTCTCTTTTCCAAGCTGAACAACTCCAACTCTCTTAGCCTTTCCTCATTGAAGAGGTGCTCCATCCCTTGGACAATGTTTGTGATCTGCTAGACCCACTCAAGCCAGTCAAAATCCTTCTTGTGCTGAGGACACCAGAGCTCAATGCAGTACACCAAGTTGGGTTTCATGAGGGCAAAACAGAGGGGCAGAATCACCTTCCTCAGCTTGCTGGCCACACTGCTTTTGATGAAGCCCAGGATGTGTTTGTTATGCATGGCTGCAAGCACGCATTTCTTGCTCATGTCCAGCCTTTCAACAAACAACTCTCCCAAGTCTTTCTCCTCTTATAGTGCTACTGTCATAATTCTGACCAAAAAAACCCCAAAACCATAGTTATTAAAGTAAAATATATAGTAAATATGCGTATCACTCACTTTGACTGTGAGTGAAAAAATGAATGAACAAATAAATAAAATTTTTCCATGGAGAAATATTCTAATTGGAGTAGAATTTTTATTACCCCTGACTCATACATATATCTAGGCCTGACATGGATATGACTGGAATACTGAGTCCAGTTATGATGTCTGTACTTCATTCCCCCCCCCCCCCCCCAAATAATATTAAAAATCTCAAGTTCAAAGAAAAGTTGAAGGTGTTGTTCAAGAGTTCAAATTATCACATTCTGGTAGTCTTCCCAAACTGCTTGTTTGTAGTATCCCTTTCACATTTTTATCAGTAATTGTCAATATGGACTTCCATGTAGATTTGCACATTTCCTCTGTGTTTTCTCTCCTAACACTAGTTCCTACCCTCTAACTCGTGACCAGCAACATCTCCTTTTCCGCTTTTGTCATGCACATAATGACAGATTTGAAAGGAGCACCCTCTGTTTAGCTAATCAAGGAAGAGGCTAATAGTGACACAATCACAGGCTATAGGTGCCTACTGAGGTACAGAAATCTGATTAATCTAATTAGTTCTTCAATCTAAGGGAGAAGAAACAATGGGTAGATCATCAACCTGTGTGAATTCAGTCCGGAAATAAGACACAGATTTTCACACTACGTAGTAATTTAATACTGGGACAATTTAGCAGAATTGAACAGATTTTCCATTATTAGAAATTTATAAATCGGTATTAAGGGTTTTTTTTTTTCATTTCCTCTCCACTCCCCAAACATGTTGTAGTTCAGCACATCTATTAGATATTAAATAAGTATTAGTATCTGTATTAAATATGAATTAAGTGTTAAATATGATTCCAGATTATTTATTTAGGGTTCCACTGAATGGTTGATATTTTGTGGATTGCTGAGCAGGGCTTTTTCTTGTTAGTATAATCTCTGATGTTAATCCAACACCAATAAATGGAAATAAAGTGTTCCAAAGTTCTTCCACAAACCCTGTTAGCTACTTCCATCTCTGAAGTCAGTGACAAACCTATGTGTGATGAAAGGGGATATGACTTATGTTATTCACTCTTGCAGGAGAGAGGACATGCTCTAATTGTTCCAAATGTCATAGAAACAAACTTGAACATTTTTGCCCAATATGTTTTTTGTTTCAAGAAACGCATAATTGGAATATAGTCACAGTTGGAAAAATCTAATTGGAAATGGTATTGTAAATTTCTTATTGGAAAAAGAATGTTAGCATCATGGCTTGGGGTAGAGTGGCTGGAAATCTGCCGGAATTGACAGTTTCTGCAGAAACAGTCATAGGGGTGTTGATTGACAGCCACTGAACATGAACCAGCATGTGCCCAGGTTGCCAAGAAGACCAATGGCATCCTGGCATGGAACAGAAATAGTGTGGCCAGCAGGAGAATGGCAGTATTGTCCCCCTGTACTCAGCACTGATGAGGTGTATCGTGACTCCTGTGTTCAGGAACATCTTGACTCCTGGGCCCCTCACTACAATAAAGAAATTGAGGTGCTGGGGCAAATCCGGAGGGCATCTCTTAAAGAAGATTCTCTACTCTAGGTTTCCACGTGAAGAATCTCAGGCAGAATTCAATTAATTTGTGTATTTTGTACAGTGGCAATATATAGCTCGATCTGTGTGCTTCTGGAGGTGGATCCCAAAGAAGGAACTGGAAAATTATACCATTATACCATTAAAATTTAAGTTTCCTACTCCTCGCACAACAGTTCAGTCCAATAGTGTTATTAGGATCTGGGGTCTTGTTCTTCATTGATGCACTTCATTGTCTCTCGAGTGCAAATGTAAACCAATGGATCAATGGTCTTTTCCATCATAAATGATTCTATAACCAGGTAAACTGAATTCATCTAGGTTCATGCTTGAGGAACAATTAATTCACAAATGAACTGTGTCATCATCATGCTTAGTTTTCCAGTCTTTTTGCACTGTTCATTCACTACCTGCAACTGAATGGTCCTTTCCTGTCCAATAGATTCCCCCTGTGATTTCTACAGAAAGTAGAATATTCACCTTTGCCAGGTGAGATTTAATGGTATGAATATTCCACTTCACCATACTTGCAGTTTCACTTCAATGAAGAAATTAAAAGTCTAAAAATTCATTACAAAATAATATTCTCCCAGTCATTCCAAAGGACTTGAAGGCTTTGGGCAATTAAAGAGTTCAGAAATTGATTTTGTTTTTATTTTACTCATATCAGCATGACAATCTAGTGTGGCTACCATTCTACAAATCAAAATGCTGTCCATAAAAGTTGTTCTTATGAACATTTGTGTTCATATTGTTGAGTAACTGTGCATGTGTTAAAGAAAACTGCTAATGCGACATATAATTAAGTGATCAGTTTTGGTGAGAAAGTATCATAGTGCACAGATAGGTGCAGAGTAAAGACCAGATAATTTCTTTCCACCGTGTTTGGCGTAGGACTTACAAAAGCACATCCCAGTGACAGAAAGAAATTATTTTCTTTTTCTATGTGTATATGTGGTACAGATAAAAATGCAGAATCAATATTCTACTCTGTTCTAATTATCAGTAGGAGCCATTCCGAAGACTTGGGTGTGTGTTTATGTAGGAATTATGAAATATTCACTGCTCCTAATTTGTAGTGTGGTACTTTTAGTCTTTATATGTCAGGTACAGTTGGGTTATGTTGGTTGTTGGAGTACTGTACTTCATTACCTTATTTGGTATTTCCTAAGTGGAAAATTCTCTAGATAGTTGGCTTTGTTTGGTTTATGTATTAAATTGGTTTTACTGTTTTAGTCATTAATTTCAAGATGAAAATAAGTGTTTAATTATGGAACATGTGATTCTCATGAACACAGAAAATTATTATTTATCTCTCTTTATCCTAAAGTTACACAAATAACTGTAGTGCAATTTTTCTGTTTATCAAACATGTAATTAAATCTTTACAGACTATTCATGCACATATCTATAATACATTCATAACAAAATCAAAACAAAACTACAGTTAATGAACATTCACACCATAATCATTCTATTTGCTTTATTTAATATACACTTAAAATTAATGCATTTGTAATTGGTTATTCTTCAAACAGATTAACTTCTGCCTCTATACTCCTTCTAGTATGCAACCTTCAGAATGAAGCTTCACAGTTGTGCTGAGAAATCTGGCAGTTTAGTGTCATTTACTTTCACAGAGGTAAAAAAGACCATATTAACCCTCTCTGTATCTGGCTACCACTTATGCTGTATTTGCCATTAGTTTATGTTGTTCTTGTAAGAGTAACACTTTTCAGACTGATTTGGAGATTCTGAAGGGGATAACAGCTCTGAGCTCATTCTGCCTCACAGAGAAGCCAGATATGGATGCAACATGCACACTAAGTTTGTCAAGTGTACTTTCAAAAATTACTTTTTTTATTGGGAATCCTATTTATGTGTCCCTATACTGACACCACAGACTTCAACCCAGTACTGAGCCATATTCTCAGACAACATAAAAGATAACGTTCTTTTGCTGAAGTTGTAATAATGCTAGTAAGTATGCTGACCTGGTGAATCTATATGTACATACGCAATTATCTATTTATTTCCTCAAACATGATAAGCTCAGCACAGGACTTTGTTGCTTAGCAAAGGAAAACTGAAGTGTCAAATCACCTGCATAGTGCTGTCTGCTCATGTGTAGATTCATAAGAATCTACACATGCACATTAATGTGCAGTTGTAGTATTCTGAATATATTGTTATAGAAGTACATGTCTAAATATACATTTAATTATTTTTATAATTCCTGGCAAATCAACCTTTCCTTATGTTAAAGGGAATTGCAATTTTGTTAAAATATAGTATTAAGGTACTTCTGTATATTAACAAGATATAGGAGAGAATTCCAATAAAATCTTAACAGTTCTGTTTCCAAGAAACTCTAGAATACATTATGAAATTACTGTAATAAAAAATAAGAAAGAGAATACAACTTTATCCATAAGTTCCATTTCAGATACATTTATTATACAGTCATCTAAGGCAGGGGCAGATGTGTTTTGAAGTGATCAATGAGACTCTTAATGTCTTATATATTCTGATCTGTAATTATGAGCAACTGTACTTTCTTCTGGTACTGTTCAAGGCAAGCTTTGTAAGGTTTGCCAGGCTTCATTTCTCTTTCTTAGACAAATAATCTTAGGAGCCAAAATAAATGTAATACTAAGTTTCAGAGCAATGGCAAGCTGATAGAAAGCCATGACTACATCACAATAGCATACTTTCATTTTTTTTCTTTCCTCCCTGATGTTTTTATGCTGGATTATAAAACCAAACCCAAGATGGACTTTATTGATTTACATTCTCATATCTGCTACAATAACTGAAGAATTGCATAGTTTGCCCATCAGCACAACAGTCAACATGTCATTTTAAAAAAGAGCAGTAAATCCTTCAGTAGTAGTTGGATTCAAGTCATACCCACCCCCCAGCAGAATACAGCAGAAATATCAGTCTGAGAGTAGTGTTGAATATTTTGTTGCTTTGCCTCCAAAAGGAAAAAAAAAATTGGAAAACTTCTATTCCATCTTGTCATTCTCTAAAAGTTTGTAGTTTATGCAGTAAGGCCTGCTACAGTTGTGAAAGCTAAACACAACTGTTCCTCCTGATATAATTTTAATTTTCTTCAAGTGGCTGATAACATAGTTCCCGACTGCTAGCATTTACTCCCTCACCTATCATTCAGGCCATGCTACTGCTCTTCTTTAATCCCTTTCCCCTCAGATGCAATGAATCCCAAGGTGCACCTGTCTGATCTGACAGGGATCAGTGTAATCACTTTAAGGTGCTTCCAGTCACTGATTCCATATTGACATGACCAAGGGTTGTGCTACACAGGTATTTCACCTCTTGAAAAAGACCTAATCCTTAAGAATTACTACCATTTCCTCTTCTATGTTACATTTAAGTCAGAGCACCTGAGAAATTATTGAGGTGAGATTAACTATGGCCAGCAACCATAGCATAAGAAATGCTCAGCACGGCAAAGAACTTTGCCTTATTCATTAATATCAGTGGTTCTACTGAGCAAGAGGCTTTTCAACAGAAAGCATAAAGATTCATTTGTTTGTTTGCACAGCATTGGTTTCAAAATATACATCTGTAGCATGTAGTTAATACACTAGGTAAACTGTATACATATATTATAATACATTAGGTTTTCTAATGTTGTTACTGGTGTAATTAATAAAAAGCCTACAGCCAACAAGAATAAAACAGTATGTAGCTATGACATTTCCAGCGTAATCTGTACAAATTTTTTCATTACCTAGTAGAATGGTAGTAAATATGACTGATAGAATCCAAACTGTCAACATTTCAAAGGAACCATCTGGTTTTCAACATCCCCCTTTATGCTTTTTTTAAGGTAGTCTTGTTCTGATTTCCCCAATTAAATAGACAAATGTAGTTCCAATACATAAGATAAAATGCTGATGTTATCGAGACCTTTCACTGTAAAAATGTATTAGTTTTTCAAAGACAAGGGTATCAAAATGCCCAGATCCATTTTAAACAGGCCTTTCCATGCAAAAAGTCTACAAATGGCTCTTTCACTGTGTTACAGCTAAGCAAAGCACTGTCACAGTGAGGGAAACTAAGACCAAGCTTCTCTTCCTTGTAACAGTTTGTCTAGTGGAGATCTCTGAAGTGATCTGGGAATGTCAATCATGGGCTAGTGAAAATTAATTTCAAGCAGAGAAAATTAAATAAATGGCTGGAGAATCCTCAGGTTGTATAAACTCCAGATCTTCACTGACTTTTAATCCTGCACATTCAAAGATGTCTCTTTGTTCACACTGTTCAATTCTAATTAAATTGAAAAACTGACATTTTCAGAAGTAAATAAATGTGCTTAATAAGTCCTGGTTATTATTGCAGGAATAACAGAACCCTAATTCTTACCAGTATGCTAAACTATGTTTAAAGGAAGAGGGGTGTTTTTGATTTTAGCAATTGCCAACTTTTTATGTGTCTTTGTTCTTTATCCATTCTTCTTTCTGGCTCCTTTCAGAGTATGACTTTGCTATCACACATATCACAATAGAAATACCTTTGTAGATGTTTTCTGATTACAATTTTAAACATTGATATGACCTTTGTTCCACATCTGTGAAGAATTAATTCTGCTGTGTATATATGCAGCTTGTTTTACTTCTCTTGCTGGCTTCTCATGGAAATTTTCCTTCTCATATTCTTACACATAAATGCCTCAGAAACAGCAGTCATCCTACTGAGCAATGAGGACATTCTGGAGTGCACCTGTCTCATTCCTACATTCCTTTGGCTTCATCTTTGACGCTGAACTCACCTCCTGTTTATACAGCTCTTATAACTTCAGTTCCCTCTTTAAGTGCGGTGGTATCTTCACATAACTGGCCTTCTAAAACACTTTACAATGAAATCCACATCTTCTAATATTCTATTATTACTTTATTGTCTTTGCAATATTCAATCATGTTCAGGAGGTCAAGCCTCAACATATGTAACAGATGAAGGCTTTATGACATTCAATCTCAAGTAAATCTACCAAATCTAAAGGTTTCCCCCTATGTATCCACACACCATAGTCCTTATTTCCCTTTCTGATTCGTTTATACTCATCATTATCCTCTGGTTCCTACAGTGTCCATTCCTTTAAATAAAAAAAAAAAAACAAATTGATTACTGATATTAGGCCTTTAGTCCAACTGCTGTTGCCCTTTGAAACAGTCATTTTATCAGAGATGTTTCAGCGTAAAATGCCATAAGTCATCAGATATATAATGCTCTTATGTCTGTTACCAATTTAGTAAGCCTTATAGTTGAAAAATTATGGAAAGAGTTTATCCAATCAGAAGCTCTTAGAAATCTGCACACACTCTTTTATTTAAAGTCTGAGGTAATTTTATGTCAGTCAGTGAAATAGTGAATAACTGTTCACCCCCCGCTCAATCTGTTAGTCAGAACATGATAGGCAAATAGAAGGAAGATAATTAAACAGAAACATCAAAGACACTCCAGGGTACAGAGGGAGTGGTACAAAGTTCAAAAAAAATAACAGCATAGTAGCTCACATGACGACGTAGCTTTGTGTGGCCTTTACATAGACACTACTACTGTGTTGCAGAAAAACTACTAAAAAATTGAATTAAAGATTTTCAGATACAAAAAGGTAGATGAAACTTGGAGGATAAAAGGCATGAGACAAGAGAGGATGTGGCTGGAACATGTGGTATGGGTTGTATGGGATCAAGGCAGGGACAGGGAGAGAGAGATGATTCAAACAAAGCCTGACTCCTGACAATGAGCAGAACAAATACACGTGACAGGCAAGGGTAGAAGAGAGAGATCAAGATTAAGAAAAATCAGATAGCTGCAGATTCAACAAAAGAAGTGTAGTGTGTGTGATCAGGAAAGGTTGTAACAAATAATAGAAAGCATGGATCCAAATAAATGGATTTGTTCATGCTCATTCCAATCTTCCAGTCCAGACTTGAATAAGGAGTTGAGGGACTGATTTATTCTATTTTTCTAAATTGCAGCCTTCTCTTTTATCTAGTAGAGGTAATACATATCTGTTGAATACCTATAAACGTGAAAATGTGTTTGACTTTTCAGTTCTGTTCTATATAATCAAAACATTTCCCTAAGTATTTAGAAATTTTGTCATTCCTGAGGCACATTTCTTCCATTGCTTCATTTTACTGTGTTCACTTTCATCCTTTATTTCCATTTAACACTTTATGAGAAATAAGTTACTGCTTCAGAAAAGAAATCCTACCTGAGACATAGTAATATAACTTTCATATTTTTTCAGAACATTTTTAAATAGTGTTTTGAACTTGACTATTTTTAATAGTTAAAAATGAGGATAGAATAATGTCAATAGGAATTCTGAACTCATTTACTTATCTTACATTTGTAAGATATGTATTTTAGCTTAACTGTTAACTGAAGAAATATAGTAATTCTAAAATACCAAAGATATTTCTCAGTAACACAGGTTTCAGCCCAGGCATATGCTCAGCCTAGTTAAATTTGTCCTCAGTAAAACTCTCCCAGCAAGCAAAAAACCCTGAAAAGAGCTCAAGATAACCACGGAAAAATGAGGACTGTCTTTACTTATACAACACTTCCTTATGCAAATAAAATAAGACACAAATTTACCATTCCAGAATAGACACGCTTTTGTCTATAGTTGTCTTGGTTTGTCTCGAGGGTTCTAGTGAGTTGTAATGAACAATTTCGCACACAGAACATACTTAGTTGGTACTGCAGATTTTTTTGCTATGTTCTATGTTTATAAAAATTTGTACAAAGACCTGTACTTTGGAAGACAATGAGAAACCTGAAAACAATTCTTTTTAGAGAAAGAGCGTATTTTAAAACTTGTGTAGCGTGCCATATCTCAGTTTCATAGTCAACTGCAAACTGGTACAGCAAATGTTTTTTATTTCTGTATCTGATGCATAGAAATATTATGCTTCTGTTGCTCTAATCATATGCCTCTAGCATCTATTGTCTTGATTTTCTAAACATCAGTTGGACCCAAAACCAGCTCCAACTCCAAATGATACTTAGCCATAAAATTAGAGCATACCACAGAACACTTCCTTTTTCAACACACAAAAAAAATATACATCTTTCAAAGACAGAAGGTTGTCTTTGGCTTAAATCTTGAGTAATAAATTGTGCTTGAGCACAGAAAACCTGGAAGAAATTCAGATTTCAAGTAGTGACCTAGTGACCTCTTGCTGCTTCCTAGGTACAAGACATTCAAGGGAAGACTACTGGGCATTAAATGGTAAGGTACGTAAAAGTGAAACGCAAGTCCAGTTGTATTTCTATATGCCTCTCTTTTGCATGAAAACAGAATCATAACCCTATACATTCAGATAAATCCCTCTACACCTCTAAAAGAAAATTCTTTTTCACACTGGTGTAATGTAGAAGAAATTATTTTAATGAAAATAGAATTCTATTAGAATAAAATTAGCATGAGTAAGTAGCAAACAGAACATATAACTGAAAACTGCAAGAAGTCTTTAAGATTGAGAAATAATTTGTCCTAATTAAGGAACTCACTTACTCAACTCTCTTAGGCATATATGGAAAAAAAACCACACATGTATTTTCATCTTGGGAGTGCACATCTACATAACCTATTAGATGACTTTCTATTTCCAGATTTTCCCATAAAACATTTTATCCCATTCCAAATTTGTAGTGTCATTAAATCTCAATTTTGGAATTAAAAATTTGCAAAAATAGCCAAATGACTGTGAATGGACAACAATTGTCAACACAAAATGTGCGAGAGCCCACATGTTCATTTAGTAAAAGCTAGGGATGTAATAGAAATTTTTATTTTCTGAATTGAACTGGAAGGAGTTGTTTTCAGATAGAAGAAACTGTGTGCTCCCCTTAAATCCTAGTCAAATTCCACAAAGAATGCATTTGTTATTACTTTCACACTAATGTACTAAAAGCAGAACTTGGCAAACTGTTACCACATTTTTAAAAATAGCATAAATTCTCATGGTTTGTCCTTTAAGCAATTTAGGAATAACATTAATTTCATTGAAAAAGTACCTATGTCAAATACTAAACTAAACTACCGAGCTCTTCTTTTAATGTGCATTCACAGTACACACATATTTATAGATGAAGAGGTAGTAAACTAAACAGAGGTCTCAGCAGCAATGGCTGTGGATAATAAAAACAAATATGAATTCTCTGTTACATAATAAGGAAAATGGTTTGCATGGTGAACATTTCAGGAAGCATCCGAAATCCACACATCTCTTGGAGGTGAAACCACCTTTTTCTCCTAGGTTCATTTTGAAAGCAGTGCAATTTCTTGTTGAACTACAAACAAAAATGAGTTTCTTTATCTTCAATTTTATTTTCTTTTTACCAATATCAATTTCTTGAGCTCTTTCAATCCTCTGGGTAATAGGTTTTATCAGCATTTTGAATGAATAGTGAGCTAGAATAATACACCTCATTGGCATGAAATCATTTTTATTTTATATGGAATGAGCATGATTCCTATTCATTTCTGAATGTTAAAATACCCAGCATAATAGAGTAGCAATCTTCAGATGCATGCAGTATTCTTGCAAGGTAATTCATATGCCCTAGAGACATTTGATTCTGTAAATCAACATTTCCTTTATCTCAAACATTCAGACTAAACCAATTTTGGATCCTGTTTTCAGTTTATTTTGCTGTATTGCTAGTTCTTCTTTGGCATGACTGTTACATTAACACAAGCAGGAATCTTGCACTGCACAAATAACTTCTTGTACTTTGATGTAATGAATACACAGGAATTGATTACTGCAATTATTATATACCCAGTGTCACAAAAGAGGTAGTTTGTCCTCAGGTTTGCAACGAAAAGTCCATAAGAAATAAATCTGACATTTTTAAATGCATCATCACTTAGATGACATCTAAGAGAAATTTATAGTAGAATGTGTAATGGACTTGCAGAAGTCTCATTTTAATATATTAAATACTCTAATCCTACCCTCAGTTTTAATTCTCTTGTAATATGTTTTTGCATTTATGTCTATCATTGAAAGGTAGGAAAATATTGTCTGTGTTGGCAGCTCTATAAAGATTTATGATCATTTAAAATATTTTAACTTGTATTATGAAAGCTATAAAAAGACTCATAGGAAAGCAATAGTGTAAATACATCATGAAATGGACATATTCCTTATAAAACATAATTCACATTATAAAAGAATTAAAAAGAAGAAACAAGACTGCGAAACTATTAGAATGAGTAGTATAGCTTGAAATCTAAAGCTATTGCTAATGAGACCTGTAAATAAAATTTGACCAAAGGAATCCTGGGGTGCTAGAGGACCCTTAGAAACTGAAAGATTTGTTATTTCCTACTAATTGCACCTTAAAATGACATCTGCAGTTTTTTTCAATTGTATTTCGCAGAGTCATAGAGTCAACCAGGTTGGAAAGGACCTCTGAGATCATCAAACCCAACCCTTGATCCAACACCGCCATGGTTATTAGACCATGGCACTAAATGCCACATCCAGTCTCATCTTAAAAACTTCCAGGAATGGAGAATCCACCACTTCCCTGGGCAGCCTGTTCCAATGCTTGATTACCCTCTCCATAAAGAATTTCTTCCTAATATCTAACCTAAACCACCCCTGGTAGAGCTTAGGACCATACCCTCTTGTCTTACTGATAGTTGTCTGGGAGAAGAGACCAATCCCCACCTGGCTACAATCTCCTTTCAGGGAGTTGTAGAGAGTGAGGAGGTCTCCCCTGAGCCTCCTCTTTTCCAGACTAAACAACCCTAGCTCTCTCAGCCTCTCCTCATAGGACTTCTGCTCCAGTCCCTTCACCAGCCTTGTTACTCTTCTCTGGACCTGCTCCACCACCTCAATATCCTTCCTGAACTGAGGGGCCCAGAACTGGACACAGGACTCAAGATGTGGCCTCACCAGGGCTGAGTACAGGGGAAGAATCACTTCCCTGGTCCTGTTGGCCACACTGTTCCTGATCCAGGCCAGGATGCCATTGGCTTTCTTGGCCACCTGGGCGCACTGCTGGCTCATGTTCAGCTTCCTGTCAATCCAAACTCCCAGGACCCTCTCTACCTGACTGCTCTCCAGCCACTCTGTGCCCAGCCTGTAGAGTAGAGCTGCACGGAGTTGTTGTGGTCTAAGTGTAGGACCCGGCACTTGGTCTTGTTGAACCTCATTCTGTTGTTATCAGCCCAACTCTCCAACCTATCCAGGTCCCTCTGCAGAGCCCTCCTGCCTTCCAGCTGATCAACACTCCCCCCCAACTTAGTGTCGTCTTCAAATTTGCTGATGGTGGACTTCATCTAAATCATTGATAAAGATATTAAACAGAACTGGGCCCAACACTGATCCCTGGGGAACACCAGTAGTGACCGGCCACCAACTGGATGCAGCACCGTTCACCACCACTCTCTGGACCCGGCACTCCAGCCAGTTCCCAACCCAGCAGAAGCATTATGTGTAAAAGCACATATGGTGAGCATATAGGAGGGTAATGTGGCTGTGGTCTTATGTTTCAGCATGATTTGAGAGAGATTAACAATTGAAATAGTAGAAAAATGAGGTTATTATTGCTCACATAATTAAAAATGAAAGCAAGACTTTGAGACAGAACTGTAATCAGCAGAGACATTGGATCTATATGCTTTCAAGACTGCCACCTTCAGAAATGTTATAAGACATGGTAAATACTGCTTTTCAAAATAATAGATTAAAAATTTTGTTGAGTGAGACACTAGCTCTGCTAGTTGTAGACTGCAACAAAACACTACTTCTTAGACATTTGTGGAATACTTATGTCTGTGCACAAAATCACTGAGATATAGAGAACTATATTTTTTTATGCTGTGATATGCTGCTGAGGAACATGAAATCTTGGCTAGAGTTGAAAGCAATCAGATTAGTCACCATCCTTCTAATAGTTATCTTTATTCTTATTCCTATGAATTTGACAATAATATCAAGAGATTGAAAGGAAAACCTTTGAAAACAATTTTAAACTTTATTTCACAGCAAATTTCTCATTCCACTGTTTCAAGCTAGTTCCCAAGATGTCCCTTTGAGAAAATCTTTACACAGCTCCTTTGCAACACCAGAGCTCTGCCACATGTCTCATTAACCAGTGAGGGAAGAAGGACTGAAATACTTTTTTATATAGTTTTGTGTTTTTGTTTCTAATGTTCTCCCCATTATATAGAGAATAATATTACTTCCTGTTCGTTATGAGTAAATCCCAAAATACCAAGGTTTTGTTTCTGGAACTAGGTTCTGGGATTTTGTGGGGTTCTTTTTGGGGATGTTGGGTGTTTGGTAGGTTTTTTTTTTGGTTGGTTTGTTTTGGTTTTTCCATATGTTTTTGTCTTATGCACTTGGGAAGTACTTAGCTTATTCGATTACCGCATGGCAAAAGCCACGTGTTGGTATATCTACTAAGTACAGTTAATATGCTGAGATGCTATCTTCTCTCTAAAACACTGCCTACTTAGTTACTGCTACAAATTACATTTTTTATTCACTTTAGACCATTTTAAATGGTGCTCTCTTTTAAACTTGTTTAAAATCTGATATGCTCAAACCACTGCTTTTGGCTTTTGATCACTTTTTAAGCCCCTGCTGTAAACAGAATATTTTTTAATCAGCTTCTGTAGATGTACAGTTTGCATGTATATCTACTTTTATGGACCTGGATAGATAGCTTTTGCTACTCACCTCATTAAAAGATGTAAAGTTTCAGATCTCTATCTTTACAGAGACATAAGCTAAAAATACTAATTAAAAAAAAGTGATAAGGAACCATGTCTCAGATTTTCAGTAAAATATCCAACAGTGCTTTCTATCTTACTCAATTTCATTAGTTAAGTTTAGTAGTGGAGACTATTTGTATAATTAGAACAAAAAAGGGTTTCATAAATAAAATAAATGTTATTTACTATAACATAAAATATATTACACTGAAATAAATGATACCTTGTTAGGAAAAAAAAAGGGTAAATAGACCGATGAAAGATCTTCGCTTTGAATTTTGACTGCTGTTCACTTTAAAGGCTTTAAAAAGCCTGTAAACAAAACAGTTCGCATTCGGTAAAAAAATTTAACTGTTAGTTACTTCTTTTAATACTAACTTAACTCAAAATTATACTTTTATTCTAGTTAAACTATTATGCATGCATGCATGCATATATGTTTATTTATATGTCAAAATTCTTTGGCCCTACACGTGGAAGGGCTTTAGAAAGCTACTAAGTTCCCTGTGAAGGAAAGGGAAATAATTTCATTAATTTGAATAAAATGCTTACATTCTCAAAAGTTTTTTTTACACATGTAAAACAAATTGCCCAGCAGCTGTTTTGCTTAACCACATGCAGCCTGTGCTGAGAATCCAGCTTATTTAGTTCAAAAATTCAAGAAATTTGCTTTCTAGGAATGTGAAACACAGCACAAGTGGATGGAGGAAAGTTGCTGTCTCCTGTGTAAGTTTGGTCACAGTCATTACCTCTCAAGATAAGACTGGAGAAGAGACAAGCCACAGTCTTCCAGGTCTTGGAGGGAGACAGGAGTTATAAGTGGGGGAACTGACCAATACCTGTTTCAACAGCCCTATCTGTATTTTATGAATCTGTACTGTACAGAAGAATTAAGGTGTTATTGCAGGGTAGTCAATTGAAATAGATATCTACAAACTACACAGTAAACCTCTCACAGGTTTAACTTTTTCTGGCTATAGATCTGTGGGCCAAGGAGTAACAGGAAGTTAAAGAATCTAAATCACTCCTAAAACATACAAGGTTTTACTGTATTCCTCATCTAATTTTTCAGATCTTCAGTTTTCTGTAGTACTGAAATAACATTATATATTATGAGGAAGAAAGTGGTGCGCTTACCTTCAAAACCATTGATGTACCACGTTCTACCCTAATAAGGTGTGAATAACATGTAAACTAGTATAAAAAATGTTTTTACTTGAAAACTTGATTTTAAGAGTTTTGACAATATTCTGTGGGGAACGAGTTTTAGGGATGCTGGATGATTCATCCTGGGAGAGGTAGTCCCTAAAATATACTCTAATACACATGGGCAGTGGCAAGTCCCATGGTGGTTGGCTAAGCAAATCACGAAGTGCATCTAAAAGGTGATGTTCACTTCCAATAAAGGTATTTGGTTGCTGGAACCCCAACCAACCAGGTCGTGTGGTTTATTTATTATATTAATAAAGCCACAATATTCTTTTATTGGAAAGTTGAATTTTTTTGTGTGTTGACTTCATCATCCATATTCCAACTGAGTTTTATAAATACACACATAACTCATTCTGTTCATGCAGCTGGTTATAATACATCACTGTGATAATGAAAATATTTAATTTCTGAAATCGGTTTCATCATTCTTTTCCAAAATGTTAAATAATTAGGGTTTTTTGTTTCTTGGAAATGCACAATGTAATTCCTCTGTTTTTTTAGAATCTGGACTCTCCTTCTGATCATTTAGTAGCTTATTCTCAGATCATAAATTATATAAAATTTATAATTATATTTCAGATTCCATGAACTACTTAGAACTGAATCCTGATAGTCTCAACAATTACTATTTTTTTCTCTATTATGTAAATAATGCATTTTAAAAACTAGAAGACCTACAAATTGAACACAATTCTACCTTTCAACACAATTAAAGGCATATTTGTCTTTTGTAACTTTTACTTCTGAAGAACAAAATATACCTGGGAGGTTCTAAAGATATGACTTGTATCGTATTGGAAGAACTTTCTCAAAATCCTAACAGATAATCTTGGCTATCTCCATAAACAGACAACATGCAATCTTTCCAGTTATTACAAATACATTATTCCACTGTCTCACTGTTGCTTAGTTAGATATTATCCTTCCTTCTGTAAAACTACTATGTAGCTTTAGAAAACAAATCACAAAGCTTCTCATCTACATTTCGATCTTCTCTAAATGCTGTACTTTCCCTTAAAAATTTTACCTATTTTCTCATGAGAAGGAAAAAGAACCCCAGAATATGTTTTTTTAACCTCCACTCACTAGAAGCAGACTCATTGAGATATCAAAAAAAAAAAAAAAAAAAAAAAAAAAGTCCTGGTGACTATTATTTCCCTTCCAAGTAACTGAAAAGACATAATATTATTGTACTTTCAGTTTCTAGCCATGGCATCAGAGATCCTAGGGACAGATTTTCACTCAGGTGACATTATTTAGAGTAATACCTCAGTGGTTCCTTTCCACGTGCTGCTCCCTTTGTGTTTCATTTGGTATGGGGAAATAAATTATGGGCAAAGAGCCTTCCCTTATAGTAACTCAATACTGTTGTCTGCCATTTGCACAGTTTTCTGCTGCCAAATTTGTTGTTCTTCACTGATCTTAATGTTTGGGGAAAGAGAAAAATAACTAATTCCTTCGGTGCCTAACTACTTTCCAAAATCTTTGTCATTATCTGTCATTACTAAAGGTCACAGGAGTAATGCCAATTAGCTTTATCAAGAAATGGCAGTAACGCACAATTGCAGGGACTAAATACACATGTATCTATAGAGTCATCACCAAGGGGAGACATGGAGAAGATATGGGGGGAGAGCAGAAATTTCTTGAAACTTGATGTGGATGGCAGAAAAATACAAGCTGATGTCAGGGATGCCTCTTTCCTGGTCTGTAAGATGATGTGTACAAAACACACATCATAATTCTGCCGACATTTTTACTAGCCCATGTGGGAGATGCTGCCTTCAGTTCTGCATGGAAAGAGAACGATCATTCTCAGCAGAGGAAATGTGACTTGTTAGATGGTACTGTTAACACAGAGCAAAACCCCTCTGAAGTGTTCTCTACATGTGTGGAACCTGGGTCAAAAAAAAAAAAAAAAAAGAAAAAAAAAAGAAAAAAAAAAGAAAAAGATTGTCCATTGTCTGTTTAGAATGGATGAGATAATGCTTACTCTGGGATATTTTTTTTAATATATATTTTTTTCTTGCTGTTATCCACTAAATTTTTTGCTGTTCTAATTAGCTGGAAGTTAAAACATCACTGTTAAGTATCAATGTAATAAAGTATCACTGGCTAACCATTAAAATGGTTACCTCAATGGACGTTTGTGTTATTGGGAAGAGGTTGGGCGAGATGTGAAAGGGCATAAGCATACAGGTATTCCATTTATTTCAGCCAGAAATAAGAAATCACGCCCAATTACGTTCACTTTATTGAGGTTGTAGTGTTGGTTTTCAACTGGACGTTAAGTGAAGCAAAGAAGAGATTTGTGTCCTGAACTCACTCAAGTTTACTTCATTTTGAAGTTTGTATGCTTTTTGTTTGCTAGTTTGATTGCATTCTGAATAAACGTTCCAGCTTTCAGTGTAATTACTGCCATTCTTTTACTGCAATCAGCTCAATGGCTCTCTAGAACAGCTTCTGAGACACTTTTTATTCTGAAACACTATGCAAATAGTATACTACCTTCTGAGATGTATTTCCTTCTGAAAAGAAGGCTAAACTTAAAGAATTTGTAAAATGTGAGAGAAACATTTCAGGTTTGGCTATACCAATATCAAATTTATAATGAATTATAAATAGTATTTGAACTTGATAATACATGGCGCTTCTCTGAATCTTAAGCTACCAGAATCAGAAGGAATTTGGAAACTCTCCATTTCCCCAGTGAAATGAAGAGATAACCTGGAGGTGTTCTAAATGCTGCTCTCCAGACTCTACTGGTGATTAATACCATTTCACTTCTTTTTCTTTTTTTTTTTTTTGTTCTGTTTGTACTAGAGATAGTAAGAAATAATTCCAGTCTTCCACACTTCATACATAGTGATTGCTTGGTGATTCCTTAGATTTGTTCATTAAATCTTCAGATTTTTTTCTTTCTGTGTCTACTTGGGTAAAATAAATAATAGACAAAATTACTCAATCAGAAACTCTTATTTTTAATTTTGTGTTCTTGGCTATGTTCTTCACTGTAGGCCAGAAACTCTTATGTTCATTACATATTGTTGCATATACACTCATAGACTGGCAAAATAAAAATTAAAAGAAGCAAAAAAACCAATAAAACAAAGAAGAAAACAAAACAAGCAAAAAGAAACAGCTAATTCTTCTGGGTCTTTGTATAATGTTAATTGCCTTAAATTAGGTGCAAGATCTCTCCTAAGTATCAGATGTACCAAGGGCTGTCTATGTACCATTCCCATGTTCACTGAGCATTTTCTTTAAACACACTGGCTAGTTTTGCAGCAGGATTTCCTTGGGATAGTTGCTGGACTTTCCAGACTTTCCACTTATGGAGCAGATCATCCTGTGTGAAATCACACAGCAGCTACAGGATGGACAAGGGATCAGACCCAGCCAACATGGGTTTAGGAAGGGCAGATCCTGTTTGACCAACCTGATCTCCTTTTACGATCAGGTGACCCACCTGGTGGATGAGGGAAAGGCTGTGGATGTGGTCTATCTGGACTTCAGCAAAGCCTTTGACACTGTCTCCCATAGCATACTCCTGGAAAAGCTGGCAGCCCACGGCTTGGACAGGGGCACTCTGTGCTGGGTCAGGAACTGGCTCAAGGGCCGGGCCCAGAGAGTGCTGGTGAACGGAGCTGCATCCAGTTGGCGACCGGTCACCAGTGGTGTTCCCCAGGGGTCAGTGCTGGGCCCAGTCCTTTTTAACATCTTTATCGATGATTTAGATGAGGGGATTGAGTCCATCATCAGCAAATTTGCTGATGACACCAAATTGGGAGGGAGTGTCGACCTACCGGAAGGCAGGAGGGCTCTGCAGAGGGATCTGGATAGACTGGAGAGATGGGCTGACTCCAATGGAATGAAGTTCAACAAGGCCAAGTGCCGGGTCCTGCACTTTGGCCACAACAACCCCCTGCAGCGCTATAGGCTGGGCACAGAGTGGCTAGAGAGCAGCCAGGCGGAAAGGGACCTGGGGGTGCTGATCGACAGGAGGCTGAACATGAGCCAGCAGTGTGCTCAGGTGGCCAAGAAGGCCAATGGCATCCTGGCCTGCATCAAGAACAGTGTGGCCAGCAGGAGCAGGGAAGTGATCCTTCCCCTGTACTCTGCATTGGTGAGGCCACACCTTGAGTATTGTGTTCAGCTCTGGGCCCCTCAGTTCAGGAAGGATATTGAGGTGCTGGAGCGGGTCCAAAGAAGAGCAACGAGGCTGGTGAAGGGACTGGAGCACAAGTCCTATGAGGAGAGGCTGAGAGAGCTGGGGTTGTTCAGTCTGGAGAAGAGAAGGCTTAGAGGCGACCTCATCACTCTCTTCAACTACCTGAAGGGAGGTTATAGCCAGGTGGGGGTTGGTCTCTTCTCCCAGGCAACCAACAATAGGACAAGGGGACATGGGCTCAAGCTCTGCCAGGGGAGGATTAGGTTAGATGTTAGGAAGAAATTCTTTACAGAGAGGGTTATCAGGCATTGGAACGGCCTACCCAGAGAGGTGGTGGATTCACCATCCCTGGAGGTTTTTAAAAAGAGATTGGACGTGGCCCTTAGTGCCATGATATAGTAATTGGAGTTGGATCAGGGGTTGGACTTGATGATCTTGGAGGTCTTTTCCAACCCAATCTATACTATGATACTATGATACTACTATTCAATGAAGTCACACAAATAAATAGCTTTGGGGCTCAACGTTGAGGCTGGGGTTCCTCTGAGAATGCTCCCACCTGGGCAGCTTCTGCAATAATCAGTCAATGCTTTGCAGTGAAGGTTGCTGTGAGCTCAGGCAATCCTCATCTCAACTTTGTCTTCAGAAAACCCATTGTCTCCCAGCTTAGAGAACTGGCAAATACACCAGGTGTGCCCCTATATGCATCTACATCAGAACTATAAACATAGGACAAACTTGAATTTCTTACTTTCTTTCTTGTATCTTATTTGCAAATTGCATTCAATAACCTTTAGCCCAGAAAGTGATTGGTTTTATGTATACCTAAGATACTTTGTGGTTTGGGTGGGGTTTTTTTGTTGTTTTGTTTTGTTGTTTTGGTTTTTTTCATCTGTGTGCTCATGCCTACAGGACTACATATATGAAGATATGAATCCACTCCAAGGGATGCTTTAGTAAAGAACCTAGGTGGTAAAGAACCCCAGAGATGGGTCACAACATTTTATTGACATCCTGGACAGGATCCTTTGGTGTTGCAGAGCACCTACATATGTACGAGGTCTTCCTCCAGAGAAAAATTTGCCTGTTTTCAAAGGAGAGTGGGTAGACAGAGCTAATGACTAATTTACAAGAAATATGACCACTCAGGTTGATCCCAAAAGGTATCTAATCTTGTTTTATCTGGGATATTGGGGACCAGGAGTTTTCCTGACTATGGGTGATGATTGAGAGCCATGATCCCTAACCCAGAAGGCAGCATACTGGGCAGGAGGCTAGGATCCTACTGAGAGGGGAGAACACCATATGCTTAGAACCCCCACAATTGGTCATATGTTGAAAAGTGTGCGTAAAGTGGCATGTTTCCAGTTAATACATACAGAGTTATGGGAAACTCAAAATAACTCTCCTAAGGAAATTGAAGCTGATTATCTTCAGTTTCTGTTTTTAATCTGGAGTTTACTTGATGCATTGAAAGTCCACACCAAACAATTACAAAAGCAAGAACAGTCTGGTCCCAGATCCTGCAACCAGAATTCATGTGAATTGATTTGCCTGGAAGTAGCGCAGGACTTAACAACCTCTGGACAGCAACTGGGAACTCCCAATACCACCAAACAACTACAAAACTATGGACTGATGTTAGGAGAGTTAGAGCGATACTGAGACCCACAACCCACAGTGTTGTTTCACACTAATTCACCCCAAGGAATTTATTAAGGAGACCCTCAGTTACCCTACCTCAGAGGCAGGTCGCAACACAGTCAGTCCTCAAAACAGGTCCTCATTGTCTGGATAAGAAATGAAAAAAAAAAGTTGGTTTGCACGATTCTGTATATCCTTCCTATGTAACACTTATCACCTTTCACTTAATCCACAGAAACAATCATCTGATTTAGGGAGGTGTGAAGGATAACCAACTCCCAACACTTCAGTGAGCAATCTGAAGTACACATCAATTGTACTTTAGACTTGACCCTGTTTCATTGCTGCCAAAGCGGATTTTAATGTTGCAACAAATGGTGGAGGACTGGAGTGGTCCAAAATGCCAAAAATTGAATTCTGAATAATGACCAAATTTGTAAAATCTGGCACCTCTTTGTAATTAGAAAAGAGCAGATTTTCATGAATACATGAATTCTTAGGTAGAGTTCTTCAATTTCTGGATGCAAGCAAGATATGCTTGGACTGATTTTGAACTCCTTTGGGAAAGGTTTCAGAAAAATAGCTCATTATGCAAGCATGTTAGTTTGCTTGGCCAGGAAATAAGCTGGCTATGTAATGAAATTAAATAAAGACATTAAGAACATTTTCATCAGATAAATTATTAGGTGGATCTGTAATAATCTTTGTCAAGAATACTTACCTAATTAAATATGTTATTATAGTTATAAAAAAGATCTTATGTCCATACTACCTTTCATCTGAGAGAAATAGTCAGCTCTGAGATATACAGGTTCCTTATCAATGTTTTTATGTTTTGGTGTTTTTTTCACTCACCTCTTGACTGAAGTACCCAGGACCTCAGAATTTTAAAAATGTCTATGATTTCAGAGAATAGGGATGGACCACTGGTCTGACAAAACTATGTCTTTAGCTTTGCAGATTAATTTATTGAGGACAGTGTTAACTGAAGGGAAAAACATTTCTCCTTTCTTGAACAGTGACTGTAGTATGTCAGTAGGAATAGGGCTTTCTTCTTTTCACACTGCCAGCTGCAACATGAAGGAAATATGCGTGGAGAATATCTCTTCTACCCTGATGTCCCTCCTTCTGGCAGAATTAAAGCATCAAGTAAAAGTAAGATCAATCACATATTATTAGCAAAATTCTGTTCAATTTTGGTGGTAAAACATGCAAAATGGTGCTCGTCAAGCCTATGAAAAAGAGACTCTTTAGGAAAACATTCTTTTAGTTTACACAGTGAAAAATTATTCCTTCAAATTTGGGCAGATTCCTAGTCAATCCTGACATACTACCTTCATATTAGAGTCTAAAATGCCTTTGAAAAATAGTCATATTATTACAATGAATCTTATATCCTGAAAGTCATATTTGTAAAACAATGTTTGAAGATTTAATGTAAAAGCAACATGACAACAAATGTCCCTAAATGCAAGCTGCTTAAAGATGATTGATTATTTCAGATGTACATAAAAACACAAGCAAGAAAATAATTATCGTTTCTTGAGGGGAATCTATATTTGCAAATAAATTTAATCTCTAATAAAAATCAAAATATTATGTGTTGTCTTTTCCAGCTGTCGCTTTTCTGTTTACCTCCCAAACAACTTGAAATTATAATAGATTCTATTTTTTATATACAATTGAAGTTACCTGCATAAATAACCATCAAAGAAGTAAAACAGTGGCAGGAAAACCTTGAATGACTGTATCAAATTCTGTGGGTATTATAGTGATATCATTTACAGGAGTATTCATAAATAGAAAATTATGCTCTCTTCCTACCTCACTTTCAGGCAGGAGTCGTAAACGGGTAAAGCCATTTTCTATAAGAGACCATTTTTTGGAGAAAATAAGGCTAGTTTGCTCTTTCCCAAATAAGAATCTTACAAGCTCAGCTGGGTAAGCAATGTTGCATATATTATTTTCCATCTTCTGAAATGGTTATCAGAAAAGTATTGTTTGCAGTATAGTGATTTTTACTGCAACAACAGCAAAAAAGTACATATTTTAAATGAAGCTCAATAAAAGTTCAGTTGGAGAAAAGTGATTTTGAGAAACGTAATTGCAATGGAAGTTTAGCATCTAGGAGCTTTTGAATACAGGACTGGCTTCCCTAAGTGTCCATCTGCATTCTGAAATACCTGAATACCACCATAAATAAATCCTCAGTTGTAAGTCTCTCTCAGTGCAAAGAAGAAGTTAAGGTTTATAGTGGATTTATTAGGAAATGGGTACCTTTGCTTCACCCAAATTAGTTACATGTATAGGTATTAACAACCAAAATTTAGATCTAGACTCTACAAGAGCCCATAGTCTTGCTGATAAAATTCCATAAAGGACTGTTTCTGGGTTGCTCAAATTTACTCATCCTTTGACAAGACTTCCCTGCTTTGATAGAATATGTGGAACCTGTCCATCATTTTGGTACGTAGCAGTCCAGATAAGGCTCACTGGTTCTTTACAATAAATACAGACTGGAGTACAGAATTGGTGAAAAGTAAAATGTATCTTGACTAATTGTGTAATGATCTGAAGCATGCTGGATTTTTGTACTATTTCAATTAAAATTTATGTGATGCATTTACTTGAACAAAGAGTGGAATATGAGTGCTACTCTGGAATCGTGGTCATTGCTGAAAATAGTTATATTTTCCATTTCTCTCTCTTTCCCTCTCTCTCATTCTGTCTCTCTCTTTCCAGGCTATTGGTACAGAGTATTCCCTGAAACACAGAGATCAATAGAGTCCTTTATTAGGTAAATATTTAAAACAACAACAACAAAATTCAGTGTGCTGACCTTTGTGTCATCCTGTGAGATGTCAGACCTCTTAAGTCTCTATGGTCCTCCAACAAGAGATGATAAGACTTCTTCCATAACTCCTCTTTCCATAACTCTGTGTATTGTGAGTCACTATATTCTGGATTTAGAGTGCTGTGTTGAAACCACCATGGCATATGAGATATTCAAAAACAAGAGACAAAGACTTTTAATACCCTCAGCACCTGCCTATTGCGATAAGTTATCCACTAACTTTTTTATCTCACAGGTAGCTTAACTCAGAGCCAGACGTTTGAAAAGGAAGAAGACTGACTTCTGCCTGCCTCCTTTTTATCTCCTCGTCACCCCTTAATCTGAGTTTAGCACAAATATCAGCAAGTTACCAAGCTGGTCAAAACTATTATTGACTCTGGAAAGTATGAACCAGGTTGGGTTGCCTGTGATCAAGATAAATCATTAACCCTTTTCAGCAAGGTACTCTAATCCAAAGAGCCATGAGAGTTTGCCCCAGCCATCACTGCTCCAAAGCACAGCAACTTTAATGGAGGAGTGTCTCTGAGAGAAATCATTTAGCAGAAACTAAAGGCAGGTGTAAGGTCTGTGTGGCTCCTGAGGGGTGCCAAGGAGAGCCTTTAAATCACATCTGGGCCTAGAATTAGATGAGACTATTTGAAGAAGTGAAGAAAAGGGAAGGGTCGGTGGAGTCCTAAGGTTAATGGTGATTTCCAAGAACAAAGGCTCTGTCAATAATTGCAATTTGAACAATGATTCCTGTCCTAGAGGAAAGCTTTACAGTTTGCTTTCAACCTATATAAAACTAGAAAAAATATTTTTTTCAAAAAGAAATGAAAATTTGAGGGACTTCAGACCTTTAAACTCAAACTGTATGAAAAGGAGAAGTTTGCATTGGAATGAGCAAACTAGGGCCTAGTAGCTAAAAGGTGTCAGTGTACAAATTTAAAAGTTACTGAGAAAGCTAGGACAGATCACTTAAGAGACTGTTATAGTGCAACAGAAGATATTGGAATGATACTTTACTTTTTTTTCAGGCCTAATAGTGTGGAGATTCAAAAT
Source organism: Corapipo altera (assembly GCF_003945725.1). Classification (NCBI taxonomy): domain Eukaryota; kingdom Metazoa; phylum Chordata; class Aves; order Passeriformes; family Pipridae; genus Corapipo; species Corapipo altera. The sequence continues at coordinate 2,283,613 of NW_020884921.1, read as the reverse complement.
CACTCTACCTGCTGAAGTAGAAGTGAGTGGACTAAATATCCTGAATATAGTCAGACTCTGAGGGGAGGAAGGAAATAGATAAACATAGGGCTATAAACTTGTGTAAGTCAACCTGCATGAGCTCCACTGAGTCATATTAGTGGGGCTCCATCAATAAATATTACAGAAGACACACATTCCTGTCCCTCATCACCAGTACAATCAATTCAGGCAAACTATGAAATATTTAGATCCTATCTCTATTTTTTCTCCTAAATTGTCTTTTGAATCTAACTCCTAACATTCAGGGGACTGTTTTTTCTTAGCATTTTCTTCTAAAGATACCTTATTCCTTCAGGACACTTGTTCTTTATATATTTGTCACATTCTGGCAGCTATAGTAGGAACAATTTCTGTTCTATTGCAGGATTGATTCTTTCTACTGAAGTCAACTCTAATTTGACTCGAAAGAGAACAAGATCTGGACCTATTTGTTGTTTATGCGAGCAGGGAAAATCCAGTATCCTGGTAACACAGATATTTATTTTGTCTCTTCCTACTGAAACATCTAAAATCTTTTTCAGAAACCCTACCAGGCTGCTGAAATGTCATCAAAATGTATGCCAGATGGTCATATTCTCAAGAGGATTTTCCCAAACATGCCTACCTCAGGGATCCAGGACCCTTATGTCCTGCACTTCACAGTCAAATAGGATTTGGTAAAGGAGTTCTAAATATCAACATCTGTCCCTAACGTGAGTGCTACTCTTGAAAGTACTAAATGGCTTATCCGTACCCTATAGAGGTAAGTGGAAAAAATGAATCACACAGAAATATCCAAAGAGGATAGAGATTAAGTAATTATTTTTCTGGATAGAAAATATTAAAACCCAACTCTAGACATAAATGAAAGTTGATAATAAGAATGCATTTATGTTTCTGGCCTAGAATTCAGTTGGTTTTTTTTCTTGTCCATGAATTTTATACAGAATTATGGTATTCTGAGAGCATGAATCCTGTAGTTTTGGAAACTGGTTATACTGAACTTAGTGTAATATGATATTCAAAATTATTAGAATTATTCTATAACTGGCTGAGGCACCTATGTGAACAAAATGTCCAGGATAGGCACCACAGTTTTCCCACAGAGTTATGCAGTTTCCCGTGTCACACATGTAATGTACTACTTAGACTTTCATTTAAAGATTACATTTTATAGTACCAGTGGTTAACTATGTAAGATCAGTGTGTCTGAAACTGTGTGGCAAAAAGCAGCAGAAAATTTAATTAACATAATCTGCATGTATGCCAGTTAATAATGCCAAAAATTGAGCATCAGTTCTTTAATGAAGAGAAAAACCATAATTTTTAATCTTCTCCTGCCACAGTCCAAGGGGGAGTGGGGCCATGACACAGCACGGACGGGTCCGGAGACAAGGTAGAGGTGCAAGTGGAATACTTTATTGAGATGTCCAGATGTTTTATGGGTTTCAGGCAGGAAAAGGGCTAGAACATGGGGTGGAGCATGAGACAGACAAACGGGGGAACAGATTGGGGTAGGGACACAGGTAAGGGGGAGGAACTTGGGAGGAATTGGGGAAGGAAAGGGCGAATGGCAGCTGTCTCCTCTCCGCAGCTTCTTCACCCTACCAGAGAGGGAAGCAGGGCATACCCCGGAGATACAAATCCTGGGGAAACATACAATGTGTAAATTTATAAACACATAAGAACTGTAAAGTCCATATAATAAAGTCCTTTCAATCGCTGTACATCTTTTTCCACTCCTGAAATCGTTCCCATCCTGAATCTTGCTCCTTCACACTCTCCTGATCCTGAAGAAAACTCTCAATTCAAATTCAATTAAAAAATTGGATTTTAACTCACATCTCCTCTTGAGATGTTTCTATATTGGAAGGTTTAGTCTTAATCTGTTCATTATGCCCCTAATCAAAGGCAAAACACTGCCAGCTGCATTCCTGTTGATGTATTATGGAATAAGAAAATACAATGGCAGAGATTTAATCCCCCTAGTCCCTGTGAAATTAAGAGGAATCAGGGAGCACCTGAACCAATGTATTTCAAAAACTTTCTCTTCTTTTTTACTACTTTTTCATCTATAAGTGGATAGGTAACACCTTCCCTGGTCAGGAAAGCTCAGGGGAGTTTTCAGCACACACCACAGTTTTTAGTCATTCCCAGAAGGTGAAATAATCCTAGAGAAGGATTGTCAGTTCAAAATAAAATTTATTAAAGACAAGTGGAGGTTATTCTGTTAGGTCTCAATCACTGTTGCATTAAAAAAAGACCAGAAAAGTTCAGAGTACATCATTACATAGTTAATTCTTTTCTGTACTCTGAAGATAGATATGTAGTAGAAATGTCTCAAGTTATTTTTATTGGAAGAGGCTCTGTATTAATTTCACTAATGTTTTGTACATGATCTCAGCTAATTTATCACTCAACTGCTCATCCTAGAGCTACTAAAAATGTCTGTGAACAAGTGAAAGACCACTAGGACTGGAGTTTTCAATTGTGTTACTCTGCCCATCCTTCAATTCTACTTTATGTCTAAGCATTGCAGGAAAAATCTCAAAATCTAGGAATGACACTAGAATTAGTGTATTTGAAAATGGGACAAACCTCTTAAATTAGATTATCAGGGCTCAAATATCTTTAACACATATGGATTCAAACACAGAACCAAGAGCAGTAAACAACATCGACTTAGAAAGAAAACTCAAATTTCGTTTTTTAAAAAATATTTCTGCATTTAAAGAACACAAAGAATACAGTGCCAGCTGCATGGACTTCAGTGAAATTTAACAAGACCTCCCATTTGTCTCACTGATAAATACATTCAAAAGGGTTACCATGTATGCCTTATCACATGGTTTTAAAATCTGCTGCATGGCCAAGAAGAAAGGAGTGGTATCTAATGCAAGGTAATTGGAAAGGGTCATGGATCAAACTAAAAAAAAATCTCTGCCTAGAAAACCAAACTGATATATAATTGATTAAAAAATTCTACTACACAGAGTGCTATTTAAATATTGTTTCTTGCTGTTATGTTTGCTGAAGAAAAGAAAGTAAAGAGCAAGTTAAAATCCCATGATTGAACTTACTGTCTCACTATGAAAACCTACTGTCTCAATATGAAAATCAAAAGATGTTTGGTATAATAAAGAACTTTATGTATAACAGGAAACATGAAGTTTTTAAGTTGGAGAGTGAGGGAAAGCTATCACAAAGAGCACTTTTGCAGTGAATGGCAGTAACATACTTTAATTAAAAACCAAATGCAACTAGCATAGTGAAGTTTTCTCCATGGGACAGTTTTTTATTTAACATAGGCATGTTAACATTAGTTCTGATGGAAAAGCAACACTTGGCAGTTAATATTGATTAGCTTTAGGCTGCAATCTTGACTATCCACATAATAAGGTATTGTAACACTAACTGAAAAAGAGCAATCCTTCCTTTGCCTTCATTTAACTATTTCAGTGACTTTCATAAAATATTGACATGAAAAAGAGCCAAAGCTAATTTAATGACATTATAAAAGTAAGAAATGTATAAACTATAGTCATGTTATCATCATGGCTGGGCTTCGTGAACGAAGATTTGGGAAGGACTCTACCCACATTTACTACAAGCGCGCTGGTGACTAAAAAGGCCAATGTGAGATAGACAAGTCTGGTTGCAAAAGGCACAGCAGAAAGACTCCTTAGGTGGTATCGACAAGACACGGTTCTTTCTACGTTGTCTTTTCTCTTCTAGAGTGATCCTGTGTGCGTTCTCAAAAGAAGTAGCAGCATTATAGATGGTGTGTCTCCAGACCTCCCAATTGGAGGCCAGAGTAGACCAGTTATGATGATCAATATGGCCAAGGCTGAGATGTTGTTCCAGGGAGTCCTTGTATCTTCTCTTCGGGACTCCTCTCTTGCGGCAGCCAGTGACAAGTTCAACATAGAGCAAGATCTTAGGGAGGTGGTAGTCTTTCATCCTTGAGATCTGCCCTGCCCAGCAAAACTGTATTCTCAGCAACATGGCCTCAATACTTGTGATTGCTGCTTGTTCTAGAACAGATATATTAGTCACATAATCTGACCAGTGGATGTTTAAGATTGTACGGAGACAGCGTTGATGGAAGCATTCTAAGAGTCACAGGTGACCTGTGATTCGGACTCATATAAAAGAGAAGACAGCATTATGGCTCTGTAAACACTGATCTTTGCACTCTTTTATGGAGTTTTCTGAAAACTCTATATGCCTTTGCTAACCTGTAGTCAATCTCTCCGTCCATCTTACCGTCCGAGGAGATAAAGCTACCTAGGTAATTAAACTGCTGGACTGATTTGAGCTCTGATTGACCAATGGTGATATGGGGATGATGGAAGACTTCCTGAGGAGCAGGTTGATAGAGAACTTCTGTCTTCTTTAAGCTGACTTCCAGCCCAAAGAGCTCAGCAGCGTCTGCAAAACAGGATGTTAAACGCTGCAGAGCTGCTTCCATGTGGGCGACGAGGGTGTCATTGTCAGCATAAAGCAGCTCCCGGAGAAGATGATTTAAGGTCTTAGTGTGGACCTTCAGTCGCCTTAGGCTGAATAGGCTTCTATCTACATCAAATCTAGATACCATCTTCTTCATGGAGATCTACCGTGGCCCTTTGGAGCATCATGCTGAAGAAGATTGTGAATAGAGTTGGTGCAAGAACACAAACTCATTTTGCACCATTTGCTATTAGAAAGGGCTCAAAAAGTGCATCACCATATCTGACAGCCTCACTGATCCTCATGAGTAAGATGATCATTTTAAGGAACCGGGGGGGGACATCCTAAACATTCCAAAATCTGCCATAGACCTTTTGTGCTCACAGTATCAAAAGGCTTGGTGAGATCAACAAAGGTTACTCAGAGACCTTTGTTCTGTTCCCTACACTTCTCTTGCATTTGTCTGAGAACAAATACCATGTCTGTGGTACTCCTGTTGGCTCTGAAACTACATTGGCATTCAGGTAGAACTTCAACCTTAAGTTCAAACCTAAAAGGGGTGGTATTCCACGGAGGAGACTCCAAGTTAACAATCTTCAAACAGCTACAGTGACAGATTCCAGGCAAATCTTCAAACTAGGCTCAAAAATCCTTCCATAGATCCCTCTCCTGAAACACTTTGGCAACATATTAAAAATAACATCCTGCAGTCCTCTGAAGAATCCTTAGAAGAATCAAGAAGATTAAAATCCTTAGAATCAAGAAGACCAAGGACTGGTTTGGTGAAAACAACTGAGAGATCCAGGAATTGTTGAGGAAGAAGAGAACTGCTCACCAAGCACACTTTGTTCAGCTATCTTGTTAAGTAAGAAAAGCAGCCTTTTGTCTTGGATGAAGTAAACTCCAACAGAAACTCTGTGACATCCAGAAAAAGTGGGTCAATCTAGCAGAAAAGATTCAATTATGCGATTATACGGGTGATTACAAAGGTTTCTATGAGACCTTAAAAACAGTATATGGGCCTACATACCAGGTCCAAAGCCCTCTACTCAGGTCTGATGCTCAAGTGCTTCTCACAGATAAAACCTCCATTCTGAATTGCTGGTCCGAACACTTTCAAACTCTTTTCAGTACTAGCCATGTAGTGTAAGACTCAGCAATTCAGTCCATCACACAGGAACCAGCGAAGGATGAATTGGACATTGCCCCTACTACGGGAGAAACTCTTAAGGCCATACAGCAGATGACAACTGGCAAGGCAGCTGGGATTGATGGAATTCCACCTGAAGTCTGGAAGCATGGGGGTCATGCACTCCATACTAAATTTCATGAGTTTGTGGTGTGCTGTTGGGAACTAGGCAAACTACCATCAGACCTTTGTGACACAGTCATTGTCACTTTGTACAAGAAGAAGGCAGATAAATCAGACTGTTCAAATTACCAAGGTATTACTCTACTCTCCATTGCTGGCAAACTCCCGGCAAGAATACTTTTGAACAGACTAATACCCACTATAGCAGAAGGATTTCTATAGTCATGTAACTACATCAAATTAACTTCAGTTTAGAGTTCTTAGAATTGTAGAATCATAGAATATCCTGAGTTGAAAGGGTCACATAAGAGTCATCAAGTCCAAACCCTGGCCTTGCACAGGACATCTGAAGAATCACACCAGGTGCCTGAGAGTATCATCCAAATGCTTCTTGAATTCTCTCAGGATTGGTGCTGTGATCACTACCTGGGGAGCCTGTTCCAGTGCCCAAACACTGTAGCACTAAATCTGCATTATATGGGAAAAACTGTTGTTTAAACATGTCTTAAAATGGCTTTTGGTTGTCTCTTTGCAAACACATATTTCTTCTTCCCAGCACCCCCCACGACAAGTGTTATCCATGCAGGAATGTCCTGGGAAGGTGTCCTGAGGTGTTTACCATTGGCCTTTGTTAACTCCTTCTTGTGATTGGGTGTTCCTGTAAGCCCCTTGAGACTTCTAAATTGTTACTATGTGAATCCTCCTAAACCCTATAAATGTAACATCTCCCACAATAAAGCTCTCTCTTGCCTCCTCTCCACGCCCGGTGTCCTGTCTCTGTGCTGACCATGGGGCCACGTGCGGGGGGAGAGGGGGGAGCACCTCTCCCCTCCAGGCTCAGGGACAGAAGAGACCCCTGAGAAAACCCCTGGAGTTCCCTTTCCCCATCCTTCAAGGCATCGGAATGGTTCTTCAGATGGAAATGGAACTAGAACTGGGCCGCCCCACGCCGTGGGTGGGGAAAGGGATCCAGAAAACACCTTCTGGGTGAAGAACTATTTCCTAATATCCGACCTAAACCTCCTCTGACACAGTTTTATGCCATTCCCTCAGGTGCTGTCACCGGTCACCAGAGAGAAGAGATCAGTGCCTGCCCCTCTGCTTCTTCTCATAAGGATGTGGAAGACTTCAACGGGGTCTCCAGTCAGTCTGCCCCTTGGATTCCCCTTGTGAGAAGGTTGCAGATCAGGATGAAGTCTCCCCTGAGTCTCCTCCAAGCTGAACAAACCAAGTGACCACAGCCACACCTTGTACGGCTTCCCATGTAGACCCTTCCCAGTCTTGGTAACCTTTCATTGGACTCTCTCTATTAAGCTTTATATCTTTCCTGTATTGTAACCTCAAAACTGCCACAATATTCCAAGTGAGGCAGTACCAATGCAGAGCAGAATAGTTGTTATAGGTTAGAAATCCAGGAGAATTTTCTTCCCCTTACCCCCCAATGTAAGAAAGACAGAGTCCGAATGGAAAAAAAAAGTCAATTAGCCTTACAAAAGAATCTAGCTGGCCAAGCTGCATTCCTACCAAATGGCCCATCAGAGGCTGGGGGGTGAGGGGAGGAGTTCTGGGAGGGGGTGGCTGACTTTTCTGGGAGGGGAGAGATCAGACTGTGGGGTTCTCTCTCTGGGATGGAGACAGGGTCTGTGTCGGGGCATTTTTGGAGAGGGGGCCTGGAAGCTGATCTTTCTGGCTTTTTGTCCTGGTGAGGCCTGACCACTGGCCCCGATCGGCTCGCACACTGCCTCGTGACTCCAGCCAGGACCTACTGGGCTTTCATCAGAGAGTCTCTGTGCTCGCTGGGAGAAAAGGAGGAGCTTTGGGGCGCCGTCATTTAAGAACAACAATGAGTCCTGCGGGGATGGACTGCTTTTCCTTCTACCCTTCTTCCATTTTTTCCGTTGTTTCTTTTCGGCTTCTCCCGCAATCCGAGACCACCCCCCAAACCCCCTTCCTGCGCAGAGACCACCAGAGCCCAACAGCACCCCCTTCAGATCAAAACAGAGAACTGCAGGCTCTGCACCTCCAGTGATCCAACAGTGCCCCCGCCAACCGTGATTAGAACTGTGCTAGAAGACAGAGAAGTATTCATTCAGACTTTTTTTTCTTCTATCGTTTGAAGGGGACTTTTTTTGGGGCACAGGACTATTACCTAGTTTTTTTATGTTCTGTTACTGTTCTTGCCGACATACATATATCTTTTAATAAAGGGTTGTTATTTCTTCTGCTTTTTTCCGCTCTTCATCGATTAAAGCCCCTTAATTTTGAATTCACAATTGTTGAGAGAGAGGAGTTTAGTTTGTCTCATAACTCATCCTCTTTAGCAAACTTTCCAGTTCCTTCAAACTGAGACATTAGTTCAATCTCCTCCCTCTCTCAACCAGCAATGCTTTGCCTGATGCCCTCCAGGACATGGTTGGCCCTCCTGGCTACCAGAGTACTGCTGACTCATATTCAGCTTATCACTGACCAAGACCCCCAGGTCCTTTCCATGCCACTTCTTTCCAGCATCTCATTCCCCAGTCTGTCTGTACATGCAGGGTTGCCCTATCCTAGGTGCAGAATCCAGCACTTTCCCTTGTTGAACTTCATAAAATTGGTGATTGCCCAGCCCTCTAATTCATTGAGGTCTCTCTGCAGGGCCTCTCTACCTCCAAGACTGCCGACAACTTCTCTCAATACAGTATAATTTGATACTATCTATGTACTATCTGATTGTGAGTCACATCCAAATCGTGTTTGAAGATGTTGAAGAACACTGGCTCTAAGATGGAGGCCTGTGGAACCCCACTAGTAACCACTCACAAGCCTGATGTCATTCTATTTGCTATAACCCATCAACATGTTGTTCACACTTCAGATTATGGATTTATCTATCTGCATATTTTGTCTAGAAGGATAGTATGATTTGTATGATTTTTTTTTTTTTTGCTTTTAATTATGAGTAAATATGATGTAGACTCAATTTTCTTGAACCTGAGATGCAAAATATGATGGAAAATCTATTACTGAAGTCACTGTCATTCAGAATTTAGTCCATTTTTTCTTCATAGATATGTCAGTCTGACTCCCAAAGAGATATCTTGGAAAAGTAGACTTTTAAGACACACCAGTTTCTATATCCACACAGGGACTTAACAGGCAGACTAACCACATAAACGTTTTGCTCAGACAGGGTCAGTGCCTGGTAGTGTTCAAAGCTGGTGTAAAAAGCACAGTAGCGTTTCAGCACTGCACTGAACTGTGATGTAAGGCTCAGCACAGGCTCCCACAGTCTATTGCCAGGTTTCTTACCTTTATGTCTGAAGGTTCTTTGGATTTATGTTTAATTAATTGGCTTTGAGCATGCTTTTAGGAAACTCTCTATGTATAAATATTACTATTTGCTTACTTTTTTTTTCTCTAAGAATTACAATCTGCCTGTACAAAGTTTTCTTAATGTAAAAAGTTTTCTTAACATATCTATGTCATTCTGAATGGTTTTTAAAAACATTTTCCTAAACACAGGGAAGAAGTGACCTAGAATCCTATTATCTGTATGCATAAACACAAAAATTTAACCCTGTCCTAAGTATAAGTCAGGTGATTGGACAAAATTTCCTCTCCTTTCAGTTTAACACACCTAGTTTTGTGATTCAGGCTCACTTATTCCATAAGCACTCAGATTACCTAACTTCAAATGAAATAAGTAATGAATGAAATATTGTGTACATTTTAAAGAAACTCTGTCTTTTCTAGGTTGCCTTGCCCACTTGAATTTCTCTATAAAATTTATTTTTTGTTATTTTTATTTTTAAATACACATGAGAGAAAAGAAAATATTCTGGCAGCTTTGGATTTCTTACTTGAATGCACCTGTTAAAATTGTTGCCAATTTTTTTTTTTCATTTAAATAACCAGATGAATTAATCAGATTAGTTGAATATAGTTAATCTTACATGACATTATTCCTTACTTGTTTTTGGTGAAATACTTTATGCCTAGATTAAGATGGGAAATTAAATGGTGTCAGTTGGGTTTTTTGGGGGGAGGTTGGTTTTGAGATGTGGGATTTCTTTTGCTGTAAGGAAGTACACATTTGTCTTGTTGACATCTGTCATGCAAAAATGCTAAAATAGAGATCTAGCATTAATAAAGATGACGTTTTTCTAATTTATTTTAACAACTTTAGTCATATACACATTTTCTCAGGTATGTTGTGACTGCCTTGTTTTACACATATCTTGCACATTTTTAAACTGCGCTAATTTGTTACTTATTGTGTAAATAAAAATTATCTAAACACAAACATACTTTGAGAAATGAAAACTAAACATTGTCTTCCAGTTGTAGAGGGAAATTAAGTAATTTTAGGCCTTCTTAACATTTCACTAAATTGCAGAATTCATTAAAAATGCCTTTTTTTAACACGGAGTAATTAATTAACATGAAATTCTAAATTTTTTATGTTACTTCCTCTTGCAAAGTTTTGTTGGTTTTCTTAATCCTTCAATAGGCCTTTCTAATGGGTTTTTAACAGGTTTGTAAATTGACTTCAGAATAGGGATGAGTTTTTAGATATTTTGGTGGGTATTGGCATTTTGTGTTCTTACACTGCTTTTATTTTATTGCACAATGAATCAGTGGCTGTTTTAGTACACTGATCATGTACAGTATATTTTAAAGTGTTATTTTCATCTTTTCATATTACATTGAAAAGCAAATGTAAATTTCTTCAGGAAAAGATCACCAATGAGTTCCAGTGGGACGCATTCTAATCTTGCTCCAGTGATGCAAAATTTAAAACTTATATTCAAGACAGGACAATCCACAGAAAATAGATTTATTCTAAACCGTTTGCATGATATTTCAATTTTCAATTGACTTTAGAATGTTATGGCCAAAAGTAATTAAATCCTATAAGCTGTCTGAAATATAGATACATTTTTATAAAGACTGTTTTGTTGCATTTAATGATCCTGCTATGGTTGGTTAATAAGAAGCTGCTCAAGGAGGTATCTCTAGTAATCTGGTTTTAATTGGAAATTTATTTCTTCTAATTTCTCAAATTATATAGTTTAGTAAGTGTTCTATAGGATTAGTAGCATTCTTTGCGGATAAAAACAGAACTAACATCACAACACATTTCAAATATTTGGGCTCCAGAAATTCTGAGTGCTTATTTGAAAGAAAGGAATGTTCAGTTAGCTGTCTTCCTTCTTGAATTCTGTTTCTAAAAAAATTGGTTCCGACATCCATAACAGCAACCGATCTTATTTCTTCTTAATATTGTACGTAAGACAAGGCAATTTGTCTATCGAGATGATTCTTTTTCTATGAAGTACAATCATAAGTTTTTATTTCTGGGCACTGTGAGCAGTTTTGGGCCTCAGACTAAAATGCCTTTGGATGCAGTACTTCATGTTCATCTCTTAGCAGTTCTTATGCCAAGCAAAAAAGTAAATAGTAGAAGGAAAAATATAACTGGGTTTATGAATGTGTTTTTTGAAAACAAAAAATCTTTATATGAATACTTTTTTTATCACAGCATTTTCTATTTTGCTCTTCTCTTTCCTCTCATCCTGCACAAGACCTTGATTTTCCCATTTACTGAGTGTTTGCATAGCCTGTGTCAAGAAAAGAAATATTTAAAAGTTGAAGACACTTTGGTTAGTTCCTTTTTTTATTTTTTTTTTCTTTTGACCTTTGTGTGATTCTTTTTTTCATTTTTTGGTTTCTGTACCAGTAAAAAGAATATTGAACTACCAGAAGAATAATCAATTACAGGTGACCAAACTCTTTACATTTCCATTATGAATATGCAAATAGAAAATAAAATCTGCTTAGGATGTGACTGTGCATCTTTTGTCTTCAGTTTCAGTGAATGTTCTAGCAAATGAGTTGCTGGAAAAAAAATAGATACAGAAAGTATACATTTTAATGCTTCTGTCCAAATATTTTCTGTGAGAACATCAGAGAATTTGGGTTGATAGAGTCACATTGAAGACGTGACTCTATAGTAACTTGTATTGAAGACAGTTGACCCCGGCTTAGGTTCATAATTTTAGATTCAATCTTTCACAAGTCTTCCACTTTTCTTTTCAAAACCAAAAAAAAACTTGGGAAAACTTAAGTCCAGGAGCTGAACTATTTATTAAGTAAGACTGAAATCAAGTATTTAATTGATCCAGAATGAAACATGTTCAATTACATGTCTATTCAACTGCTTCTTGTCTTACTCTAGTTACAGTGCTTTAGACACCCACTGAGATGACTGTGTTCAGAAAATACGTGCTAAGCTCCAAAAAGCCTGAGATTATTTGAAGCATATCATAGAGGTTAAGTAAGAGGAAGCAAAGGCCTGTCACTGTAGAATTCATTAGACTGAGCAAAAGCATCCTGTGCTGGTCACTGGGCTACATCAGGAAATGTTTTATATCCCTAAACATGTCCTTCTTGAACTACTGAAAGTGAAACCTCAGACTACAAAACCACTGGATGAGTGCTGCAGTTTATTCTGGATCCAGAGGAAATGCCAGAGTATCAAATGCAAGCTCGTTCCTGCCACTTGTGATTCAAATCTCTCTTTAAAGAAGAATTTTGCATTTTTAATCATTAAGGTTTTGCTTTGTAATTACTGAAATACTCAGCATTTTTGTTTTATATTAGTAAATCATCATTTCCCGTGTTTTCTTAAATCTCCCAATTCCACATGATTTTAGGATTAATTTGGTTATACTGTTGTTTTTTTTCTTGAAAGAGTGAAAATAGTATAGGTGAAAAGTTGAACTCTGTTTATCAAAATCAACGAAAAATTTGAAGATTCAGAGTAAAACATTCCTCAGGAAGTTGAAATAGCAGGCCAAACGTCTCTCATTATGGGACTCTTACTAATGTTTTTTAGTTTAAAGTGATAGACTTATTATGTTTTACTGCTGCGCATGCCAGAAAAGACAGCAGACAAAACTATGATGGCATTTGGGAAAGGGTGGAGAAACACAAGATAAAAGGACATTTCTTAGTGGATCAGGCTGACTAGCCAGATGAAAATAATTAAATTCATTTAAAATTCATATGAATATAAGCCCGAACATAACTGAAATTTCATTAACATTTCTATGCCTTTCAAACTTAGAGCATATTTTATAGTTAATCTCTCTTTTTATCAATAAAAGGAGCTGAATGGTGTTAGACATTGTTCCACTCTAGGTGGAAGAAGAGGTTTGGATCTCAGACTAGATGTCAAGTTTAACAGTCAAGTTTGTTATCAACTAAGATAAAAAATATGTTCCATATTCAAACTGATTATAGAGTTTTACCTCTCAAAGGCTAAACTGCAGTAAGTTTACTTATGTAAGCACTTAAGAATGGATATAAAAACTAACCTGAAACTTTCCCACATTTACATTAACAGCACTTTTGTTACCTTTTTATTCACAGGTAAATTTAAACACAAAATTCAGAAAATAAACTAGTGAGCATGAAATAAGCAATAATTCAGTTACTAATCCCTCCTCAACAAAAAAACAGTGTTTTAACAAAAGTTGATGTTTTAATAAATATGAGTTGTAGTTACTGTTCTGAGTATGTGAACAAATTTTAATGTGTAATGAAAAAAAAAAAAAAAAAAGAAGAAACTACCTTCAGGAGTGTAAGTCTTGAAAACCAGACCTGTATGACAGTCAATTGCTTGACATTTCTTAAAAACCACTTAAGTAACTAATTATTCAGAATGAAAAATATCTCTTGCAGTTGGCTTCCAAGTATGATATGTACATGTCCAAAGGATCATTATGGAAGAAACACTGTACATGTAGGAGCATGGATTTCTACTTTTCAAGCAACTCTTGAAGTGAAAGGGAAGAGAAGAAATTTATGTAGGTACAGTGAGTATTTTCATTCTGTCACAAGCCCTTATTTGCACGTGTACTTGTGTGAACAGGGAAGGCCTGTGCAAAGGAGGATTTGCAAGACTGGCTTCTGTAATTGGCTTCTCAGTGTGTCTGAATGCTTGAATGACTGAGCAGTTATCAGGGTACCTGTAAGTCTTGTTCACATTAAAGAGATTTATGTTGTGTGTACAACAACCAATAGGTCCCTTATGGTTCTGGCCTGACCTCAGATTCTAGAAATCAGTGACCATGTTTTGTAAAGCAATTGTGCTACATCTTTTCCATAGCACTAATTTTACATCATTGTAGCAGCATCCTGAAAAGGGTTCATCAGCTTTCACATATTCCAGGGTCCTGGTCTCATAATACACAGAGTGAATTATTATCTGTTTGTGATACATAAGTTTGTAGCTAGATTTCAGTACTTTCTCTCATAACTCAAATTGTTTAACAGAAGTAACAGTGAGCTTGTGACATTCCTGTTCCACATTCATCGTTGTCTGTACCTGATTGACATGTTTATTCAACTGCAATAGAAGTGGTAGGTCAATATTGCTTCTCTGTGGACATGGCATTAAAAGACCGCATAGGAAGGTGCTGGAGTACTCAGGGTAGGCCCTATTAACCAGCTTATCTTTTTATTTAATTTACTTTTATTTTTCACTCCCATAAAAAATATGAGATTTTACATTCTTGATCATTTATTGTTTACTAGCTTGAGGGTCAAATAGCAAGATAGCTGTTTCTTAACCACCTAAATAAATTACCCTGTTGTGTATGGAAACAGCTTCAGCTCCATCCTATTCAAAACAGTTTTTACTGCAGTCCTTGGAATAAAATCACTTGGCATCCAAGTGTAGGTTTGAACACGTGCAGGTCAAGATTTGTTGTTCTAGAGGGAATTGACTGAAGTGTGGGAGATGGGGAGACAATGAACCAGAAGAATAACAGAGTTGTTCTTAGACTGGAACTAGATCGGCTTTCTCTCACCCTGGAGAAAAGCACAGAAGCAGCACAGGACTTATTGATGTGGGTATGGACCTTTGTGATTGTAAACTGTGCCCCAAAGTAGGGAGGACTCTAGAGAATTCTCAAAAAATAGGAAATTTTTAGGCATCATATTTTTTTTTTAATTCAATTGTTAATTGTTGGTAATACTTTTCAAAACTAAAGCCTAGAAGAAAGAATATTTAACTAGGAAAAGCAGTCAACTGTACTGAAAAAAGACTAGGCACTGCTTTCTGTTTATGACTGGGAAGGCCAGCACAGTCAAATATCTTTCTTTCACTCACTTCTTTCAGAAGTTCTAGGCTGGAAGTAATATTTTTGTAAATAAGTTTTGCAATTAAAATACCTCTGATTCTGAAACTCTCTTTTTATCAGTGATTTACTGTGATGGTAAGCAGTTTTATATTAATATTTCTTTATGTCCTCCATGGTTCTATATGTAGAGGGCTGCAGATACAATTTTACCAGGAGATTTCTGAAACAGGTTTTTCGTCTCTCAGTGAGGTCTTTCATACTTTGACTATTAAGCCCCAAAGAATCCTTCAGCAAAAGAAGGTTGATTACCTGGATGGATTTTCCTCACTTAATTGCTTATTTTGCTGACATTTCTAAATGAGACAAAACAAATTATTTCATAGTTATAATAATGAAAGATATTCTTTGCTAGATCAAAAAACAAAACAATAACATTTCTGAATGGACATAGTTGCAATCTGAAAGAAAAGAAAATCTTAGTAAAATATAAATTAAATGTATTTAACTTGCTTTTAAATGACTGATAACTGTTAAATAAATTGCATTTGAGTGGTTTAATTGCTTGCAAATCTGTTTAAAGCGTTGTCTTTAAACAGTTTGGAAACAGTCAAAGTATCTTTCCATGCCTACAATTTCTATCCCTCAAACTGATACTGAAAGAAGTTTTACAGCTTGTTCTAGACTGATGATGTATGAGAAGGTACAATCGGAAATTGTTTTCCTTTCTTTTCTCCTCCTTTACTTGCCTAACTTTATGAGAATATAGCTGGACCTTTAGGTATGAAACCTCATTTCCAAAATGTCACACTTAAGGAACTTTGGAGAATATCAGAGGACAGTTAAATTCTGGAACTTTTTCTGCCAAATGCTTAGTCAAAGAAAATATCTCATGGACAATTACTTTGTTTCCAAGAAAAAATCTTCAGTACAAAGCCAGGTTTTTGTCTTCCTCTTCATTTTTACACTACATGTCAGAGTCGATGTCATCCTACCTAGTCCCTCCATTACCAGTTTGAGATTGTTCTCTTAGTTAATATGTGCTCTGTAGTCCATTGCTGTTCTTATGAAAATAAAAGTAAAAGAAAAATATTCTGGACTTAGGTTTAGTTTGGTGTTTTTTCCTTTTTGTTTTTTTGGGTTTTTTAATTGTAAAATAAATTGCATGCAATGATGTCATGGTTGTGTGGTTTTATGATTTCGGTGTTTATGCAAGTCGCTTAGAAGGAAAAAATGCTTATTCTATCAATCTATGTCAAAAATCTACATCTAAGATCTACATATAATTTCATATAAATATATTTGGATTGTCTGTCTACCTTTAGAAATAAAATAAACAGTAGCACAGATATAAAAAAAAAATAGAATGGTCAAACTGGAAATTAGCATTGTGGGGTGAGGTTTGCAAAGAAAATCTGTGCCACTTTCTTCCTTCAGGAAAACTGTACATCTCCAGGGGGTTATTGTAATAATTTCCTGTTGGTCAAAAGAATGAGAATTCAAACAAATACCCTGAAGTTCAATATTAGGATTTGTTCGTACTTTGTACTCAACTGATACAGCACATTGCATATAAGATGACAAACTAATTGATTTTACCACCCTCATTAGTGAGGCAACGCACAAGATATGAGCTAGTAAATAATAGTGTCTTCACTGAGTGTGTTTTATGGCCCCTAAATGCAAAGAGATTATATGGCTTTCCGAGACCAGTAATTGTCATAAAAACATGTGGGAGACAACTCATTTTATGGAGAATACAAAGACATTAGATAAACGTGTTCATTTTGAGACAGCCTTGCTTTATTCAAAGAATACTCATTAGTGGCAGTAAGCATATCTCAACAGCTTTTTTCAGCCACTTGAATCGCATTTTAAGACAGAGCTACTAAAATTACCAGAGCACATATTGCAAATATATGTACAAGTGAGCAAAAGGAGGAAAAGTGGAATTCTATTTTCAAACACTCACACTTCAATATTCTAAGTAAATCTTTGTAAAGGCAAATTATGGGCATCTTCTAGAATATCTTCTCTGAAATGTTTAATTCTGTCATCTGGAATGTGGTTGAGGGCATATAAATTAAATCTGTTTTTGATTGTTGAGGTCAAATAACTCCAATTTTACATGGCAAGCAATGTGTGGATCAAGTTGTTATGAAGGACTTATTATGCAGTCTCTTTGGTTCCCAGATCAATAAACTGTAAAAAGTAGCATGACAGAGAAGTTCTATAAACCTAGTTGTCTACCAAACAGGGCTTTTATATTTCTGACATTTTAATAGATCACCATCCAGAACATTCAGAATCAATTGCACTCTACATATTGCAGAGCTTTTAAAATAACTACTACCTTTCTAGACTACTGATTTGCAGTTAGTAGTCTCAGAAACCAGGACTGAAAATAACCTCACACCCTTTTCTATTAACCTTAATTGCTACCTCTTTGCCTATCTGTGTTAGACCAGAGAAAAAATTATGTATTTTCCTCCTGAACAATATATTAACAATTCATCAGCCACCTTATACTTTCATTTATGCTACCATGTTTACTTTGTTTACATTTTACATTGTTTTTCCCTTTATCCTGGGATTTAGTTTTTCAGCTAGTAGTATTACTTATGTAGAAGAAAAATAAGAAACCTAATTTCTATAAATCTGATTTATTTGAATTTAGTAATTTTGGGCATATTTTAACACTTATGAAGAGAAAGAATGAAAATTAAAACAACTAGAGGAAAAGGTTAAAAAGTTTAGATTACTTAAACAGCAAATACATCTTTATTAACTCCGAACTTCTAAGAAGTGAAATTTATCCACTGACTGAAAAATCTGTTATTTATACCATTTTATCGGTGACTCCCATTCTCATTTCCTTTCTTTGTAGGTTCTGAATATGCAACTGTAGATCCACTTCAAGATATGATACTGTTAGCAGGTTTTAAGTATTTTCACTTGAAGTTTCAACATTTTTATAGGAGTGGACCTTCTCTGAAATTCAGTATTACACTCCAGAAAGAAATACTTTTTTTTTTTTATTTATTGTACTATTCATTCAGTAACATAATTGCTCACAGAATTACTCCCAAAATATTACTAAATCAAAACAGTGGGAACAAAGACACAAGCACACAACTAACCAAGTGTAACCAAAAAAAACCTATTAAGATAAATAAAAAAGAGAGTTATTGTGGCTTCTTAATTCCTTTGCTTATTTTTTTTTCCAAAATATCAAACTTCTAGATTATTTTACATTTCCTCAAAGAGTGGGTAGGAAAAGAAAAGGTATTATTGTAAATATCTGGAGAAGAGAACACTGTTTATTAGAATTTCGCGTTTCTCAGGTAGAGTTCCTCTTTCATAAAATTGCATTTTTTTTATTTTTTTTTTAAATTTCTTTATGAATGTTGTTCACATGAGAAAAAAAAAGATGGTAGATATTTGATAAATTGAGAAATGGATAGTAGCAAAAGCAATCATCAACAGGAATATAATGTATATGGAAAATATGAAAGCATAGCACTTGTGAACTAAACTGCATTATCTTGAGTTCTTTATAACTGTGAATACTCAGCTCCATTGTGTTGTTCTTGAGCAATGGCGAAATCTGTCACGACTTAAGTTGTATAGGTAATGAGTAATGTGTGATTTTTTTTAAATCACTGTGAAGTTACTAAGTAAGGACCTTTCTAGAGCAGTAGATCAGTGATAAGAGTCTGACCCTCAGTGATTTTTTTTGTAGTGTTCTAAAGCTCCTTGTATAAATAGCGTACGACATTGAAACAGCTGCCTTGAATTCATCCACCATCTGGAAAAGCTTTTAAGTTTTATTAATATTTGTGACTGATGTAGAGAACTGGGATCAACAAACATTAATTTATTCTGATATTTAGTTTCTGATTTTCCAGAGCTGTGCACCAGTCAGCAGAATCAGAGTTAAAGCTTTCAAACAACAATGAAAACATTATCCAGTGTTTGGGGCTCAACCTGTGCTTCCTTCATGTCAACATCTTTTGCTGAAAGTTACCCAAAGAGATCCTTTCTTGTTCCATGAAGCTACCAAGAGTATTGGTTGAGGGTAATAATCATTTAGCCAGCTGTGGATTTAATGGTGGTTTTAATCAATCATAGAATATCCTGAGTTGGAAGAGAGCAGCAAGAATCGAGTCAAACTCCTAGTCCTGCTCACTATATCCCAAGAATTACACCAGGTGCCTGAGAATGTTGTCTGAACACTTCTTGAACTCTGTCAGGCTTGGTGCTTTGATCACTTCCCTGGGGACCCTGTTCCAGTGCCCAAACCCCCTCTGAATGAAGAACCCTTTCCTAATATCCAACCCAAACCTCCTCTAACACAGCTTCATGCCATTCCCTCAGGTGCTGTCACCAGTCACAAGAGAGAAGAGATCAGTACCTGTCCCTCTGCTTCTTCTCATAAGGATGTGGAAGACTACAATGACGTCTCCAGTCAGTCTCTTCTTCTCCAGTCTGAACAAACCAAGTGACCTCAGCCACTCCTTCTGTAGTTTCCTCTCTAGTGCCTTTACCACTTTTATGAACTTACTTTGGATGCTCTCTAAGAGCTTTAGATCCTTCTTATATTGAAGCCCAAAACCACACACAGGACTAGAGGTGAGGCTGCCCCAGTGTAGAGCAGAACAGGACAATCCCCTCCCTCACCTGGCCGGTGATGCTTTGCCTGATGCCCTCCAGGACACAGTTAGCCCCTCTGGCTACCAGGGCACTGCTGACTCATATTTAATTTACCCCCAGTTCCCTTTCTGTGAGGCTGCTCTCCAGCATCTCATTCCCCACTCTGTCTATTCATTCAGAGTTGCCTCATCCCAGGTGCAGAATCTGGCACTTGTCCTTGTTAAACTTCATACAGGTGGTGATGGCCCAGTCCTCTAATTTGTCAATGTCTCTCAACAGGGTCTTCCTGCTCTCAAAAGAGTCAACAGCTCTTCCTAATTTAGTATCACCGTCAGATATACTTAGTGTACCTTTGAGTCCTTCACTCAAGTCCTGTTTGAAGATGTTGAAGAGCACAGAGCCTAAGATGGAGTTCTGTTGAACCCAACTAGTGAACAGTCATCAGCCTCATGTCACCCCAGTTGCTATAACCCTTTGTTATAATCCATGAGCCAATTGCTCATTCATTGCATACCATGTTTATCCAGCTGTGTGCTGGATATTCTGTCTGGAAGGATTCTGTGAGGGACAGTATCAAATATTTTAGCAAAATACAAAATGATTACATTAACTGGCTTCCCTTGTTCCACTAATTAGGTTACCTTGTGGTAAAAGGAAATTGAGTTTGAAAAACAGGACTTTTCCCTCATGCAGCCATGCTGGCTGTGACCAATGACTGTGTTGTCCTCCAAGTGTTTTTCCATAGTTCCTAGAATAATCTTCTACATAATTTTACCAGGCGCTGAAGAGAGGCTGACTGACAGGCATGTAGTTTACAGAGTCTTCCTTATTGCTGTTCTTGAAAACTGGCACAATGTTTGTCATCTTGCAGTCAAATGGGACCTCTTCATACTCCCAAAACCATCTGAATATCACAGAGAGAGGTCTCTCTATACCATCAAGCAGCTCTTTGAGTATCCTTGGATGAATCTCATCAGTGTCCATAGACTTATAAGAGATCCAGCTGGAGCAGCAGATGTCACACAAGTTTGGGGTTGACTGGGAGTTTATAACTATCACAACCATGGTCCTCCAGCTCCTTAAGCTCATTTACCCTGTCTATCTTTCCTGAAGAACCTGTAACCATTCCAACAAGGCCCTCTAGTCACAGGACTCAACTCACCAGGGTTCACTTATCCTGTGACGTATCTCTGTGACTGGGCCAAGGTTTGTAACTCCTCTTGCTTGTTCTTTACTTGCTTTGTTAAGCTATTTCATCACAAGGGAAGAATAGAGTATACACTTTAGAACTACGAAAGTTGCAGTTTTTCACTACCTAAGCCCTTTCTCAACCTGCTTGAAAGCATGATATTTTTTTCTTTTATATATTGGTCATATCCATCCATATGGATAATTTTCATATGATTTTTCCACTTGGATGACAGATTTACTGTTCATAAAATGTCAGACCAGGAACACTAAAACTCCAAAGGTATTATTTAATATTAGGAATTATATCTTCTCTTTATCCTAGTGAGTCATTAGTAGTGATCACTGAAGTCTGTAAAATATTACTTCAAAAGAAACTTCTATCTCTGACCTTCTTGAGTCCCTGATTTCTTTTCTTTTGGTCCTGTAATAAAACAGGTTACTTACAAAGTCTCACAATTCCAGTACTGCTACAGAAACATAACTTAGGAGGAGGTTAAACAAAACCAGTAGTTACCTCAGCATTTGATTTTTTTGTCTACTTCAGAAGCTACATGGTCAGCAGTAGCAAGAAATTTAGTTAGGTTATCTATTTTCAAACAACAAAAAACTCTTTCATTCTTTTTTTCTTTCTTTCTTTCTTTCTTTCTTTCTTTCTTTCTTTCTTTCTTTCTTTCTTTCTTTCTTTCTTTCTTTCTTTCTCTGAGGAATATTTTTATAAATTCATCTTAAATTGCTTTGATTTGAAAAAAAATACTCTGGCAATGTCTTCCAATATTATTCCTCTAGTATTACTTAATCATGCTTTGGCAGCACTGGAGGACAAACCTT
Source organism: Corapipo altera (assembly GCF_003945725.1). Lineage (NCBI taxonomy): Eukaryota > Metazoa > Chordata > Aves > Passeriformes > Pipridae > Corapipo > Corapipo altera. The sequence continues at coordinate 2,262,031 of NW_020884921.1, read as the reverse complement.
TACCTAAAGTATATCACATGGGCTTTGTTATTTACTAAGTGACTATTTGATTATTCTCGATGTGTTCCTCCAAGTTCCCCATTAATTACTCTTAAGCTTCCAAGTTGAAGTTGAGATGCAGAAGAGCTGTATCATCTTGTTGTTCTTTGCCTAAGGAACATTGGAATTTTAATACTGGATGCAATACCTCAAGGCTATATTCTAGCATTATTATGCAGGTTATACAATATTGCTAAAGCATATAATGAGCCATGTTAGACAGTAACCAAATATTTAACTAAATGTATTTCAGTAGGTAATGGCATTGCGGTAATACTTGCTTAGCTGGCAAATCCATTGATTAAATAAAATCATTAATTTAATTAAACTATGCAATGGATACTCTCATTTCAATACGGTTTTCTTCAGAAATTGTAAGGATTGGACCAGAAGAAAAAATAGTTCTACTTTCATGAAACTCTCCACAGAAATAAATATAAACATAAGAAATGTAGAATTTTCAGAAGCTTTTATATTAGCAAAAAAATATCAGGAATGTATTCTTCTATGTATTATATTCCATTTAAAAAAAAACCCACAAAAATCATATAACTTAAGAACAATTGTTATAAATTGAGAGAAGATGATATTTTCTTTTATGTATATGTATACATTGAAAATATGTTCATGATATCACTAATGCAACTAAAAGTATCTGAATTAATGTATAACTAACACAGAAGGAAAAATTACTGTAACCTACTGGCAACATGGTGGAATAATATGATTTCATCCCTCTCATTTCTTCTACAGATTATTCTTCCATTTTGTCCTGAAAGCTTTTGAGTGCCTGGAAACTCTCTCACTTTTTTTGCTGCAAGATGAGATGGGACATTACCTAGTACATGAGAAGCAGTTTCTAATCAAGCATCATCTGCAAGTCTCATGCTTTGAATATATTTTCTACCAGTAGCCTAAGATAATTTGAAGCTGATGCCCTTCAAATCTGCTATATCATTCAATCTGCAATTTCATTCAAATAATTTCCTTCCAAAAAAGTTTAAAATTCCACAAGGTCCCTTTTATGTTCGTTTTTACAATAACATTGTCAAAAATGCTTCCAGTGACTCACATATAAAACATTTAAATGTGTATCCTAGGGTGTTGTCAGACGATTGCAGTGAGTTCAGCTGGAGAGATCTAAAGCATTAGGAACCCCTTAGGTAGAGATTATTGTGTCCTCATTTGAATTTCAATAACTGTTTTATTATTGAAATAATGTAGTGTAATAAGAACAAATAGTGAGTGTGGGGCAACAAAATGTGCACCGTGTTAGGGATTTTTTTTTTTTTCTGGATTAGTCATGTTTAGTACTGAGAACTGGTTACCCGTTAGCAGTAGATGTTAGCATCTTGCTGGGGTTTTTGGTGGGTTTATTTTTGTTTTTTAGTTTTTGGTTTTGGTTTTTCTTTTTTTTTTTATCCTAAATCCGTCAAGAGCTCGAAGAATATTTTGCAATATGAACTAGATCATATTAGTAGATAATGAGGACAATTCTCCCCTCCTCCCTCTGCTTCCCTTCTTCCCCTCTCTACTACTTACAAGCTGCTTAAGAAGCATAAAATTACTTCTAAGCTGGAAGCAGGTATCATTTCAAGATCTATTAATATGCTATTGCATCCTTTCTGCTGTACACTGCCTAGCATGAGAACCAGCTCTGCTTCACTTTCATCTAATGTTCTTGATGACATAGTACTGTGCCAGAAAGATAGACATGACTGCCAGTAAACTAGTATCTGATGATATAGTTTTGTGACTTGTAAAGTCAGAGTGGCAGTAAAACCTAGGCAATAGTGCTACTTTTTTTTATCAGCTAGAGGAATATATATAACTCTGAATTGTAGTGATGCTGTCCAAAGCTGTTTCCAAAAGTAAGCTCTGTTAGCACTTGAAGACTCTGTGACTGAAATGCAGAATATTTCCTGTTATTTAATATGATGGAATCAACTGCAATTTTTATCCTTTCCTAGGTGGTAACTACAAATGCAGCAATTCGAATAAGAGGCAGGAGGTCAATAACTTACTAAATGGCTACTGAGTTTTGACTATATATGGTAGCCCACCTGCCTTGCCATGAAAAGAAAATGACTTGAGGTAACACAGTTTTGGAATTTCAGTAGTAATCAGCATTAGTGGAAATTATAAATACTCAAAGTCATTCACACATAATGTCTTTCATTTACTCGTTGGTGCTGTATAGTGCAATCAGACCTTTAAAGAGAACGTTTTCTCCCACTGTGAAAGTCTTTTTTTATAGTGTAATAAGGTTTGTAGGGGTCCATTTGGGAAAACATAGTTATCTTGGGAGATGATTCACAATTTATTTCACCTTGCCTGGAGGCTTTCCTCTTAAAAAGTTTTCAACTATCAGGTTTTAAAGTTTATAAAAACAGAGAAAAACTTTTTTTTTTTTTTTTTGTGAAAAACAGCAGCTTATGGCCACCTGTCAGTCTAGCATAGAATAAGGGAGTGGTGAACACACAAAAAGCATGGATCAACACAGTTCTGTTGAAGGTTCCAAAATTTGATGTCATTTGCCTTTCTTACTAGTGGAGAAACTCAGAAAGTTGTAATGTTTCTTATGGTCATAATGATCATAGCCTTCCAAAATTGCTAATAGTTTAGTTTAAGCATTGATTGTTGATTAGATCTTCCTGAACTGCCATTTTGATAGCTATAGTTTGCCATATAAGATATTATCTGAAAAAAAAAAGAGGGTGAAGATTTTAGATTTTGGATAACTTATCAATTATCAACTACAGGAAAGTATTTCAGAGCAATATAGAATCATAGAATCAACCGGGTTGGAGGGGATCTCCGAGATCATCAAGTCCAACCCTTGATCCAACAGTGCTGTGGTTACTAGACCATGGCACTAAGTGCCACATCCACCACTTCCCTGGGCAGCCCATTCCAATGTCTGATCACTCTTTCTGTGAAAATTTTTTTCCTGTTATTCAACCTAAATCTCCCCTGGGGCAGATTAAGACCATGCCCTCTTGTCCTAGTGCTGGTTGCTTGGGAGAAGAGATCAACCCCCACCTGGCTACAACCTCCTTTTAAGGAGTTGTAGAGTGATGAGGTCTCCCCCGAGCCTCCTCTTTTCCAGGCTGAACAACCCCAGCGCCCTCAGCCTCTCCTCATAGGACTTGTGCTCCAGTCCCTTCACCAGCTTTGTTGCTCTTCTCTGGACCTGCTCCAGCACCTCAATATCCTTCCTGAACTCAGGGGCCCAGAGCTGAACACAGCACTCCAGGTGTGGCTTCACCGGTGTTGAGTACACGGGAGAATTACTTCCCTGGTCCTGTTGGCCACACTGTTCCTGATCCAGGCCAGGATGCCACTGGCCTTCTTGGTCACCCGGGCGCACTGCTGCCTCATGTTCAGCTTCCTATCAATCCAACCCCCCAGGTCCCTTTCTGCCTGGCTGCTCTCCAGCCACTCTATACCCAGCCTGTAGGGCTGCACAGGGTTGTTGTGACCAAAGTGCAGGACCCAGCACTTGGCCTTGTTGAACCTCATCCTGTTGGAATCAGACCATCTCTCCAGTCTGTTCAGATCCCTCCGCAGAGCCCTCCCGCCTTCCGCTGATCAACACTTCCCCCCAACTTAGTATCATCTGCAAATTTGCTGATGGTGGACTCAATCCCCTCATCTAAGTCATCAATAAAGATATTTAATGGGACTGGGCCCAACATTGATCCCTGGGGAACGCCACTAGTGACCGGTTGCCAACTGAATGCAGCACTGTTCACCACCACTGGGTCTGATCCCTTGTCCATCTTGTAGGTGCTGTGGGATTGCACTTACGATGACCTGCACCATAACCTTGCCAGGCACTGAGGTCAGGCTGACAGGCCTGTAGTTTCCTAGGTCCTCCTTCCGACCCTTTTTGTGGATTGAAGTGACATTCACCAACTTCCATCATCTGGGACCTCCTCAGTGAGCCAGGACTGCTGGTAGATGATGGAGAGCAACCTGGCAAGCTCTTCTGCCATCACCCTAGAATGGATTCCATCTGGTCCCATAGACTTGTGAGGGTCCAAGTGGCTCAGCAGCTCGTTATGAGAAACTCAAGAGTTGAATTCTTAACTCATAGTCTTTAAACTCTGTAGCTTCTTTTGTTTACACTCATTTTCCTTAGTTTTTCTTGGCCAGGCTGATTCATGACTGTTTACTAAAGGCATAGATAATACTACAATATTTCTTTTTTTTTTCTTTTACCTTTGAAATCTGGTAGATTTTTATTTTTCAGAGATTCTTTCTCAAAAATTTCTGCTATAAAGCTATTCAAGTTGTCTTATGGCTTCTATCCAAATTTATAGTCATTATTACAAGAACCCAGAATTCATGTACTCAACTGCCAGGTTGTTACTTTCCAGCCTTAAGATTCCTGGGACATGGCTAAGCCTTGTAAGAATTAGAGCTATTTAGAAATAATGATGATGTAAATTTTTTGGGTATCTGTTGTAGGGCAAATGCAGATACTCTATCACAAAGAGACTTTATCCTGACAGTGACAGTAGAGGTTAAACAAACTGTGAAGTTCAACATAATGACATGGACCATGATTTTCCTTAGAAATATAAACTGAAATTCAGAGATTTTTCCCCAAAAAATACAGATCCAACATTAACCATCTCAAGTATAAAGACAAAAGATGTGATGAAATCTCATGAGCTATTATGTAGGTTCTTTTGATTCAGGTCTGTGAAAAATGGAGAGGGACAAAATAGGAAGATGACATAACGTAATGTATAACAGAAAAAAACAATAAAAAATAATATCTGCTCAGAGTCCCTATCTACCTTGTAAATCTTGGGGAAGTTGCTTTCTAGAATATACGAATAATATGAAATGCATACAGAAAGAGAAACAATGTATATATTTTCCATTTTGTTTGAATAATTTTGAATATTGATTCAAGGTAAGAAACTTCTGCAGCTCGTTCTAATCTTGAGATCTATGAGAATATCTATCCATGTTTCTTATCTATCACTTCAATGTCCTCTTCTGCTAGCTCTTACACAGATTGGTAAAAATTAGAGGGTACATCTTACTCTTATTTTTAGTCTCTTCCAGATGTACCTGATCAGTTTTGATGAATTCTGCAAACTCTGCCTGAAGTATATCCATGCTAAAGGCATGATTCCCTGAAGGTATTGCTTGTCTCAAAGGCTTCTGAGAAAGTTTCAAGAGTGTATGTCTGGATATCAGAGAACTCTAAGGAGAATTATTTTAGGGATAATCCATGTCTATCCAGAAGCTGAAAGTTGGTGAAGGAACTATCTAGTGGCTGGAGGCCTCATTCCTTGAAATCCATAACCAACAAGAAAGCAGTCCTACCTGTGTGCTTAGAAAAAACTTGAGACCTGAGCAATAAATACCCTCTCAGGCAAAACACATGAGAATACATTAAAGCCATGCTGCTTATAATCATGTAAACTGTCCAGTAACATACTGTACTTTCTTGAGGTATGGTTAAGCAAAAGTGAAAGTAACCCAATTGCAAGGATTGTTAAGAGAAGAAGGGAACAGAAGAAGGGAAGAGTGTGACTCTTCAGTAGATTGTACACTATATTGGCCTTGTCATGGTTTGAGAGCTCCAAAATCCAATTCCCTAGTCCAAGCCCTCTCTCACATCTCAACCCAGTGTGAGATGGTTTTTCCAGACACCACACAAGACTCAGAATGGGGGAAAGGGAATATATTACAATGACTGTACAAATAAATACTACAATACATTATATACAATCTTAGCTATCTCTACCATGACATAAAAGTATTTACAATGCATCAAATCTCTTCTCCCCTCCAAATAAAAGTCCAGGAGGGAAGAAGAAAAGATCCTTTCCACATTTAGGGCAGCAACCTCTCTTCTGTCTTCCATGTAGCAGCTGTAGTTGGACCCTTGTAGGTGGATCTCCGTCCATTACACACAAGGGGGTCTCCTCTCCCCTCTCTCTTCTGTGGACTGCGATATCAGGGACAAGCTCGTGTCACCACGTCATACTACGAAGTGCAGGGGCATCTTCGTGACTGTCCCTTTCCTCAGGGGATTCACCCCTGAGTCAGAACATCCCAGGCAGCTTTCAGTTGAAGGCCTTTGCCTCAAGAGTTCTATCAGAGCTTCTGTGCTCTGATCTCAGGCTTCTAGCTCAGCTTGGCAGCAGTGGTGAGGGGGGGCCAAGGTCACCTCCCTCCGCATTCCTTTGGCTGTCCTGGTCAAGCTTTCCAGGATGCCTGAGCTTTTCAGCTCCTCTCTGCAGTGCTACTGCACTTCACACCTCCCTTCTAGGAGGGGTCTCCAAGGAGTTTGGGGTCTGTTTTGTTCAGTTCTTACCCCAATTCTCTCTCTCTCTGTGTAGAGCCTGGGTCTCTCTCTGCTGCTGGCTCTCTCTCGGCTCTCTCTCTCCTTCCAGATGTTCTCTCTGTGTTACTGCATGCCTGTTGTTGCTGTTCGGTCTTATCTCTTCTGACACTCTGCCACCGTTTCTCTGGTCAGTGCAGCGCTGCCACTGCTGCTGCTGCTCTGTCTCTGCTCACTCATGGTGGAGAGAACTTTCTTTAGTTTTCTAGCTACAGGTACTTAGCCCAGTTTTACACTGTTCCAAGTCCCTGCAACCCCCAGCTGGGGCTGGGGGCGCCCAGAGGCCCCAAGAGACTCCGAGCCCCTTCCTCATGGCTTTCACAACATGGCCACTTCTTCCACAACCACTACAACTACCTTCTCTTCTGTTCTGCTTGTGATATGTTTATATTTTGCAAAAGCACTCATTGGGAAACACCTCAAGGGTTACCACCCCCTGGGGTTTTACCATTTTATAACTCCAGGGGGAAAACTGTTTCCCCCCACCATAGCCTCCTATAGGAAATAACTATTTCTTTATGACCTGTCTTTCACTGACTATCCAGCATCAAACTTTACCTTTCCATTGTCAGATTTGAGAAAATGAGGATCAGGTCAATGAAAACATACTTTACGTTTTAGAATGGTGGTAGACAGCTCTTCAGACAGTAAAATGAAGGTTAAATGCATGGCTGAATACATCCATAAATATAACATTTTGGGCATTAAATATATACAGAAGAAGCTAGAGTGCTGCATCCAGCTCTGAAGTCCTTGGAACAAGAAGGACATGGACCTGTAGGAGAGTGTCCAGAGGTGGGCCTCAGAAAACACTGAAAAAGGTTTTCCAGGGTGAGCAGCTGTGTGGGGCTTAGTTGCCAGCTGAGATTAAACCATAACACAGTGTTAGGTGTGTGGTAGGATTCAATGATCCTAAAGTTCTTTTCCAACTTAAATGATTCTATGATTCTATTTTTCTATGGGGACTCAGACTTTTCAGCTGTTGACTTGAGTCTTCATGCTTCAGGAGAAAGGAGTGCTGTTCTTTCAGAATATTCTTGGATAAAATTTCAGGAAATATGGAGATTATAATTTTTAACACTGAACCTTTGCTTAGAATGACAAGCATGTTGCCACTTCTATTAGGGATAACAGGAAGTGCTTCTACAAATATATCAATAACAAAAAGAGGGACAAGGAAAACCTCCATTCTTTATTGTACATGAGTGGGAACATAGTCACCAAAGATGAGGAAAAGACTGAGGTACTTAGCACCTTCCTTGACTCAGTTTTCAACAGTACGACAGGTTGTCCTCAGGACAACTGGTCTGTCTACCTTTGGAGCTGGTAGACGCAGGTAGGAAGCAGAATAGCCCCTCTGTAATCCAGGAGGAAACAGTTAGTGACCTGTTGAGCGACCTGGATCCTCACAAGTCTATGGGACCAGATCGGGTCCCTCCTAGGATGAAGAAGGAGCTGGCAGAAGAGTTCGTCAGGTTAGTCTCCATTGTCTACCAGCAGTCCTGGCTCACTAGGGAGGTCCCAGGTGATTGGAAGTTGGCAAACTTCCAATGATAATTTCCCAGATCACCTGCAAATGATGAATCATGTGGTGAACTTCCCAGATGATTTTGCAGCAACCATCCACAAAAAGGGTTGCAAGGAGGACCCGGGAAACTACAGACCCATCAGCCTGACCTCAGTACCTGGCAAGGTTATGGAGCAGATCATCGTAAATGCAATCCCACAGCACCTACAAGATGGACAAGGGATCAGACCCAGCCAGCACAGGTTTAGGAAGGGCGGGTCCTGTCTGACCAACCTGATCTCCTTTTAGGATCAGGTGAGCCACCTGGTGGATGAGGGGAAGACTGTGGATGTGTCTACCTGGATTTCAGCAAAGCCTTTAACACCGTCTCCCACAGCATTCTTCTGAAAAAGCTGGCAGCCCACAGCTTGGACAGAGGCACTCCCTGCTGCGTTAAGAACTGGATGGACAGCTGAGCCCAGAGAGTGGTGGTGAACGGTGCTGCATCCAGTTGGCAACCGGTCACTAGTGGTGTTCCCCAGGGATCAGTGTTGGGTCCAGTCCCATTAAATATCTTTATTGATGACTTAGATGAGGGGATTGAGTCCACCATCAGCAAATTTGCAGATGATACTAAGTTGGGGGGAAGTGTTGATCAGCGGAAGGCGGGAGGGCTCTGCGGAGGGATCTGAACAGACTGGAGAGATGGTCTGATTCCAACAGGATGAGGTTCAACAAGGCCAAGTGCTGGGTCCTGCACTTTGGTCACAACAACCCTGTGCAGCCCTACAGGCTGGGTATAGAGTGGCTGGAGAGCAGCCAGGCAGAAAGGGACCTGGGGGGTTGGATTGATAGGAAGCTGAACATGAGGCAGCAGTGCGCCCAGGTGACCAAGAAGGCCAAGGGCATCCTGGCCTGGATCAGGAACAGTGTGGCCAACAGGACCAGGGAAGTAATTCTCCCGTGTACTCAACACCGGTGAAGCCACACCTGGAGTGCTGTGTTCAGCTCTGGGCCCCTGAGTTCAGGAAGGATATTGAGGTGCTGGAGCAGGTCCAGAGAAGAGCAACAAAGCTGGTGAAGGGACTGGAGCACAAGTCCTATGAGGAGAGGCTGAGGGCGCTGGGGTTGTTCAGCCTGGAAAAGAGGAGGCTCGGGGGAGACCTCATCACTCTACAACTCCTTAAAAGGAGGTTGTAGCCAGGTGGGGGTTGATCTCTTCTCCCAAGCAACCAGCACTAGGACAAGAGGGTATGGTCTTAATCTGCCCCAGGGGAGATTTAGGTTGAATAACAGGAAAAAAATTTTCACAGAAAGAGTGATCAGACATTGGAATGGGCTGCCCAGGGAAGTGGTGGATTCTCCATCCCTGGAGGTTTTTAAGATGAGACTGGACGTGGCATCTCACAGTGCATGGTCTAGTAACCACAGCACTGTTGGATCAAGGGTTGGACTTGATGACCTCGGAGGTTTTTTCCAACCTGGTTGATTCTGTGATTCTGTGATCGTGATTTATTCCCTCCCCTCTCCCTCCATATATATTTATGACAACCCCTTAGCATTTTAAGCCTTCTTTTGTTAGTTTGAATGATAGAATTGCGAACATAAGTGAATAGGGAGAAGGAGTGAAGGCAGAGAGAAGAGGATAAGACCATAAGTTCCATATGCAGGCAAGTGGAAGAGTGTCTGCTAAGTGACTGTTTCAGAACTGTAAAGAGTACCTGGTGACATGAAGGCAAAGGGGCATCTGTCATTAGATGACTGGAACAGGAACGTTCCTTGGATCTATAATTCCAAGTTGGCTGTGAGAATATCAGAATATAGGTATTCCTATATTAGGTATTGCACCCTGTCTGCTGTAAAGGCACATGCTTTATTTGTGTAAAATCCCACTCCATATAGAAGTTCAGCCATCGAACGGTTGTGTATCTGACTTAAGAGCTGTTAAAAGTTCATTGAGTACACTAACGTGACTACAGCTTTTATCTGCTTTAGGAAGAATTCCAAGAGTATTCATGAGCACTGGAAAACCACAAACAGAAATTTCATAAACTTTCTATGCCAGAGAACTAAAGAATGCAAGATGCCATGCTGTTTTGTGAGATACTGTAATTTCATTTATTACTATTAATATGCTTACTCAGTTTTACTGACATGCATTTTTGTTTCTGAAGATGAGGTTCTCATTTTTAAATAACCATGTAATACGATAGCAAATAAAGGTTTGATTTATGATTTTTTTGTTGTTTAATCACTTTAATTTTCTTATTTAATGCATGCAACATAATAAAGTTTAACACATTTAGTTGTTTTCCTGGAGTACTGAACTTTATATTAATTGGTTGTCTTTCTTTTTTTTTCTTTCCTTCACAGTCAGACTTCATCTGTTTGTTTTCTAAAAGTGTCCTTTGAAACAATTTGAAACATTACTACATGGATATTTATGACAAATTTATGATATTTTACAACCTCTTCCAGAGAGAGTTAAACTATATCCATCAGAACATTTGCTGAATGAGTTATGTTATTTTATGGTTACAGAGTCAGTGTATTACTTCAGATATATGCTGAAACTGATGTTTTATCAAACCAGATTAATTAGACTTTTTCTTTTTTTGTCTAAATTACTGCATGTAAAATTCTGTAAGAAGGTGAAATAGAAAGATTTAACAATTACCTTGTATTGTGAAATTAAGTTTAAATAATGTTCTTTTTGTGTTTACATATATAATAGTTACCCTGAAGGCATGGGGGTTCCACAGGAAAGTACCTAAATCAGGCCATCCTAAAATGCCTGGCAACTTTGGACACCGCTCCTACCCAGAGTGGTTTAACTCTGAGCAGACTGTAAAATGAATCTGGGACTTCGTAAACATCCAAGGCCAGTGCATTCTGAGCAAGTTAAATGAGCTTTAGACACTGCACTGAGTTCAGGATGTGGGTTGATTCTTTCTAGATCCATGAACCAACACTCGACAGTCGTATAATTTCACTAAATAAGAATACAGATTTAGCATGTACATGTTACCCAAAGTGTATCATGTAGGACTCTGTGGATACAGAAAAACTAATTTCTGATGTAATGAAAACAGAGGACACTGACTTGTTCAATTTGAATTTTAAGGTTTAGAATTATTTCATAATCATTTGTTAATCCTTTTGACACAATTTCTACGCGTGTTTCAAGGATTTTTTGTTCATGCAGAAGTTCAGATTTGGCCATGAGCCTCATGTAGGGTCTTGTACAATTCCTCTTACCCTCAAGGAATTATGAATCTTCAAAATATTTCTATTAAATTATGAAGAGAGGAAGATAAACAGATTCATATAAAAGAGAAATTGCATTGCATTTCAAAAATACCTTACAGACAACTGTAACTCATTGTCTGATTTGTGAAAAGAAGGTATTCCTGTACACAGAGAATGAGAGAGGTCTCAATAACCAACTGGAAAAGAAATTCATGTTTATTAAATAAAATACAGTTCGACAAAGAAGTAATAGTTGACTTCTAGACTTCATAATTGTGTTTCATACTTCCACATTGATCAACATTGATCAACTATGTTCTTATCATTTTTTCCCAGTTTAAAATATCTGAAATTACACTGCAAGTACATTGATATAAATATTGATACATTTTGTTGAATATTTAAGAGTGTTTAATTAAAAAAATTTAGAGTTAATATGGACCAGGGTTTTAGTGTGAAAAGTGCTAGGGTTTGTGCTATCTAGAATCCATATCACCACAATCAGGATAAAATGCAGGCTATTTGATTCTGTGACCTTTGTGAATTAGATTTTAGCTGAACAGCAACACTATAACATATAGCAAATTCAAGACAAAGAATATTAGGATTTGAAAATACAGCATTAATGAATTTTGAAGTCAAGAGAGTGTAAGGACTTAAAAAAATACACAAGGGCTTTTAGAATTTTTTTTCACTCTAGAAAAGCTGAGTTGAAAGAATGTAAAATGCCCTGGGTGATTTTGATAGAAATTCTATAATGCATGGCAAATGTACTGAGGAGAAGTGGTAAATATTTAAGAAATACTTGAACAGACTGCAATTGAAATCCATTCCTGTTTAAATTTAAACAGCGAAAAGGTTGGAAAAGGCCAAGCAAGAAGTGAAGAGTGTTAAAAATATATACATATGGCATAGTAAAGAACAAGACCTAAAACATATATATAGAAGTAAGTTAAACCAATAACTGAAATACTGAAAGTTGAATTACACATAATGCTGAAATAAACAAAGGGTCTTTCAAATTCTGTGGCAATAGAGAGCTGAGAAAAGAAAAAATTGGCTTCTAAGAAAATTACAGGATAATTTTGAGATAGGAAATGTGTGATTTAACAGTAACCTTATTTCTAGCTTGGTATCCTGAGAAATATATTTCACATGACCATTTTGTCTGTCAGTACTTTTCAGTAACTTTTGAAGAATTAACTGTTTCAACCATATTTGACAGTGGAAGGGAGGACTTTTAAATCACCTGCATTTTTGGTGATATTTGGCAACAATTGATGCTGAAAAGGAAAGGTTATGATGTACATTGACAGGTTCTGTTTTAACCAGATGCTTATTGAGACTCCATGTAGTACCTGACTACTCTGCAGTCAAACACAGACTTTCATGATCAATTTCTTTCCAGACAGGAGGAAAAGGAAAGAGCTAATGTCACTTGGGAAACATCTGGGTTATAGGCAGGGTTTTGGAGTGCTGCAGCAGAAGAGGAAGCAGGTCACAGCAAGGAAGTGTACACAACATGCATATGGGATGCAGAAGCAGATGGTGGGATGTGATAGCATCAGAGAGTTCCGCCTGGTTCCTTCTCACAGGTTGGTCTTAGGAACCAGAGAGACTATCCTGTGTGGAGGGGAGGGAAGAATTATCTACCTCAGATTAACTCCCTTTTCTGTCTCTGTGTTCTGAAAACTGAGTATAAGATCTGAGAAGCTAGATCACGTTGTGTTCGATTTGTGATCAGTATACATGGATGAGAATAAAATTCTACTCTGTGCTGTCTACTCAGACAAAAGGCAAAATTAGTCATACATTTATGAAGAGGCTTGCTGGACAGTTGAGTCAGACTATTTTTTTCTTTGGTGTCATACATTCTTCAGAAGAAATGAAAAACTAATAACAATCATCACAAGGTGTGACTGTAACTCCAGATCATATGTTTCTGATCCTGACAGAACAGGACCAAACTATGTAAATTTATCTAAGCTGCAGAGAGTTCTACCCAGATGTCCTGTTGTGTTTTGCACATTGCTAAAATATATTTATTTCCTGACACTTTTATTTTTAACTGAATAACTCCTTAAGAAGAAAATTGACAACAGGAATCGAAAGGCCACAATAAAGGAAAAAAGTTCAAAAACCATGTTCTAGAACTACTTTACTCTATTGTTTGCATTTCTTCTCTGATATGAAAGCTTGATTAATTGAAGCTTTTGCATTTCATTTTCATGTTTCACATAGGGTAACAGACTCTTGCAGGAATTTGCATTACTTAATCAGTGGGATATAAATGAGAACAGGATTAAATCATCATCTAGAATTTTTAGAAATTTCTCTGTTGCCATTTTGTCATGCTAATTCCTTGTACTTTAGTGTAATAAGGTTATTCCAGGTCATCAAATCAAGCTTCTCTTATTTGAGGTAAGAACATCCTATAATCACTTCCACAAACCAATGAATACTGCCTAAGTATTAGCTCATTGGACTCATTACATTTATCAAAAGTGCATTCCAGGAACCATGTTTCTGATGACTGGACACCTTCTAGTATCCAGTATAAAGTGAGTGAGGCATACTTTATGTTATTTTATGTCACAGTATGATGGTATTCAGTTCTTTATAAGAAACTTGATTTTAAAAATGTCTGTTTTTCTGAATTTAAATTTCAATTTCAATAGTACAACATCATGCATACTTAATGTAAACCCCAAATTATCGAAATTATTATTTGGATTAATCACTGTAAACTCTGATAAATATATTCACAGGACTCTATATTACTATTTCTAAAGTATTGACACTGTAAGTACAACAATTTAAGCTTATTTGCATAACAACAACTAAACTCATGTTTAGTTTAATAATCTAATAGATCTATAAAACCACATAATTCAAAGGCCTACAAGATAATTTTTTCCACAACCTTAAGAATTGTTATTAATGAATGTGGAATTTTTCTTACATTTCAGAATTTCTGATGCAATGGCAGACAGTGCACAAGCAATTTGAGTATATATCAGTTGAATTTTGGATTATTTATTTGTTTTATTGAGCTCCCCTCTGTACAATTATCTAGGGAAAAAAATCATAAAAAATGAAGCCCTATGCAGAGCATGATTTTCTATATCTGTATTTTGTAAAATTTTCCAAAAAATGTATGAAAAGCCCAAACCCTAATATTTCCTTGAATTGCTAAAAGAGAAATCCAACAAATTCACCTTTCTGCATAACGAATTTACAGGTTGTTTTTCTGTTTAATGAAAATGCCTCCCTTTTTCTTTTTGATAATTTACTTGGTTGCATCTTTCTTTTAGGAATGTATAGAACATTGGTTTCTTATTTTGAATCTCCTATGTTTAGATTTCTTCTTAATAGTTCTCTACTTTGTAAATTTTTATGATTAAGCTTTTTTGACAGCCATTTGGAATTTTGCCCAAAATCTTCTGGTACCTGAGGTGAATACTATTACTGTTCCTTGAAACAACAGATCTGAAAATCTACATTCAGTGTGGTCCCAATCTTCAATTTCCTATAAGCAGACCAACTAGAGTTCCATGTCTTGTTTTTAGCTTAATTATTTTTCTGAGGTGTACCATTTAGGGCTTCAAAAAAGAAGGGCAAATTTAGGCAGCACACAGTCAGAAGATATTTTGGATTTGTACTTATAAGCTTGACATTTCATTCAATCTATCACCCAAATCAAATTCCTGTGCAAGTAAGAGTCACACACCTGCTTGTCCATGAATGATTATTATGCAGTTTAAACCACAGAAAAAAATCTGAACTCAGTTGTCTTTGGTTTTACACTGACCAGTTGAGTTAGATTTTTGCTTTTGCACATAGCCTATGACATTTACTTCT
Organism: Corapipo altera; assembly: GCF_003945725.1. NCBI lineage: Eukaryota > Metazoa > Chordata > Aves > Passeriformes > Pipridae > Corapipo > Corapipo altera. Next base: position 2,247,005 of record NW_020884921.1, on the reverse strand, counting down.
TTTCACATTTATTTTACAGTTTTCCTTTTTTTTTTCAACACAAGAGGCAGTTACATGATTTTTATCATTGTATGAATTTTCTCAGGTTTTCATAATTTCCTAGTTCTGCTTAGATGTACCAGATCTAATTCTTTCAGACTGATGCATATTTAATTCGATTGGGTTTGGCTCAAAGAAGCATATGAATGGCCTAAATGAGTCACACAAAGGTTATCTAGTCTTTATGCACTTAAGTTATATAAATTTATGTCTCATTTCAGGCAAACTGTTAAGGAATCAATGCCGAAAGAAGTGCAAGGAAAGACAGTGGGATATTTCATTCAAGTACTCTCCTAGTCTCATGTATATCAAGTAAGTTTTAATGTGACAATTTAAGTGCCAGTAATATTACATTTGATTTAGCTGTATATAAATAAGAGCTTCAAGATAATTTATTATTGCAATTTTTCTATTATAAGATGCTTTGAACCATAGTCATCTAACTTTCTGTCATGAATGGTTCTTGTTTTTCTGTTATTTTGTCTCTGAAATTCTTTGCAATAACAGCTCTCATAATCTGAACACATCCTTGAAGTATAATTTTGAAACCTCTCTTTGAAAATGGCAACAATCTTCCTACGAAATTGATAAAATTGAAAATTTCTTTTGAAAAAATTAAGAAGCAGTGTAACGTAAAAATGCTTAACTTTGTCAGATCTTAAATGATGGAGCTAACTAAATAATTTTATTATTTTACATACAATATATCTTATTTTATAATTTCATATGTATTTGTTCCAAAAGCCTGGAAAGTTCTTTCCCAGCTAGTAGGTTGCATAACCATCTCAAAAGAAGAAATATCATGCTTCTGTTGTCATACATTGCATTTAGAGTTATTGTTTTGTATTTTACTATGTTAAAGTGGATTTTGATGTATTGTAGCAAACATTTAAGATCTGAACCAAAAAATAATAGTTTATTCTATGTTATATTTGAGTTTATTTTGAATTTTTTTTAAGAACACTATGGTACCTGGATTACCTATTAAAATAAAAAACAAGGCCAGTAAAAAACCCACCAAACCCGGCTCCCCGCCAAGAAACCAACCAACCAAAACCAACAAAAAAGCCCCAAATCCTTTGCTATGCCTTTCCTGTCCTAAAGTAAAAGTGTTGATTCCTACAGTGTGTTAACTGTGCAAGAAATTTCAGAAGATCTCCAAAATTGATTTTTGTTTATTTTCTGAACCAAATCCTGCAAAGTCAATTAAAAAAACCCTCAAAATCTGTGTAACTTATTTGGCCTCTGCTTAGAAAGTCAGACACTTTGTTTCTACCTCCCAAAGCATAAAGGTTGTCCTGGGGAAGCAGGACTGTAGACATAGAAATAATATTTTACCATGTATTATGGATGTCAAGGTATAAGGCAGAAAGAATAAACAATCGTTTTGAGGTTCTGTGGTTAAGACCAAAAAAAAAAATTACTTAACTTGAGTAAAAATCATGAAAACAAAGAGACACTACCTTCCTGAGAAAATTTTGTAAATTTTACATATAAACAGAACTAAATTTTAAACACCAGGAATTTTATAAGTCACTGAACTAATGATTTTCAAACCTGGTAATTTAGTCAATATCCGTGGGATTTTAAAACTTCCTTTTGAAAAGTATTTCATAGTAACGAAATTCACACCTTCTAGGAACAAAGAAAAGATTGTATTATATCAGGAAAGTATTATATTTTGAGATTTAGAGCTCAGGGCATCACTTTATTTCCTAGCCAATAATGATTTGTCAAATTAATAGTTAATTTGAACTAATTTTTTATTGTAAAGAGGTTTTTAATCCACTTGCACTTTTTTTCCCCTCCATTGTGTTACACCTGCAGCGTCCATCATTATCTCCTGGGATAAGAGTGTGAGTATGAAGTAGGCCATTTAGTACATTATTCTGAATTCTAAGTGTTTTCAGAAAACTAGATTAAGTACCTAACAAAAAAAAATCAAAAAATATTAAAGTATGTACAATTTTATTTACTTATTAAAAGAAGCATTAATACTAATAAAGCCCATTGGATACCACTTTGTTTTGCTAATATGCCTTATGTATTTGCTAATTATGCCTAATATACTTTCTGTTGAATTTATATATTAAAACACTGTCCATCTTCAGAGGTGTTTACTGGAAGTGACCAGAGAGCAGTCTGTGCTGTAGTCACTACTCAGCTTATTGATATATAGCATGTTCTGCACGATTAATTAGAAACTCTGTGATATAGAGAAATAAATATATACCTACATACCAGATGTATCTAAGACAAGCACACTCTCCTGTTTCAATTAAAGTATATATATCACAAATATTGCAATATAAGATTAACATTTTTGTCCAGCCAGAATGTAATACTTTTTACAAAATTATAATGGCGTGAAACAAGGCTGCGTTCTTGCACCAACCCTATTCACAATATTTTTCAGTATGATGGTCCAAAGGGCCATGGTAGACCTTGGTGAAGAAGATGGTATCTACATTCAATACCATACTGATGGGAGCCTATTCAACCTAAGGCGACTGAAGGTCCACACTAAGACCTTAAATCATCTTCTCCGGGAGCTGCTTTATGCTGATGACACCACCCTTGTCACTCACACAGAAGCAGCTCTGCAGCGTTCAACATCTTGCTTTGCAGAGGCTGCTGAGCTCTTTGGGCTGGAAGTCAAAGAAGACAGAAGTTCTCCATCAACTGGCACCTCAGGAAATCTTCCATCATCCCCATATCACCACTGGCAAATAAGAGCTCAAATCAGTCCAGCAGTTTAATTACCTAGGTAACCTCATCTCCTCACATGGTGAGATTGATGGAGAGATAGACTACAGGTTAGCAAAGGCATATAGAGCTTTCAGAAAACTCCACAAAAGAGTTTGGTATAATAAACACTTGAAGAAAAGTGTAAAGATCAGTGTTTACAAAGCCATAGTGCTGACTACTTTTTTATATGGATCTGAATCATGGGTCATCTACTGCCACCACCTGCGACTCTTAGAATGCTTCCATCAACACTGTCACTGTACTAAACATCCACTGGTCAGATTATGCGACTAACACAACTGTTCTACAACAAGCAGCAATCACAAGTATTGAGGCCATGTTGCTGAGAACACAGTTACACTGGGCAGGGCACGTCTCAAGGATGAAGGACCACTGCCTCCCTAAGATCTTGCTTTATGGTGAACTTGCCACTGGCTGCCGCAAGAGAGGAGCTCCAAAGAGAAGATACAAGGACTCCCTGAAACAACATCTCAGCCTTGGCCATACTGATCAACATAACTGGTCTACTCTGGCCTCCAATCGGGAGATCTGGAGACACACCATCTATAACGCTGCTGATGCTTTTGAGAACGCACGCAGGTTCACTCTCAAGGAGAAAAGACAATGCAGAAAGAATTGTGTCTTGCAGAATATACCATCTAAGGAGTCTTTCTGCCGTGCCTTTTGCAACTGGACTTGTCTATCTCGTATTGGTCTTTTCAGCCACCAGTGTGCTTGTAACAAACATGTTTAGAGCCCTTTCCAAATCTTCGTTCACGAAGCCCAGCCATGATGAAAAATATGACAGTAGTATATTTTTTGTCCTTGTTCTCTTACCATACAAAGGGAATAGAAAGATCCTTACATAGGGAATTTGACTTCTTAATTTTTAAATTAGCATAACCAAATTTATATGTTCAACATTTTTTCTCATAATTTTAATATTTGTGCTTTTTTGTGCTCTTACATGATAGTGGGTTTCTGGTATTTTTTCTAATATTTGGGCAAAAGCAACCACTGTTTACCATCTTTTCTGCAATGATGAGCTCTATTTTGTGCATAAAATATTATAAAATAGTTACTTGTTATTTACTCCTCAGAAATCTACATTTTCAATGTCTGAAGAACAAGTTTAGTCCGGACTTAATAAATTAATGGCTCTTATGTCATTATGATATGGATAATAAATCTATATTTATTAACGTACCATTATTTAGAGATAAAGACTTTACCTGTAGAGCTCTTGATACTATGTCTGTTACCATGTCCCAAAAATATAGTTCATCAGGACCACTGCGGAACTTGAGCAAGAGAGACTTTTTCCACTGGATTTTTCTTTTCATTTTTACTTTACAAGAATCCATATGGACACAGACACAGACATAGATTCATTGTCATATTTAAAAAAAAATAAATTGTAATAACCTTGATAATTCTGGATGGATAACTAATAAACAAGGAAAAAAAGCTGGATTATGGTCAAAGAGTCTAGGAACTGCTCAAAGGAAATTTGTCCCCTAGTAGTATTTTTTATTTAGAATAGATTTACATTAAGTTAAATGGAAATAATTTTTTCACATCCTCAATAATTAGTCAAAGGAGATTCTGGAATATTAGTTTCTTCTCGTATTTCTTTCAATAAAGAAAACCCATAAAATACTTAATATGGAAAAAACTCATGCAGCAACTGAAGCAGTTTAATATTTATTGATCTCCTAGCCAAAATATAATATGAATAATAATTCACCTCCTCGATTCATTTTCACACACAAATATCTATTTTATTACTTATTTGTTTATTTATTTATTTATTTATTTATTTATTTATTTACTTTCCTTGAGATGGATTAGAAGTTACTTTCTTTTTTTTTTTCCCCCAGAATCTTCATCAGCATAAAGGTCATCCAGACAATGTCCCTCTTCCAAAATAAAAACCAACAAAAAATTCCTCCATAACATTTTGAATCTTTTGTTCAACCCTAGTCCAATATAAATTATTCCTTTTGTAATATAGACTATATCATGTTACCTCTTTTTTTTTTTTTTGGCAGAAAGTACTCTACACCATTCCTTCTTTTGCTGACCTAGTTAGTGAAGTAAATTTCAAAGGCAATATTAAACACACTGCTAAAAACCTTCATTATCGTTCTACATACACTTGTTTATTCAGATGAAGTCCTTTGTTCTAATAATTCTGTATTCAAATAATACCACATCATAATTCAGATAATATCAGCAAGGTCTACTATAAATGCTCTACCTCCTTGTCTGACCACGAGGTTGTAGTTTAATATCTCTCTTCCCCTCTCTCTGTTTATACTCTTGGTATCTGTGACTGTTAAAATGTTTTTTACGAAGTGGATTAGTTTCAGCATGAGAAATGAGAGGAATTCCACTTCTGAATAGCCAGTATTCTTATACAGTTTAGGGTACTCCCAAGAGGTAAGAGATGATGTTTCCAATTCCTGTTTATAAATCCTACAGACACAGGATTTAAAGCTGTCTCTACTCCCCTGTGAATGCTTTAAGCACAAAGCCTTACTGTATTCTGAGCCGGAGCTCTGTAGAATAATTTTGTCAAGAGAGATTAGACCTTTTCTATTGCATGATATATCAAATCATAAAGAATGATGACAATTATGAATACTTAGCATGATGCTAAAAATTTGATCTTCCAATCCTTCTTCTACTTAATACATATTTCTGTGAGGAGATGGAATGTCCACAGGTATACATGATCCCATAGGATAGGCATTATGTATTCATCATTGCAGAGAGGGGATACAGACATTTGTCCATCTTTTTGAAAATACAGCTTGTGCCTCACAGACTTCACAAATTTCAATTTAAATTCACAAATAAATTTGTAACTAACACATCATAATCTATCAGTAACAACTTTTCTCTTTTTTCCTTTTTCTCTTTTTCCTTTTCTTCCCTTTCCCTTTCCTTTTCTCTTTCTCTTGTGAGTCAAATAATTAATTTTGCTAACCACTCTAGCGATTACCCTATCTTTTCTTTAGTTGTGTAAATTTCTTGGGTGCCTACTCTCCCAGTGCTTTTGTCAAATAATATATATTAACTAGGAGAAGACTATTACTGGCTTTTGGAGGAGTAAGAAGGATCAGCAAACTGAAAAGAACTAAAAGAGTAGCATTACAGAGGAAAGCACTCAGTGTTGAGGAGTGTGCAGGTGAATATTTTGCTTTCTGATTACAACTGGAATTTACTTTGGAGCACCAGAAGTCTGATTTCAAGGTTCATGAAAAAACTCAGTCAAGCATTGTGACTTCAGTGAAAACAACCCACATTCAAATCAAACCAATCCCCAAAAAAACCCCAAAACCAAACAGGCAACAATAACAAAAGCAATAAAACCCGTCACACTAAAAAGCCAAACTTAGTGTTGGAATTTGTCATGCTTAACTTTGGCATCCATTGTGTGGATAAGCACATGATTTATTTACTCATTTTATAATTGTCTTAGGTTAAATACAGCTGATTGTTCCAATATTTCTACCCTAATTATCGACCATCAGCAAGATAAGTCATACAGTATCTTTTGAGACCACCTGAAAAACTCATCACTTATTCAATGAGATCTGCACCTTAGCCACTATTACCTCATTATTACCTTGCCCATAGACTTACCTATTTACTTTAGTACTTCAAAGCACTTTGAAGCATCCACTACAACCATGTCAGAAAACAATAACGTCACAAATGTTCCAAAATAAAACATGTATTCAGCATAGAAAATAAAGCCTTTTCATGGTTTGAGAAACACCCCACCAACTAGAGCTGGAAGATAGGTAGCTCCAGGGATGAATTTTCGGTGCTGAGCCAATTAAAAAACTTGATACGCCTCTACGGAAATGACATATTATACAGAACCGGAAAAAAAGGTTTATTGGCATAGTTGAAATTAGAGAAGCCATGATGTGAGAGAGAGAGAGGAACGAGGGCTTTTTCCCCCCCAGTCCTCGCCTGGCCAGGGACCAGGCACCGCACAACAGCCGAGCCGAGCCCCCAGCTGAGACTGGTGGTTGAGCGGAAGAGAGTAGCAGTAACTAAAAGATACAAGTAAAACAGCACAGTTTGAAAATAATGAATTAAAAATGAGTTACTTTAATTTTTCCAATTCTAGGTACAGAGGGAAATAAATGTTCTTACAGATAATTGCTTTTCTTTAGATAACAATTGGTTTTTGGGTTTTTTTTTTGGTTTTTTTTGTTTTTTCTTTCCACATATTTCTTCTGGTTTGTAAAAGCTGAATCCATATTATTCTATAGTAAACAACTCAGGTAGGAAGAGGTCACTAAATCCTGGTAGATATGTGTCCAGACAGATTTCTTTGATTTAGGACATGTTTAACAACTTACCTAAGGAAAGATACTGGATATTTCAGTTGTATGGAAATGTCAGCACAAACTCAGAAAACATGGGATTGGAGAACACATAACCCAAGTTGTTTCACCCATATTTATCTCAACATACATGTTATAAGATAAAGTCAGTACCACAGAATGGATGATGTTGACAGGCACTTACGAAGAACAACTAGTTTGAAACCCTGCTCAAAGCAGGGAAATGCCTAGAGCAAGGCTGCTCAGCATCATGTTCATTCGCATTTTTAGTATCTCTGAGGAGGAAGAGTTCACAGCTTCTCTGGGCAATCTGTGCCAGTGCTCAGTCACCCACAGAGTAAAAAACTATTTCCTCATTTTCAGACGGAACCACAAAGGTATGTTGCTGTTTCATGGCCAGCTTGTTGCCCACCAGGACCCTCAGGTCATTTTTCTGCCAAGATTCTTTCCAGCTGTGGAGTCCCCAGCCTGCATTGGTGTCAGATTGTTTCTTCACAGATGCAAGACTTTTTACATCTCTTCTGTTGAACTACAGTCAGCCTATTTCTTCAGGCTCTGGAAGGTAATATGATCTTCTGGTGCACCAGTTACTCCTCCCAATTTTTTATCACCTGCAAACTCCCTAAAGGTGCACTCTATGATCATTAATGAGAATATTAACAGTAGTGCTCCTGGTACTCATTACTAGGATACCTCCCCAGTGAAATGACTCCAGATGGATTTTGTGCTGCTGATCACAGCTGCTTGAGACAGGCACTTCAGCTGGATTTTAGCTCACTTCACTGTCACTCATCTAGACTTCAATTCAACACTCTTTTACTGAAAATATGATGGGAGATAGTATCAAAAATATAATATACATTACTTATTCTGTTACTTGCTTTTACACCTCTTCCTATCTCTACCATCTTTTCAAGGCTGTATAGATGAGGCTGCAATTTTTCCACATTTCTATAATATACAAGGAAGGAAGTAAATCAAATAAATAGGAAGTTAGATATTTTCAAGGGAATCACAGAAATAATATTCTTACGTAAGATTTATGTATTCTGTGCTAGAGTAAGTATATTCTGCCATGTAGTCTCATTATTGTTTAGTACAATTTTTGAGGATAAAATATGGCTTCAGATCCTGTAGCACAGAAGTAAATATTATTAAAAAATATATCAACACCCCTGCTCAAAAAAACCAACAAAACCCACAATATTTTTAACATACGTTCAGTATGCAAAATTTTTGCTTAGACTCAGCTCAGTTAATTGTTTTATCTATTAATCTGTCTATGACAGAATACCTGTAAGAAAACATAGAAATGAACAAAACATCATCATCATCAACAACAACAAAACACCATCCCTGTATCAAGGTCTATTAACCTTGAAACCTGAAAGTTATCCATTTGAGGAGAAACAAAGAAAAACCAAAACCCATTAAATTAAGTGTTGTGTATGTCTGTATGGAAGACAAACGACAAGCTTTAATTTTGATCAAAACAGTGTTTATGAAAGGTGTTCTTAAGACCTCTGAACACCAGCATTTCTTTCTATCCACATGTCCACAGCAGCTGAAGCATGTTTCCTTATGGTACCTGCCCATAGGTCTCAATTCTGAAATGCCATATCTGCTGATATGGTTCATTTAATGGTCAAGAAAAGAACCTTAACAAAAAAAAGTTTTTCTTGTGAATCACTTTTGTGACGTAGAAGTCAATAACGTCATGTAGTCATCCTAATTACTTTTAGCTAGTATAAGCAACAACAGATATTGAACTAGTGAGCCACAGAAAAAAAGGCTTAGCACAATGTTAACCATTTCCTCCCACCTTGTGCTTCAGCTACTGCTGATGTTCCTTTGACCCTGTAGGAATCATTTTTTATGAGTCTGTAAAATGGGTGGGCATCCAAGTCAAAGTAAGACGGTATTCTGCAAGTCATGTATATCAGGCAGTGTTCATGCTCTTACAGTAAAAGATGTTAACACTAAGAAATCTTTCTATCGCATTGAATGAAAAATAGCAATCATAGATTCATAGAATTAAGGTTGGAAAAGACCCTTAAGATGACCATCATTTTCACCATGTCCTCAAGTGCTGTACATGATCATTTTTTGAATGAGATGATATCTTCACCTTTTCTGTGAACAATCTGATCCAATGCTTTACAGTCCTTTCCATTTTTTTCCTAACATCCAATCTAAACCTCTTCTGGTACAAGTTGAGGCCAGTTTTTCTTATCTTCTCAATTGTTGCTTTAGAGGAGAGACTGATGTCTGCCTTGCTACAGCCTCCTCTTAGGCAGAGAACAGTAAAATCTCCCCTGAGCCTCCTTTTCTCCAGGATAAATACTCACAGCCTCAACTATTCCTCATCAACCTTGTGCTCCAGACCCTTCCCCAGCTATACTGCTCATCTTCGGACACGCTTCAGTGCCTCAGTGTATAGTCACTTCCATCTAGAGGTCACTCCTTCAAGTCAGTAGCACAAGTTAGATTGGCAACTTTCTTCTAAAATGACCACATAGCTAACCCTCATTATTTTTTCCCCTCCTAAAATGAAAACTGCATGATTCTTCAAAACATTTCTCTATAAAGAATATTGTAAATTTTTCACATTTCCTGTGTTGTCTTGACAATATGCACTCAGCTTCTGTCATTCTTTTATGCGAGCACTAACTCATTGTGTCCTTGGGAACATCATAATTTTGTGCTTGTTGTGGTGTCACAGACTGAATATAGGCTAAAAGAGGGAATACGTGCAGTTACACAGAGGGGAGAGTTCTACATATAACTTAAAATCAGAATCTGAGCTATAATGAATTCCTCTGGACCTTTAACAGCCAGAGAGCTTTCAGGTTTTGCTCAGTTCTGGGTACTATCTTATAATTTATAGCACCCAGACACAACCGAAACATTTGAGGTCTAACATTCTATCAATAATTTTGCATGTTAGACATCTGTCCACACAAACAGCATGAACCATAGCCTATGTATTCCCTTACTGAAAAACTTATTGCAACCAGATGACCCTTTAAAATTCTGGGACATCTCTAAATAAGTGAGGATGCTGATGTAGGGTGGTTTTCCTGCCGCTGATCATAGATTTTCAAACACCTGCCGTTTGCTTCATGGTTTTCAAAATAGCTAAGAAAATGAGTAAAATCCTAATTTTATGGTTTCATTATGACTAGTTCTTTCAAAATGCAATTTGTTATGATTTTAACTTTCCAGCATACAAAGTGAAGTTTCATAACAAGTTTCAAGTGCTACAGTAATCACCATGATGGGGAGTAATTTTCTTTTATCTTCTTTTTTTTTTTTTAATTAACAAAGATTCTGTTTTGTCAGCATGACCAAGTACATTTTCCCTTGAACTCATCTTCCTGTTTGTCTGTGATCAACTTGCAAATTCACAAGGAATTCAGGAGAGTGTAAGTCAGTTTTATCTACTTAACCTGGGTACAGTTATAAATTCAATTGCTTCTTTCGTCTAGGATCTTTTCCCTCAGTATAATGCTAACCTGTCACTCAGCAAAAGTCTTAATCACTAATTAATGTTCATCATGGGATTGCAAAACTCCACAAGTTCTTCTTCTTACCATGCTACAGGTAGCTCCTGAGAAGCAAAAAAATAACATTGCAAACCCACTTTCTCAAAGTAACCATTTTGGCCACATTTCAGTCAGATTATTTTGGAAACCAAAAGTGTTTGGCTTGGGGCAGGGTGGTTGGAAAGCAACCCAGAGGAAAAGGAACTAAGGGTGCTGGTGAGCAGCAAATGAACATGAGCCAGCAGTGTGCCCAGGTGGCCAAGAAGGCCAATGACATCCTGGCCTGTATCAGGAATAATGTGACAGAAGGACCAGGGAAGTGATTCTTCCCTTGGTGGGGGCCACACCTCAAGTTCTGTGTCCATTTCTGGGCCTCTCAATCAAGGTGTTGGAGTAGGTCCAGAGAAGGTCAACAGAGCTGGTGAAGGCTCTGGAATACAAGTCCTGTGGGTAATGGCTGAGAGAGCTGGGGGTGTTTAGCCCAGAGAAAAGGAGTCTTAGGGTTGACCTTATAACTGTCTACAACTACTTGAAAGGAGGTTGTAGCCAGGTGGGGTTCAGTCTCTTCTCCCAGGCAACTAGTGACAGGACGAGAGGGCACAGTATTAAGCTTCCCCAGTGGAGGTTTAGGCTGGACATTAGGAAATATTTATTGACAGAAAGGGTGAATAGTTATTGGAATGGACTGCCCAGGGAGGTCGTGAAGTCACATCCCTGGAGGTGTTCAAGGAACGACTAGACATGACACTTAATGTCATGGTCTAATTGACAGAGTGATGATGTTGGGTCATAGGTTGGATTCAATGATTTCAGGTCTTTTCTGACCAAACTGATTCTGTGATTCTGTGTTTGATTAAGTTTGCCAATTCTATTTTGGTTTTTGTGTTATGATTTCATAAGCCTTGCATTATGATTTCATAAGATCTCATACCTGAGAGACAGTTCAGCTTATTCTGATGCTACACTATTCTTCATGTCAACATATGGTGCCAACAACCATATCATTTTTCAATTCAGTGACAGAACCCAAGATTTGATGTCTCTTCAGTTCTATGCATAGAATTCCTCTGGGAAGAATAGACTAACTTGAAACTAAGTCCTCAGTACAGTGGTAATCTGCCCTGTTTATATATATTTTTCAAGATGTCTATGAAAAGATGAAAGCACAGACATTGCAAGATAAAACTGAAAATTAACTGAATGACTACTGTGCCAGTAGTGCCCAGACTTTCTCTCGTTTTGAAAAATCACAGTAATGTGTGTTTTAAAAGGCAATTGGAAAATATAGATATTTCTCTTTCCTATATTTTAAGGAGAATTCAATGGAGATTTTAAGTTCCATATTTACAATGGTACATTTATCTTCAATTAAATATTGGGAAAAAATAATTTTAGAAGGCAAAATGAAAGTGGTCTCTTTTCAAAACAACAGGAGCAATTCCAGGTAGATTTGTCAGAATTTCATGTCTATGTTTTTCCAAACAAATGTGACTTTCAACCATGTTTCTACAAAATAGTTTTATTTCCCTAGAGGTGGCAGAGGAAAAGTGTATTTCTGAGATAGTTTGAATTAAGGTCACAAATCAATTGAATCTCTACTGTATGCAGTAATAGAATTAAGAAGAACCAATGGAGCCCTCATACCCAGTCCTCTATGACTACAGGCAGCTTTATAAAGACCTTTCACTCTCGTAGGGTTAGGAAAATATCTACTGCAAGTACTAATTATGTACATGCATACACAAACTACGTTACTCAGTATTTTGATGAAATGCAGAAGACCAAAATCCAAAGGATGATAGAATCGTAGATCAAGAATATTGTTTTGCTCCTTCATATGCAAAACAATTAGGTGTTGATGATTGCTATGATATTCGACATGTATACATAGCCCACTGAGGACAGCCACAAAAAGTTGGTTTTCAGCTAAAAAAACCCTGATTTGATGATGGTCTGGCTTATATATTTCTTTCAATTTAATAGTTCTGTATAAGGCTCTAATAAAGCTACCACAATCTCAGATATAGAGGCAAAAAAATGCAATAATTTATTGAACACAAACGCTATTTGAGGGTCTCAGGGGCTTCTATGCTAATGAGGAGGCAGGGTTATTCCAAACAAAGTGTTCCACAATCTATTAACATTTCCAGTAACAGCAATTACATGAGGGGAAAAATGGGTTTACATTTCTCAGATCCAGTATCTACATTTGGAAGAAAAAGGATTGGATATTTCCAATAAGCAAGATTATACTGGGGAAGGGTGGTCAGCTTTTCCCGAAACAAGGATTTACATAGGGATTGAGAAAACAATGAGATATCTGATAGCATCATGCAAAATCTCTCTACTTCCTGCTAGGGGAGATCAGAACAATCCACACGAAATGAATGTCAATGTATCTTGTCTGGTCTTTTAGATGATGATTTTTTCCCCAACCTCTATGGCCCATGGTTTCCAGCTTAAGCCCACCAAGCCCCTTCCTGATGACAGTTGAGGTTCTACTCTTACAGTTCAAGTTCAAGCAACAGCCAGAGAAAAACAAAAATCATTCCTTGTGGAGAACCTGATGCACAGCTGATTTTTGTCAGTGTAATGAAGGTCAGTACCACAGAAAAGAAACTTAAAGTATCATTCATTTAACTGTACAGAACATGTATTTTATTTATTTATTTATCTGTTAAATTAACACATATTTAAATTTAATCTCTGCAGATCCGTTGAAACTTCTTGAAGATATTAAAACCCAAGATATTTTTGTAAAAGAATGGGTTATGACTTAATAAAAATAATTTTAAAAAGATCATATGAACTGAGAGATCCAAAGGATATAGGATTTTGACGCACAGCTTTCACACACACATAAAATTTAAACCATATAACCGCAAGCATACTTCGGAACAAAGAAATTATCTACCTCACATAAGCCATTCCAGGTTCTGTGTTTAACTCTAGGTTATGCTTTTTATTAAGATAGATGATGCTTTGAAATAAGTAAAAATTTCTCCATTCTATCTTAAAAAGAACCCTCAAACTAAAACAAAATACAGTAGGAAACTACATCTAAAACATGCTCATCACAATGGAACAGGAAGGGGCACTTAGGGACAGCAGAGTGGAAAAAAGGCAGACTAGTATGAAAGGTATTTCAGAGTTTTGATTTATAAGGTATATTCTATTAAGTTTCAATGTAACTTCTACTGTAGCAGTTGAATTTGTTTATCGTATGTAGGATATATTTGAGGAGGGGAAATGTGACAGCCCAAAATTTTAGTAGCTAGGAAAATGATGGAATTGAAAATAATAAAGATGTTTCACAAATGAGCTCCGATATTGGAAGTCAAATCTGATACAATGGTTGGTGAAATGCACTTCTATGCTGGGACTAGAAGTTATTTTTTAATTCAGAGAGTGATTGCTTCTCCACAAAAAGGAGCTAATAATCCTTAACCTTAAGCTCCCTTCTTGTGTCTCTCTTCTTCCATCACTGGGAAGACAGATGACAATGATAAGTCCAATGCTTTCCCATGTTCTATGTTGTGCCCAAATGCTTGATTACTTTTGCTTTTGACCTAATGCCCACTAAAAATGAAAATAAAATTGAGTTCAAACTTTTGTTTCAGAGGTCAAAGACCAGAACTTTCCCTACTAACTACTCAGTCCATTGTTTTTACATCACAGAGGTAACTCGTCTGCACTACTTGATTACAGAATTTGTTGGCAATCTTTATAGAAAGCACAATTTTACAAAGAGCTTATAAGTTCTCAGCCTGGAGAACAACACTGCATTTATTGGGACCATTACTAGCATAGACTGAAATTTCTAGTTTTAATATTATCTAACAAATATGAGGACAGAATCAAGTATTACAATGAAGAAAAATAAAAAATTGGTAGCATTGCCTAAAAAAAAAAAAAAAAGAAAAAAAGTTGTGCAGATAATCATGTTACAAGGCTTATATGGATCACTGCAAGTATAATGTGACCAAACTTGGAAAGAGAGTCTGTTGCAGAAAATTTACATCTCCTAATAAGGAGTCACAACAAACCTTATTAGATGTATTTTTTACATTTCCTTCAGTAAAGTATTTGGTCATATTTTCCACAGCTTATGTTTAAGCAACACAATTTCCCAAGAAGGAAATTTAAATGCCACATAAAATCTTAACTTCCAAAGAACAAAGATGAGAAGAAAAGTCTTGGTGTTCAGGTACTGAGGCTGGAAATTACAAAGAAGAATGAAGATTGTTATAAAATTACTACAGTGTTTAGGTTTGGATTTTTGGAATATTTCTAATCTGACCAAATTCCTTGTGCAATGCTGAAGTAGTTTAACTCAGCTCATTTTTAGACAGATAACTTTAAACCTTAAAAAGAGAAAGACTCAGAAAGGGAGGCACAATTTGCTCTGTAGAAAGTTAAAAGCTTTTTCTTCTGTACAGTTTATACTACTACAGCATGTGGATAGAGCACTGTGATTTCCTTGGACTCTGTTTATAAAGTTTTATAGATATTTTTTGTAGAAATTCCACTTTCTTCTGACAGTGTAAAACTGAATTAGTAAAAATATACAGTTAAAGAATTATCTGCTATATCATTGAAATCTCTAATCCTGATGTAGCTGTATATCTACTTTTATTCCTAAAAAGTCCCACTTGAAGGCAAAACCAAAATTTATGTGATACTGTCAGAAACAGAAAAAAATCTTTAAGGAAAACGGCACTGAAAAAACTAGTTAGGGAAAACTTCACATCCTAGGATTTTATCTCACTATGCGAGTGACTTAACAATCACTGTCCAAAAGGCAAGTAGCTAATGGAATCATTACTAATTCCCGAATCTTCCTGAAATTTGTGCTGAAGCTAACATTCTGTCTTACACACAATGGCCCTCTTTCCTAGGCAACCAGAAAGGACACACAGACTTGTGTCACCTCTTCTAGAAAAAAATCCAGAAGTCTGTCATGAAATGTGCACAGAGTATCAAAATTCATTTTTGATTCCCGGGGAATTTGTCCTTTTTAAGTAAGGATAATACCTTTATTAATAGTGGGATTTTGTATTCCAAAACGTTTTGACTTTCCCAAGGGTCTTGATTTTAATTGTCAGATTAAATAACGATCATTATAAACAATGGCATAAATTAAAAACTACCTGTTTAGGGAAAATTTGACTCTAAAATTATATGCTTTCTAGAACTATTAGAATGGTTAAGGATAGGTAGTTCTTCATCAAAAGTTTATATATAATTATATATATATATATAAATTAACCATATATATATATATATAAAGTTTTCAATCAGGGTTCACAAAGGAAAATTCAAATACATCCTTCAGTGGGTTTTATTTTCCATCTGCTTAAGTAGTTTCCAACTTACCAAAGATGACTTAATCTCAATGGACTTAAAAATATAAAAATAATAAAAAAAAAATAACTTTTTTCATTATAATATCAGAAAGTCTAATTCATTAAAAACTCCATGAGAGTGCACTTAAAAAACCAATTATGTATATGCCTTTCAGTGGGAAAAAATGAGATTAATATTTCGCATTATTTAAAATGTGAAATTTTTGTACATTGCTCTATGAAATAATCTAATATAATTTTCTGTCTTGCTGATGAAAATTGTTATTGAATCCAGCTTCATGAAATGGCATGCATTTAGCTACTTTCTGCTTTTTGACTAATAACAACCATACTGATGGAATTTTCACACCAGTAGTTCCCTGAGCGCAGTCTAAAATTATTTTTCTTGGCTAAACATGAAGCAAAATCCATTCAAGATTAGTAAATTACAAAATCTATTACCGAGAGGCTTGTATTGACAATGCATATTAACAGCAAATAAAAAACAGTTTTTCTCAAGAAGAATATTTTCATGCGAATTTGACAATAATGTAAACACTTTTGTTATATTTTAAATTGATTAACTGACAAAAGCAAAAATATTCCCAAGGCAAGGAACTTTTCTAAAGGAGATACTGCTGGGAAAGAAATCTCTAAAGAGAGATGACATGTGTGACACAGTGTGATTGTCATTTCACTATAACTCAGTGGTTGAAGAATGGGGAGATGAATCAGGCTACAAGTGGTTTTGCTTCCGGTAGGCCTACTAAGGAAAGGGAAGTAAAATATATACATATTTTCCCCTCTCTACCACTCAAGATGCACATAATGGTATGGGGGAGAGAAAGGGAAGAAATATTTCTTTATGACCTGTGGATCGTGTATCCTTCTGCATACCTTTCACTGCATCACAGTTGAACCTTGCATGACAGAAATTCTGTTTTCCCGTCTCGTGATACTTGCCGAACTGACTTCTGGTACAGGATGGCTCTAACAAATAACCAAAGTGGAAATCAGAAGTAACATTCCTTTTCTATAGGACTCAGTAGGCAAGGGTTAAAAAGTAATTTTCAGTTTCACAGAGTGTTATGGAGGGACAGTTGAGCTAAAAGGAATAAGAATGGATTTAGGAGGTAATGGAGAAATCATGACTGTTATCCAGTGAAGAATACAAGATTTCTCTTGTCAGTTCAGAGTCTTAGAAGAATTTTTGGAACTGAACAAAGATGTGACTAAAGTCTTCAACTAAGTCACTCCTTTCAGGAATTGCCAAAAGCTTAAATGATGGCAATCCTGGAAGCAGACTGCACAGAACCTCTACAAGAAATGATAACTCACTGGTACCATTACCTAATGAATATTAAATGTAATCCATCACTTGCCTCCCTCAAAGAGTTTTCTTCAAAACCTGGTTCTGATACAGTCCAGCTACAAAACCTTTACTCAGACCTCTAAAGACGTTGTTAAGTTGTATTGAAGGGCTGTGAGAAAGTTTGAATATCTATGCAAAGTAAGGAAGGCAGAACTGCAGGCAGAGCTAAGATTGCCAGAACAGGGATAGTCAGTGACTCAAGGATTCAAGAGGAATAATGTTCACATGGTAAGGTAGAAAATCCCAGGACCAAAACAACTGAGGTGTCAACAGACCAGTAACATCAAAAGCGTGTTCGGGCGGTGGGATCTGTCCCCTTCCCATTCCAACTGAAAGCTGCCTGGCCAGCAAATGCTCAGTGAGGGTAGTGGGCACACTGACACCTAACCCAGTAGTTTTTTCTCCTTACCATCTCTTATGCACAGACCGTTAATTGTTTTATGATTTAGAGATTGCAAAGTATATCTGCTCATGGCAAAAACTGCCTTAGCAGAGCAACATGGAGGGAGATGGGTTTGTGAGTGATATCTCTATCATTTGCTCAGTTAGAAAAACTGCAGTCAGGTCTGTCTATCCCTATGCCCATGCATCATACATTCACATGTTCTAACCACTTCTGGAATCAAGCTCTCGACTGGCCTACAAGTTCCAAAATACTTCTGTATTTTTCTATATAATAATGACTTTAAAAATACAGTTACATCAGTATGTAAAAGGCACATTTACTGGGTCCTCCACATTTCCAGAGTCTTACATTCCAAAGACCTTCAGTAAGATAAATTAAGTGTAGTAATAATTCACAGTAACAATCTGACAAAAACATTGAACTATTTATACCAATTTTCTGTGCTTTCTGTGAACATGATAATAGGTTTGATGAAATATGTAAAATCACATTTAGAGTTTCTGCTTAACTATAATGGTTAATTTCCATATATTTTACTTAAAAATATTTGTGTGAGACCACATTAACATAAAAAATTAGTAGATGTTCATCTTTTTTTAAAAAGAACACTTAAATCACTCACTATATATTAGATACCACCAGATATGAAGTTCTATTCCTTATTTTCTTTCAAATAGTCACAGAAGGCTAAAATTATAATGGAACACTTTACCCAAGTGAATTTGGATGTTAACAGTTTCTGAATCTGAGTATAATAAATTAATTCTATAGTTTCCATAGAAGGTTCAGACAGCTTAGAACAGAACACAGCACCCAGTTACTTTTTATCCATGTGCTGGTTTTGGCTGGCATAGAATTAGGTTCCTTCACAGTGGCTGGTATGGTGCTGTGTTTTGAATTTGTGCTGAAACAGTGTTGATAAACAGGAATACTTTTATTATTGCTCAGAAGGACTTCCACAGAGCCCAGGGCCTTTCTGCTTCCCGCCCACCAGTGAGCAGGCTGGGAACGCACAAGGAGTTGGGAGAGGACACAGCCAGGACAGGTGATCACAACTAATCAAAGAGATATTCTAAACCAGATGTCATCATGCTCTGCATACAAAGCTGGAAGGAGAAGAAAGAAGGGAGAGATGTTTGGATTGATGGTGTTTGTCTTCCCAGGTCACTATCAAGGGTGATGGAGCCCTGCTCTCCTGGAGATGGTTGAACACCTGTCTGCCCCTTGAAGGAGTGAATAAATTTCTTGTTTTGCTTTGCGTGCATGTGTGGCTTTTGATTTACCTATTAAACTGTTTCTACCTCAACCCATGGGTTTTCCCATTTTTACTCTTCTGATTCTCTCCCCATTCCACTGGGTGGGGGAGAGCTAGTGAGCAGCTGTGTGGGGCTTAGTTGCAGGCTAGGGTTAAATCATGAAAAATCTATTTTTCAACAAACAGAAATATGTTTTTAAGAAAAAATAATTACAATATGAAACAATTATTTTTTTGAAAAATATATTTAATTATATACTTCACTTGAAAGGTGGGGAGGAACACAACTCTAGTAATGACATTAAATTCCTATCTAGTTTTGGTGTGTAGTTAGAATTCATGTCTTCTTTAATAGCCAAAAAAACAAAGAAGGATTCCTTCAGAGTAGGAATCTTAATTCAGAGTTTCTGACTTTTTCACTGGAGCAGCTTATGCCTCATCACTGAATGCTGGATTAGCCTAGGAAATATAAGCTAATATAAGGTTATTCAATATATCACTCAAGAACCTTATGCTATATGACTTGAACATACCTCACTTCTTCTATTATTTGTGTTTAGATAAACTGTAATTGCCGTTAAGTTGCTAGGGAAGTAACTCTATGCAATCAAGGAGACGATCCAGGAATAAATAAAGGTATCTTGGCAGAACTGAGGAATAACTTGTAAATATTAACAAAAGAATCTAGAATGTAATAGGTAGATATTGGAGCAACTAAAATTTTCTTCCAGCGACTTTTATAAGAATATCATTCATATCTCTAATATCTGTTGTCATTCAGAAATCTTCATTGATTACTTCATGGATATATTTTGGAGGGGCTTTTGTGGTCAGAAAATTTGTCACCCTTGCTGTAGTATATTCAGGTATGAGGATGTTCAGTCTGGCAATTCTGATGAGGTTTAAAAGTAACAAGTGATCTTTTCCTTATCACTTTTGCAATTTATCTATAATTGTAAATTGTAAATTAAAGAAATCAGCTGAAACTCCTTTGTTGCTAATATACTGCTGGAGTAATGTTGGGCGGTGTCTTTCAAGCAGACTCTAAACCACAGAGAATTGCATCCCTCCTGTATTACACTTTGATATCAGAAGCAGATAGCATTCAGTGGTCGTTTCAACTCTCAGGGCTTCAGGTCTTTAGCTCTCCATTCCCAATGCCATCTGCATGAGATACCTGCTGTTTTAAGTTCAGTATTTTCAAAGGTAACAGTGACTTTGCCAATAGTACAAGAAATAAGCTTCTCTATTTAGCATTGCAATCACAATGTCCTACCTGTTGCTTTGGTTGCTGGTAACCCACATCAACAAGTTATAAACAATTCAATGATTCAGCAGATAAAATCCAAGATAATACTGAACACTTCATCCAGATGCCACTCATAGTCCTATAGTTAATTTTTCTTCATCCTAATTAGCAGATTATAAGCAGGAAACTGATTTTTAAAAAAAAAATCTGCTTCTTCCATTCATTCTGAGATTAAATGAATTATACCAGGTGGGAGTGAAGTATAATATTAAATAAATGAAGGAAGAAACAATATTAGCTAATAATAGATCACTTGAGAGTGTGAATTTAAACAGCTGAACTAATTGAAACAGAAATTCGGGAAACCAAACACTACAAACAACTTGCCAAACAGGGAGTAGAAAAATTGGCCTCTACCCCAGCCATTGGTATTGAATCACATTTTTAAAATTACTTGCTTGGCTTATACATCACAATTTCTCCTGAAGTCATTTTTTTTTCAGGTAATGTTGTATCATCTCATATCAATAAATACACTGAGTTTTGAAAATACAAACTTAAGAAGAAAAATATGTCACAAATACACTGGAAATCATAAATCATCTTAATTTCCTCTTTTTAGTAGTGTCATATGTGAATATTCTGCAATTCTAACATGCAAAATCTCCAAAAGACCTTCATTAGCAATGTATCAGATAGATTATTAGTCCCAGAGGAGACTAAACAGCAGTCAAAACAACAATTGATCCATTAAGTTGCAAAAGGTTAAAAACACATTATTTCAGTTTTATTTATCTGTAATTTGGGTTACAACACTGCAGTGTTCTATGACATCTGAAAATGAATGACTTGCTATGACACTGAAATCAAGGTGGAGTAAATCTGTGGGCAATCTCAAGAATCATTTCATCAGCAGAGTGCTTGGCCTTTGTTTGTAATGAAAGAAGATTTACAGACGTTATTGGTTATTTTAATAACTTTTTGCTGTGATATTTCCTGAGGAAATAAAAAAGGAGAGAAATATCTGAAAGAGGATGGAAAGTAGACAAGAAATAATTCATTCATTAATGTTGCAGGTGTTTAGCACAGATTATATGTAGAGATAATACATACAGGTGATAAAGATGAAATATGTAAACACTCTGGGTAAAGGAATTGAAATATTTTTTAAGTTGTCTATCTTCTATGTTTTACTAGGTAATGAGAATTATTGCAGCAAAAGTAGCATACAATGATGTGAGGATTTTGACTTTTCTTTCCTTCCCACATTAAGAATTCAAAATAAAGATTTGTTTTAGTTGCAACTTGAATTGTAACAGTAAGTTAAAAATAGAAAATCAATGAAACATAATGAGATGATCCCCTACAAAAAGGTACTCTTTAAGGAAAAACAGGACTATAACAATAGTATTGCTTTATTAACAAGAACCATCAAGTAAATCTGAAAAGAAGACTTCCTTCTGATAGGGAGTGCCTTTTAACATGAGATCAGTGATTGGATTATTTCTAAAATATAGCACAATGCACTACTATAACCAAGATTAAAGAAATTAAGTAATTTCTTATGTAAATGAGAGCATGTGTTTTATGTTCCTAAAGGTGTTCTGTTCCATATTCCAGTGCTAATAAATGAAATATATTGCACACAAGTGGGAAAGATTAAAATCTTAAAACTTGTTCACCTAATTTGCTCATTTAGTAACAGATTTGCTCATTTAGTAACAGATTTTTTGTTATGTGTTACAATATGAAATACAAAAAATCTTACTTAAGGCAGGAGTTATGTAAAGTACTGCAGTACTGAGTATGTGATGTAGTCTACAATTATCTGCTTGTTTTTCCTGGATGTCAAACTCTGTATGCAATAATGTATGCACTGTGCATATGGAATAGCAGAATTCATCCTGTTAGGGAAGCTTATCTGTTTACTATTCTGTCACGGTATGGAAATAAATTGACCTTTTCTCCTTCTGTTTTTCAATAACAAGTCAAAGTTTCTTACATATCAACTTCAAACTGAGACCAATTTAACACTGTTTTTGTGATTCCCATATGTTAAAGTTGTTAGGATTCTGCCCTATGCAGTCCTGAGATCCTGAGTCTTGCCTTAGCTGTGAAAACACTAAGCTCAAGCTCAAAAATATGGTCCCTGGGAAGGATTCTGATGGGTAATCAAAACAGATGAGTGTGTGTCAGGTACAATGGAATTGTTATCATTTTACACTCTTATATGCTGCAAAATGATTGAGAAGCTGAGAGAGACAAATTACCATACCTTGTGTTTGTAAGACCAACTGAAACTAGAATTTCTTTTCCTTCCCTTAGGCATAAGTTCAGTCTGAAAAACACAAGCTTACTAGTTTTGCATGTTTAAAAATAGCAAAGACCAGATAATACTTCAGTCAGTGGTCTGACTAGTATTTTTTATTAATGTCTCAAAATCAGACCTGAACTTTCAATTTCTTGTGAGCTTTTTATCTCTTTTCCCCCAATGCATTTTATGTTTTAAGCTGCGGTTCTCAACTCATTAAAAGGTTGGCCCAATTTTGCAAGATGCAAGAACGTTACATTTGAGGCACTTTCATGACCTCACCAGAGAGGTGAGAGCCACTGACTGGTAGTTCCCTGGCTGCTCCTTTCTATCCATTTTGGAAAATAAGGTATGATATTCCCTCTTCTACAGTCAATGGACAATTCATTGACTGCCATGACTTCTCAAAAAACATCAAAGGTATGCCAAATAAAATACTAAGATTAAGCAACTTTAAGTGTTCAACCAGGTAAAAATTACTGCTTCTGTGTTGAAATTCATATGCAGAAAAATATTTATTTTTGGCTCCAAATTATTTGAAGAACAACATTCATAGAAGTGGACAAAATTAGGATATGAAATGCAGTGTTGTATTTATGTATCTATACAATGATTCCAAAAAGTGTAGGATCTCTTCTGTTTCATTTTAGTTCATCTTTAATGGAAAAAAAAATATACACATTGGATAGAAGACAAGCAAATTCATTAGAGTAACAGCAGGGATTAATTTGCTTCTTTTCACACCTACAAATCCTATAAATGACTGAAAGAGGACTGCACTTTGGTGAACTAACAGTTCTTGATAAGTGAATAAAAAGATGATGAACTCAGCTTTTCACTGAGGAGTCTCTCAAGGCAAGATAGCCTTGAGGCTGATATCAGTCGCTCTTCAAAGCTATCAACATCATTCACGTTTTCAAATTGAGACCTCTTTTCTCTCCTTACCTACTTTAACCTCCTCTTAGAACAAATATAATCAGGTGTTAATACAATGTGGCATGTTGGAAAGGCATATGGCAAAAGAGAAAATTAACATTTCCTGTGATAGAAAGGAATTATATTTTCCTTTTTTATTTAGATAACTGGAAAAAAAAAATAAAAAACAGAGAATAAACCACAACTGCTCTGACTAAACAGAATACCCTAGCGGAAGAGAAACAGCCCCTGTCAGAAGACTTAAAATGCAGTGAAGAAACACATATGTATACTAAGATGTCAGGAGGTGTCAGAACTGGCTCTGGTTGATAAATATTACTTATCCTAATTACTGACAATGACAGCACTCCATTCTCAGGAAGCACATAGCAGTTTTACTGCTTGCCCACTACAAGTACAGACCAGTGCGTGAATTCACAGTGCATGTTCCCAGACAGTACTTCACTTTGAGTAAACAGGATGTAAAATATCAGTAGGAGAGTTGAACACAAGAACATTAAAATGATTCTTCCTAAGGCTGTGCTGCAACCAGTGCACAACCTAATCTGCTACACTAATTTTAAAACCAGAAAGGGGAGTAAAATATTGTGAAAGGCAGCGTGACACTATGGTAATGAGTTTACCGGAAGAAACTTTTCTTAATGCTTCATTTATTTTAGTGTTTCTTTATGACCCCTGTACAGCAAGGAGCGCTTACAGTATTTCAGCATTGAGAAAGAAATGCAAACACTTCTAAGTAAAGACAAAGGTGCTACAAGAACATATGAGACTAGTCACAGATCAAATGGGACTAGAAATGGGAAGAAAACTCAACTCTTAAAGTCAGGCTCTTCTGAAACAGTCTTCTAGTAGAAGTATTAGAGGTCAAACAACCTAAGTACTTTTAAAGAGGTTGATCACTAATAAAAGGAATTGTAATAATGTGTGCATAGTTCCAGATGGCTGTGTCCAATGGCTACATCCACACACTTCTATCTTGCTGTTATCACACTGCAGTCTCTGGAAGTATGTTTTTAGCAATCCAGTCGTGTTAAACAGTGTACCACAAGGGGTGCTACAAAAACCACAAACATGCTGCACACTTAACCAGCCAGTGTTGTCACTCATCCCATGATCCCTTTTTCATATGACAGAATCTCACTCATCTATAACACTGTGTATATCCAGTGGTCTTTCTTACATTGTTTCCTTAGCTTTGAAGACTTTTATTAGTGTAGGTATTTCCTTATGAACTATTACAAGCTGAACTAAAACAAGGAGGTGAGGTAGGTTCACTGTGACGGCTTTATACGTGAAAGGGTGGGGGAGAGTCCATTCAAATTTTGCAATCAGGAATGAAGGAAATTCTATATCATGAATTGTCTGGTGCTTTGTGCTAGAAAACAGTCCCGTGAGTAGAAAAGCAGTATGCGTTTTGCTATACCATGTTGGCAGAGAAGCAAACTAGACAGATCCCATGTATGTAACATGTCAGGTGAGAGCTCCTCATTCCTTATCATCTGAACCTCTGAATGATACTGTCTGTCTGTTTCCATTGCTTCAGACTTGTATCTCTTGTGCAGGCAGAAAACTTGCACCTCAGTCACTGTAATACTGTGGCTATTTGAACACCATGTGAAAAATACAGGCTCCTGGCATCTTTCCAAAGTGGTTCAACAGGGTGAACCACTTATTCATGCATACTTATTCCCTGCTGCCACACAGAAAACTCTTCAACAAAATAACTTGGCTAGTTTTGGACAGTAACTGACAAGTTGAGAATCTGTATCAGCCAGGGCCTCACTGAAAAATTTCTTAGGAGAAAGTGCAAAAATCTAGCTAGTAAAACATAATCACAGGGAGGACTCATAGGCAGTTTATCCTAGTTCTTATCACCAGTCACTATGATACTTGAAACTAACCTTATTTCACTACTTTTAAAGGTCGGTGTTCTGTGAGCAGAGGTTCATTCTGAATACCAGAGCAGTGTTGCAACAGACTCCACAGTTCTGCCATGTCATATTCAGTGCAAGGTCTGTTAATGCTGATCATTGTGATACATGTCTAACAAATAGCACAAGTAAGCTTTTTTATATTTAATATTGGCTATATATTAATATTATGTAAATATTCCTAAATAATGTGTTCACCAAATTTTTTAAAATCATATTGTTGTGTTAGATGTTACTAGTAAGTTCACTATCCATTTTTTACATGCATAACATGTTTTGTTCTACAACTTATCTGTGACAAGCTTTAAGGAAAAACATTGTAAAATGGTCTGAACAGATTGCAGGTTTTGTACCGAAAAAAAAATCAATTGGAGGATCAAATATGATCAGTAAATTACTTCAACTTTGAATCTATTATTAACCACGAAAAGCTAAGGTATTAAATCTCTGTGCCATCCAGTTGCTTCAGGCTAGCTGTTTACAGTAGTGCTCTTTGTTACACTACTGTGTTTAAGACTTCTTGCAAAGGTGGTAAGGTGGGAGCAGTCTAAGAGAGATGGATATCACCATTTTTACAAAGAGAAGAATTCAGCTTTTAGTCATCCTAAAGTATCTTGTGTTCTGAGTGCCCTGTTGCACGGGAGAATGGTGAATAATCCATCTATAATTAGTCATGTTTTGATCTTTCTATTATCCTAATAGTCTTTTCTTTAGAACAAACTGATCCTTCTCTCTTCCCCGTTGATATACAGCTTTGTTAAAAAACAGATGGAATATTTTTCTAACCTTTCCCCATATCTTCTGCTGGAGACTAGTATGTTCTATAACAAATTACCTGTGGTTCTATGATGGATGAATTTGCAAGTATAATATGCATTACACTGGGTAAAAATGAATCCATTTAAAAAGACTACCAAAAGAATTATAATGTGTTATTGTCACTATCTTAAAATATAGTATTCTTTTTCAAAGAAATGTGTTTGTATATACATATAAAGACCAATGTGTGTTTTGCATATTACATCAGAGAGAGAGAGAGGGTATGAGATCACAATTGTGTGAGTTTTTTTAAATCAAGTCTAGTCTTATTGATTACATCAGTTACTAATTTGGTCCAAGGTGAGCTATTTAGTGAAATAACATCAGAAAGGTCTAAGTGATGAAGCAGAATACATCTTATGAGTTATAATGTGAACAACATTCCCAATAATATTAACTGGGTAATAGCTCACAAAAGAAGTAATTTTCTTCATTCTCTTTCCGGACACACAATTCACATTACAGAATCCACTAATGGGACTAATGTATAGGAGAAGATGCAGTGAAGCACTCTACCTGGGAAGCATAGGGAGGCTCAACTTAACTAAGAAGGGCCTTTAAAAAAATAGAGGGTGTAAAGAAAAAGGAAAATGTTGATTGATGGGACACAAAACAGCTGAATTTCTGAACTACAGTATGTGTGGATCACAAGATGTCTCATAGGTGGATGTTAGTTTTCTGATAACTGAAAGCAAAACCCAGTCTACAATCTCTTAATGTTGTGTTTGTGTTATTGTTTGGTTTTGGGTTTTTTTACACCCTTCAACTCTAGCTAATTCGATTAACATTTCTTTGAAAAAGGGTGAAACTGCATGTAATGTCTCACTTCCCACATATATATATATATATATATCAAACCATTTCAGTCAGAGCTGATATAAATACTTATTATTGCCATTATCCAGCACTTTCTACTACAGAAGGTTGTTCAGCATGTCATATGCCAGTATCAATTTTTATTTTTGATCTGAAAGCTTATTCTCTACATATGTATCTACAGGTCTTAGATAAGAGTGTTTTTTACATTTCTCCTATCAAAATCTTATTAACAATTGAATATATGCTTTGCAATGTCCTGTTAAAAGAGGTACAAAAATTTAATTATATGTTCAATTTTTATTCATCTGTTAGTGTTGTAAACACTGAAACCCTCTTTGTAGCACAGTATCTGGCAACTATTTTGCAGGTAGGCAATGCAATTGAGTTTCACTTCCTTGGACACAACTGTAAGAAATAAGAGACTCAGTGAATCATACAGACTTCCTGAGAGTTATTGGCTTGAAAACTTGGACAAATTGTTTCTTCTGAGTTTTCTCATTAAGGAAATAAAAATAATACCTTCTCTTCGTATGAGAATGCGGAGCACATTGCACACATTGCAGTTTCCCTTATTGTTCCTTGTCACCAGAATCACTTTTTTTTATTATTTTATTTTATAGAAAGATACTTTAATATCTTCTTATTTCAATTACTTTGGGGAATGGTTTTGGGTATTGTGGTTTAACCCCACTAGGCAGCTATACCCCACACAGCTACTCACTCACTATCTCCTCAGAGAAACTGGGAGGAGAATCAGACCAGTTAAAGTGAGAAAACTTGTGGGTTGCAATATAGACAGTTTAAAGGGTAAAGCAAATGCCATGCATGCAAGTAAAGCAAAACATCCCATGTGCAGGCCATGTACTCGATCATACTTAACGGTTGCATGGGAAGACAAACTCTGTAATGCTGAACTTTCCCCTGCTTTCGCTTTTCAGATGCTTCTCCCAGGACATGTCTACCAGTCCTTCCAATGCTTGTTGTCCTCTGCTAGATGTATTCAATATTCTCAAATCATGAGGCCCAGAACTGCTCACAGTGCTCCAGGTGAGACCACACTAATGCCAAGTGCAGTGGGATAATCCCCTCTGTTGACCACCTGTCTGTGCTGTGTTTGATGCACCCCAGGATGGGGTTTGCCCTCCTGGCTACCCAGGCACACTGCTGACTGATGTGGAGCCTGCTACTTACAATAGTAGTGTACTACAACAGAGTGTACCTCTTTGACAGGTACACTCAAACCTAGAAGAGATCCAGGCCCTCCAACTGATGATCTATGTCTTACCTCAGTCATGTAATGGTTGGCTTCAGTCATGTAACACCAACCAGCCTCTGTGCAGGCTGACACCCAACACGTCTGCATGATAGCTGCTGTGGGACAAAAAGTAAGTCCCCACAAGGGCTAACATCACTGTATTTGACATCAAATCAGATTTGACAAGGTTGTAAGTGGAACCCTGCCAGAGGAATCTTTGAGTCAGTCCTCAGACCACCATTTTGAAGCTTCCCCATGACAGGGAATAGTACACCACCCAAGGTAACTCCTCAAGGAATCGGAGCCTTACCTTATTGGGTGAGTGATAATTCATTCTGTAGTACCCTCCTAAAAACTTAAGAATTCTTAAGTCAGTCATGTAGTATCAATTCCATTTGACATCACGAATCTGTATTCAAATGTTGATGAAGCATTAATTAGTTTAATTGGTTTATTTGGCTAAGTGGTTTATAAATAAATCCCATTTGAGTATATTATTTGTCTCAGTTTTATGAACCTCCATGACATTTTAATTGGCTTAGTCAGCAGAATGTCAATAGAAGAGTTGCTATGGAGGTATGGTTGCACTCCTTTTCCCCCAGGAATTAAATGTTTGAAGGAGAAGTGGGTCAACATGACTGTGGGAGTAGAGAGAAGAACAATACCACAAAACTATTGAGATGGTAAAGGCAAAGGAACAGTGTGTGCCATCCTGGGGACACGTCTAACACAGGCATAGAAGAACTTAAGGAAACAGGAAACAGTAGGTGTCTTAGAAGGAGAACTGAAAAGAGAAAGAGAGAAGGCACATGTGTTAGAACAAAAGACTGAAATCATGTTACCACAGACAAAAAAACCCCCAAACCACCAAAAGCCACAAAACCCTACATTGTGTAAATCAAAAATTAATCATGGGATCAGATCCCAAGAATTGGGTTGGGGACATTTGGAGATGTTCTGATTGAAATGGTTCAGAAGAAGGAGAAAAAACTAGAAGACAGGGAAGTGTAATCCCTTATTAAGAAATGGAGATCCATAAGTCTCCAAAGTGGTCACTTCCATACTGCTGTCCATACAATCCCATGAACAGAATAAGAACTTGGTGAATTACAAGCTTAGTGAGAGGACCTGAAGAAAATTAAATACTGGAAGCTGAGGTTTGGAATTTGGGCTACCCAGTCTGTATGGTGAATTTTTGTCAATGGTACACTGGTAAGAAACTTTATATACATGTTCCTGTGGGTCCACAGCGAATAAGGTGAGAATTTCTAGTTGGTACAGGAGCCCAGATTATTGTTTTATATATGTGACAGACTGACGAGTTAGGAATTAAACCATCAAGCATAATGGGTCCAATGGGTGTAGCAAAAACCAGTTCCTTAGTCAGAACTCAATTCTACCTATCCAGAGTAAAGAGAATGACATCTGTGAAAGCAGATCTAAGCCCTCATAAGGCATACTATTGGACAAGCAACAGTACAGAAAAGTGAACTAATGACCTAAAAGACATGGTGATATCTTACAAAACATTTGGGATGTATGATTATTGCATGTGGTCTTCATTGTCAATAACTGCTGGGGAAAAGGTGAGAAACTAAAGATTTGAGCATTTTGCCCTACTGGGACACTGATAAATGACATCTCCATATCTGACCAAAGGGGTAAATTCCCATTTAGAACACATGTGGGAAAACCCATTGTTAGACACAGGATTATTATATTAATTATTAATTATCAGACAAATATGAGAGGAAAGAAAAACAAGAATAATGACTTTCTGTATAACTTCCTCTTCAAAACAGAATTGGCTTATATAATTAATTTTAAAATATATTAGAAAGATGTAAGCAAGTGTTTTCCACCTTTCTTCCATTTGGTTCTATTTCTGACCTACTGTTATTGTTTACTTTGGCTGAACACCAGATATCTACTGGGCCTGCGCCCAGTCCCTCCAGAAGGAAGGGGAGGGGGTAAGGGGGAAAAGAAGGGAAAAAAACCAAAGTACAGAATCAAAACTGCTAAGAAAGGGTGTTTATATTTACACAAAGAGGGAGGATGATATAAACACTATACGTGCAGAGAAGAACTAAAAACAAAGATACTTCCCCACAACCGACGCTCTTCTCCCTCAACGGAACTGCCCAACCACTCCACTCAGCTGTCCAGAAGAGAAGGGGACCACTTGCTTCCTTCCCGTCTATTTTATATCTGAGCTGACATGATATGGTGTGGAAGACCCTTATTGGTAAAATACACATCAAATGGCCTATCCTATTTCCATTTCCTTCTCAGGGAGAATAACGAACCCATTACAATCTCCACCCCTTATTCCGTACCATTTTACGTCACACTCATATCCTATATTTGCCTATATCCTGCGCTCATATAGATCTTGTCTTCTACAGTTGTTTCATGGTTGAGCACCAGCATCGGTTTAGTTTGGGTCTTCCTCATCTAGTGACTCCATGCAACACACAACTCAGAATACGAATTAGTTTTTCCGCAAGGTTAGATCTTGAGGCACACACTGGGTTTCCCCATCTTCTCTCATTATCCACCAAGTATATCCAGGTCCTTGAGCAAAGACAATCCCATTAATGAGTTTGCCTTTGCTTGAGGGAGGGTTAACCCAAACTACTTTACCTAACATACCTCTCAAGTGAATTACTGGGACTTTGTCTCCATTCGCAGTGTGAAGGGGCTCTGTTTGGGCAGGGCCAACTGGATTGACGGAGCCCCTAGTGTTGACTAACCAAGTAGCCTTTGCTGGGCACTAATCCCAATTTTTGAAAGTCCCTCCACCCAATACCTTCAAAGTAGTTTTCAGCAATCTGTTACATCACTCAACTTTTCCAGCAGCTGGTGTATGATATGGGATATGATATACCCATTCGATGCCACGTTCCCTTGCCCAAGTAGTAACTAAACTGTTTTTGAAATGAGTCCCATTGTCTGACTCAATTCGCTCTGGAGTGCCGTGTTGCCACAGTACTTGCTTTTCAAGACCCAAAATGGTATGTTGGGCAGTTGCATGAGGCACCAGATAAGTCTCTAACCATTCAATGGTTGCTTCCACCATAGTGAGTACATAGCACTTACCTTGGCAGGTCTGTGGCAGTGTGATATAGTCAACCTACCAAGCTTCCCCATATCTATACTTGTCCCAATGTCCACCATACCACAGGGGCTTCACTCTTTTTGTTTGTTTGATAGCAATGCATGTCTCACAATCATGGATAACCTGGGAAATAGTGTGCATGGTTAGATCCACCCCTCGGTCTCGTGCCCATCTATAGGTGACATCTCTGCCCTGATGACCTGAAGCATCATGGGCCCATCAAGCTAAGAACAACTCTCCCTTATGCTACCAATCTAAATCTACTTGTGAGACCTTGACTTGTGCGGCTCGGTCTGCTTGTTTGTTGTTGTGATGTTCTTCATTAGCTCGATTTTTGGGTACATGGGCATCTACATGGCAGACCATCACAGTCAACTTCTCAATCCGAGTGGCAATGTCCTGCCATAAATCAGCAGCTCTATAGGTTTTCATCCACACTGCCAATTAATCTTCTTCCATCGATCCAGCCAGCCCCACAGATCATTGGTTATCATGCACGAGTCTGTGTAGAGGTAAAGCCTTGCCCATTTCTCTCATTCAGCGATGTCCAGGGCCAACTGAACTGCTTCGAGTTCTGCAAATTGACTTGCTTCACCTTCCCCTTCAGTAGCTTCTGCCACTTGTCGAGTGGGACTCCAGACAGCTGCTTTCTACTTCCAGTTCTTCCCTACAATACGACAAGAACCATCAGTGAAGAGAGCACAGTGTGTTTCTTCTTTGGATAACTTATTGTATGGTGAAACTTCTCCAGCCCAATTTACTTGTTCTTTTTCTTCCTTATCAGCCAGATTGAAGTTTCCCCCTTCAGACCAATTTGTTATCACTTCTAGGATTCCAGGGTAATTCATGTTTCCAATTTGGGCACGCTGTGTAATGAAAGCAATCCACTTCCTGTAGCATCAGAGGTATGATGGGTAGGGGGCACCTTTCCTTTGAACATCCAGTTCAGCACCGGTAGTCGAGGTGCCAGGAAGAGCTGCGTTTCTGTGCCAATCACCTCTGAGGCTGCTTGTATGCCTTCATAAGCCGCTAGGATTTCCTTCTCCGTGGGGGTGTAGTTGGCTTCAGATCCTCTGTAGCTTTGGCTCCAGAAACTGAGTTGTTGGCCTCAGGTCTCACCAGGTACTTTTTACCAGAGGCTCCAGGAGGGACCATTATCCCCCACTGCAGAATAAAGTACATTTCTCACGTTTAGTTCTGTCCAGACTGATCCAAGTCCCACGGGGTGTGCAATCTCCTGCTTAATCTGTTTAAAGGTTTGCTGTTGTTCAGGACCCCATTGGAAATCATTCTTCTTATGGGTCACTAAGTAAAGAGGGCTCATGATTTGGCTGTATTCAGGAATATGCATCCTCCAAAAACCTATGGCCCCCAGGAAAGCTTGTGTTTCTTTCTTGTTGGCTGGTGGAGCCAATGCTATGATCTTGTTGATGACTTCTGTTGGAATCTGATAACATCCATCTTACCATTTCACCCCTAAGAATTGGATCTCTTTGGCAAGTCCCTTGACTTTACTCTTTTTGATGTCAAAACCAGCTTTGAGGAGAATCTGGATAATTTCCTTTCCTTTTTCAAAAACTTCCTCTACTGTGTCCCCCCATACAATAATGTCATCAATGTACTGTATGTATTCTGGAGCCTTACCCTTCTTTAGTGTAGCCTGAATCAGTCCATGGCAGATGGTGGGACTGTGCTTCCACCCCTGGGGCAGTTGGTTCCAGGTGTACTGCACGCTCCTCCACGTGAAAGCAAACTGCAGCCTGCACTCTCCTCCCAAGGAGTTGTAGAAGAACGCATTTGCAATATCAGTGGTGGCCTACCACTTCACTGACTTGGACTCCAGTTCGTACTGGAGCTCCAACATGTCTGGGACAGCAGCACTCAACATTGGGGTAACTTCATTCAAACCATGATAGTCCACAGTCAGTCTCTATCTTCCATCATATTTATGTGCAGGCCAGATGGGGCTATTGAAGGATGAGTGAGTCTTACTGACCACCCCTGACTTTACAGCTCTTGGATCATCTTATGGATAGGAATCACAGTCTCGGTTTGTTCAGTATTGTCGTCTATGTACTGTTGTAGTGGCTGTGGGCACTTATTGATCTGTGCCTTGTAACAATCCCACAATGGAAGGATCTTCTGACAGGCCAGGTAAGGTGAATAATTGTTTAAATTTCTCTGTGGCCACTGTGGCTACACCAAAAGCCCATCAATACCCCTTTCTATCTTTGAAGTATCTTCTTCTGAGGTAATCAATGCCAAGGATGCAAGGGGCCTCTGGACCAGTCACGATGGGGTGCTTTTCCCATTTGTCTCCCATTAAACTCACTTCAGCCTCTAGCGTTGATAATTCTTGACTTCCTTCAGTTACTCCAGAAATCCAGATGGGCTCTGTGCCTTTATGCCCTGATGGTATCAAGGTCCACTGTGCACCTGTGTCTACTAAAGTTTTATATTTCTGTGGAGCTGATGTGCCAGGCCATCGAATCCACACAGTCCAGTAAACTCTATCATTCCTTTCCTTCTCCTGGCCAAAGGCAGGGCCCCTCTATTGTTCTTTGTCAGAGTATTCACTGTCTGATCCTTGCATTGCCCAGCCAGAGGTCCCTTCATCAAGATTGCAGGAACTGATCTCAGTCTTTCTATGTCTCAAAGGTCACTAATCTCTTTCTGGTGCCTCTGCATCAACTACGTGGACAGCCTTCTTACTAGGTTTCTTCCCTCTTAATTCTTGCACCTGGGCTTCAAGGTTATAGGTAGGTTCACCATCCCACTTCTTTGTGTCTTCCCCTTGGTCATGTAGAAAAGGTTATGAAGCAGATCATCTTGAATGTGATTACACAGCATATATAGGACAACCAAGGAATCAGACCAAGCATGAGTTTAGCAAAAGGCAGATCCTACCTGACCAACCTGATCCTTTTATGACCAGATGAACTGCCTAGTGGAGGAGGGGAAGGCTATGGATGTAGTTTACCTGGACTTCAGCACAGCCTTTGACACCGTCTCCCATGACATTCTCCTGGAAAAGCTGGCAGCCCACAGCTTCAACAGGTGCACTCTATGTTGGGTTAAGAACTGGCTGGATGACCAGGCCCAGAGTGGTGATGAATGGTGCCACATCCAGTTGGTGTCCAGTCACTAGTGGTGTCCCCTGGGGATCAGTGTTGGGCCCAGTTCTGCTTAATATCTTTATTGATGATCTGCATGAGGGGATCAAATGTACCCTCAGTAAATTTGCGGACACCGAGTTGAATGGGACTATTGATCTGCTGGAGGGTAGGAACGCTCTGCAGAAGGATCTGAACAGTCTGGATCAATGGGCCAAGGACAAAGTATGAGGCTCAACAAGTACTGTGTCCTGCCCTTGAGTCAGAACAACCTCTTGCAGCACTATAGGCTAGGGGAAGAGTGACTGGAAAGCTGCCCACCAAAGGACCTGGGGATGCTGGTCTGCAGCAGCTGAACGTGAGGTAGAGTGTGCCCAGGTGGCCTAGAAGGCTAATAGCATCCTGATGTGTATCTAATATTGCAGTCAGCAGGACCAGGGAAGTGATTCTTCCCCTGTACTCAGCACTGGTGAGGCTGCACCTTGAGTCCTGTGTCCAGTTTTGGGCCCCTCAATTCAGGAAGGATATTGAGTTGCTGGAGCAAGTCCAGAGAAGGGCAATGGGGCTGGTGAAGGGTCTGGAGCACAAGTCCTGTGAGGAGCAGCTGAGGGAGCTGGGGCTGTTTAGCCTGGAGAAGAGAAGGCTCAGAGGAGACTTTATTGGTCTCTACAACTACCTGAGAGGAGGTTGTAGTCAGGTAGGGTCGGCCTCTTCTCCCAGGCAAGTGACAGGACAAGAGGACATAGCCTCAAGCTGCACCACTAGTGGAGGTTCAGGTTGTACATCAGGAAGAATTTCTTCACAGAAAAGGTGATTAGACACTGGAATGGACTGTCCAGGGAGGCAGTGGAGTCACCATCCCTGGAGGTGTTCAGGGAAAGACTGGATGTGCCACTCGGTGCCATGGTCTAATTGACATGGTGGTGTTTGGGTCATAGGTTGGACTCAATGATCTCAGAGGTCTTTTCCAACCTAACCGGTTCTGTGATTCTGTAAGTTTTCACACTGCTTTATTTGAGACCTTTTTAGCAAAAGCTCTGACAATTTATATCTGACATTTTCTCCCCTTTTCATAATTGAATTGTTATTTGCTCTTTAGCAGTGACTATCAGTCTAATTTAATGTGACCCTATCCATCTTACAGCATAAGACTGTGAGAGAAAAGAAAAAAAGTTCTTTATGCTAACTACAAATAAAATAGGAAATTAAAAAAACTTTTAAAAATTTAAAATATAAATGCCTTTCTAAAAGCAATAGATGAGTGTTTCAGGGCTTTTCCAATGTTCACAAACACTAGTATGGGTTGCTTATGTAGTTTTTTTTCCTACACTTTAAGTCCATAAAATCAAAATGTTCTATTTTTCCATAATAAAAATGTAATAAAAAGTCATGTTTCGCTTATATGGAAATCTATGCTTTATTTTCAAAGCACCATACTTTTTCATACTTAGAATGGAAAAAGAAATTTCCTATATTCGACAGTCTGTACCTAGGTTTTTAGACAACCATTTTACTGTCACCTCTATTTTTTTTCTCCCAGTCTTTGCCAAGTAGTTTCAAAATTCAAATCAGTAACTTGGAGAAATTATGAATGAAACTGTGACAATTTATTTCTGGGATTTACCATGTTCTTTAAAAGACCTTTGAATATCTACAATGCATTCCAGTATATGTACTTACAGAGCCTTGAATGACTGTGAGTTGTAAGTTACACTAGGTCTTCTCAACTATATGAAGAGGAAAATCTTTTTAAATAGTTCCACAGTGGGCTTAAGTTGGTTTTTACTGTGTGTACAAGTTTCGAGCTGGCTTCCCGCCAAGTCCCCGAAACCCAACAACAAGGACCTGCTTTCCCAGAGAGTGAAGGGAAAAAAAACCGACCTAAGCAGCCAAAGCTATAGCAAAAAAATATATATATATATTTTATATGAGACAGATATATACAATGAGAATGCTATACACCACAATAGAAATCCTAAATAGCTCCCCAAAAGGGGAGACGGGAAGGGAGAAGGGAAAAAAGACAAAAAGGGACTAAGACCAAACAAGCCTACACAATCTGAGCAACCAGACAACTGAAGGTAAATTAGCAAAATCTCACCACTTCCTTTTGAACAAGCAGGATGGCTAGACACAGCCCAGCACTCTCCCCTCAGGCGTGGCAGATAACAGCAGTTGCTGTAGGCCTCAGCTCCAGATAAGCCAGACCGAGACAGGGACCCACCGTTCTCGAACCTCGCCAGAAAGGAAGAGAGCAAGGTCCCTCCTGCTGGCTTTATTTATACCTCCAGTTACGTAAAGGAATAGCATGGAATACTTCCGTGTTCACCTTCCTAGTTCCTTCCTGGTTACAAGCTGGTCTCCAGGAAGGCCTAGAGTGAAACCATCACACTGTGCTGCACTATTTTTCAGTGGATAATTTGCTTTGAGCAATGGAAAATTCAGTGACTTACACATTGTGTCCGCTTCTCCACCATGGAAGTAAACACTATAAAAAAACCTCATTAAAATTATCTACTATGACAGACAAAAATTTATGTGATAAACCAGTTGAGAACTACAACTACATTACTAAAGCCAACAAGGTCATGATGCTAGAGAATGTCAGTAATAGGAAACAGAGGATGATCTTATTATGGCAACTCTGTAACAGGATTTTAGGCACTGAATTGAATAGTAGAATCAAGAGTATATATATTTAATGATGCAGACAGAAATATTTTAATCTCTAAAGTTCCTTTTTTGCATTGTTGTTTTTCTTGTATGAATAACAATACATGTGGTACAAATTTATATGCTCTAGAATGTTTTGTAATTGCTAAAAACATGCTATTCAATTGAATATTAAAAAAAACAAGGGTTTTGTATGTTCTTTTATGATTATACATTTCTATAGCATTTTACATTGTTCCTTCATATAATCTGTACAATTTAAAGATAATTCATCTTTTTATATAAGGTCACACTTTCAAAAGATTTTATAACAAGTGGACCATGACTGCTCAATATGCCTATTAAAATCAGAGATTCTGTTCATTACGGAGGAGGTGTCTTTGTAGTTCTAATAGAAAGACACTCATGTTTTTTCTGTTAAAAACAAAAACAAAATGCCTTGTATATCTACAAAGAGGTTAGCAAGAAATTAACCTGTAAAGCTGTAGGGCAATGATTTCTATTCATTCCACATGCAACTTCCCATTAAAATTAAAACAGCAGTTCAGGTCCTGGATCTTGATGCCTACTGTACAGTGAAAGTCTGAGAGGGATGTTCTATATTCATTCTGTGTGCAAAATTGCCACAGATGTCAGCAGAAGAAAACAAATGAGTTTAGGATTTGCCGCGCTGGTATAATAAGTCAGACCAATAATTCATTTAGAAACGATCCCAGGCCCTTGAGTATCTGTGGAATTAAGACAAGGGCAACTTTCTTGTAACCTCAAGGGAGAAACTAACCCCTATCTTAGGCTTATGCAGACACCTATATTTTTCTTCCCTCCTTAAGCATAGTCACACTATCACTTTAGTTCAAATGCCACATATTTGTCTCAGAGGGATATAAATGGACTGAGCATACACAATATACCAGTGAAATATCAGGCAGTGGAATTGGAAAAGGAGTATTCTTCTCTACTACCTAAATGACACGTATCTTTAGGTTTTCAAAACTCTCTAATATTTCCCAAATGACAGCACAAAATGGAGCTAATGAGAATTAATATCTGCCATAACAGAAAGAGTTACCCCCTGAGCAAACTTATCTTTTTCTTCCCTAAGTGATGGACCTCTGAGAAGCACATCATTGTTTCCAGACTACAAAAAAAACTTGGACATCACCTGTAGGAATTTATGTTTATGTGCACAAACAACTCCAAACTTAAAAAGTGGACATTCTTTAGCCGTTTTAACCACATTTGGTCATTGCCCCAACCTGAAACTAACAACTACTCTTACATCTACTGTTATCTGGCTTTGATCAGCAATCTTTTCTAGCAGCCATGTATTCCTGATGTGTCAAATTTTCACTTTGACTTAAAAGTGAAAAAGAATTTTCATCTGTTTATCACTTAGACAGCCTAATGTGATCAATTTCCTACTACCTGCCAGAGGGAGCAGCAAATAAATCAAATGAGCACAGATATATCTAGATAAAAGAGTGGCAATAATACAGTTTAGTGGGGAAATAAAAGTGTCAAAAAATACTCAATTTGTGTGGGTTTAAAACTTCATCTCTGCATTTGAGAAGCATCCAGAGGCAAAGTATAAAATTATTATCAATTTTTACTTCAGAATTAAATGTTATCAATTCCACTAAGATCTCCAACTGCTTTACTAAACATCAGATCTGTAATCAAGCCTTTGAACTGCTGAAGCTTCTTGAATTTTTGTCTTAAAAAAAACCCAAAACCAAACCAAACAACAAAAAAACCCCACAAAAAAACCCAAACCAAAACAAACAAACAAACAAAAACAACAGTAACAAAAACAAAAAACAAACAAACAAACAAAACAAAACAAACAAAAAAAACCACCCACAAAAAATACTCCCCCCCCCCAAAAAAAACCAACCAACCATACCGTTACAACCCACCCCAGGAAAAGGGGAGGGGGGATAACTCAGGTTTTTGCCAATAATTCCCTTGGAGTGGATTAAAGTGAAACAACACTAAATAATCAGTGTCTGAAAACAAAGTTTATTTTAACAATTTTGTATCAGCAGGTATGCTAGCGTTTTGGGTGTTGTCATACAACAATGCAACATAGAGATAACCTTTGGGTGGGGGAGAAACTGCTTAGAGGAGAGAAAAACCAGGATGAGAGTAAGGGAAAAGAGAAGTTGAGAGTGCAAAAGAAATGGATATAGTCACCGCCCACTGGAGCCAGCGATGCTTGAGAGCATTGGTCACGCACGGGATCCAGCGATGTTTGAGAGTGATGGTCTTGATTTGCAGGCGGTGGGGGAGAAGGAGAACTCCTAAATCCCAAAGTCACCAGTCAGTTTATATACCCTCAGCATGCTTTTGCACCTCCCTGGGACGAGGAGTTGTTCGCCTTTTTAGGGCTTAGCACTGGAGGGAGGGATGGGCCCAACTGCCCACCTGAGGTATCTTCTTGCCTTTTTAGGGCTTAGCACTGGAGGGATGGCCCCAACTGCCCATCTGAGGTATCTTCTTGCCTTTTTAGGGCTTAGCACTGGAGGGAGGGATGGGCCCAACTACCCATCTGAGGTATAATGCAAAAGTCAAAGCCTGCAAACTCCTGGAATGCATAAATCATTAACCATTTCAGTCTCTGACACATACAAAATAAACAAAAAAACACTCCCTTGCAAAAACAACCAACCAAATAAACAAAAAGCCCTCCACCTGACATGAGGAAAGAAGAAGTTAGTTAATAATATAAAATCAAATATCACAATAAGCCAAACATGTAGCTATACAATACAAGCGTAATCCTTCTGCACTAAGAAGGAAATAATCAATCTGAAGTAGAATGAATCTGTGTTTGTTGTTGCTTGTTGAGGAAGCAGTAGACTGTGATTGCCTTAAATGCTCTGACAAAACGCATAAGCTTGCCAGGTAGGCTGTTGATACTGAATCACTGGTCATAATGTAAATAAAAATTTATTACAAATTTTAAATTATGTCACGTAACCAGATGGGCTGGGATTGTATTTTAAAATATATTGTTCCTGCTGTTGGGTTCTGCAAAACCAATATACCAAAGCAACACACCTTTTGGCATTTTTATACTTTCTTCCAGATTTGAAAAAAACCCTAAAAAATCTGTGAATGAAAGAGTTTATTAAAAATACAAGTATGTAACATTTTCTCTGAGGAATACTCATTTCAAAGGAAACAACTTTCTATGGGCAGCAATGGAAATAAATATATAGCTGATGAAAACCTAATGAAAACCTGTTGTAAACTTACCCTTATTAAAGATATTATCCAGTGTCATCTTCTTGTTATGTTGTTGTTTTATGAAAATTAGTGTAGTAATAAATAAAATCATATTTATCAGTTCATAGACCTTTCAATGTCTCTAACACTTCTGTTTCAGTTTATATTCAATTTCCATTTCTATTCAGCTAGCTAATGATTGTCTTTTGCTAAGCAAGACTGTATTTTCAATCTGCACTCAGACAGATAGACTGCTTTTCATACATTTTAATTTGTCTGTAAAGCCATCTATGACTTCTGAACACACTTCTTGAAAGAAAATGAATGATAAGTACGTGTTGTATTTTTGACAGAAATGTTAGATGGCTGTATAATACTTGCTAGAGGAATTGGCAACAACTTCAGTACTGGCCATGGAGTTGTCTGAACACCTGAAGTAATTTGCTTACCCATTACTTTTCCTACAGAATTTAGTTTTCCTGTTCAGAGACTTCATTTGACTATTTTCTGCTCAGGTTGTTGTCAAAAAGCATAAGAAGCAGCCTGTAATTATGCCAAGAAGTCCAAGAAAACCTTTATCACTTTTTCCTTCATCTCAGCTTGCTCTTTTCTTTCTCTGTGCTTCCATATCACCCCCTTGAATTACTTGGCAAAACTGACAGCATCCAGAAAAGAACACTCAATCCTTGCACATTTTTCATCCCAACACTTACTTTAAATTATGGGTACAAATATCAGCGTATTTAATATAAATAGAAGCTTTAGTGATTTACACATTTAGGTGAGACCCAACAAGACTTTTAGCCTCCAAGTATATCTACCATTAAATATTTTCTGTTCCTGTGTCATTTTTAGAGTCTCTCTGCATGTATAGGCTGCTTTAACACCTGATTTCTTGCCATCAAATGCAGTCAATACCTTGATTTCTGATTTGTATTGATGAGATTTCATGTAGATTTTGTCTCAATATAATCTGCGTTTGCAAATGCTCTTATAAAAGCTCACTGATGTTATTAGATCTGAGAAGAATAGTACAAATCTACACAGGTGATGAAGTGTGAGTTGAAACAGATACAGGCTTTTTAGAATATATATTCTTTTAAAGACCTATAATTTTTTTTCCATCTTCTTTTGCGCTTTTTATATTATCCTATATTCTATTCTAATGTTTTCAGACTAGAGGAAAGTAATGTTAATTCTATTTTTTTTTAACTCTATTGCAGGTGTGCAGAATTCAAAGATGTTGATGCATGGTATATCTGCAGCAGAAGTAATGTCTTGAACTCTTTGCTTTTAGAACTCTATTTGCTATATTTTCCTCCCTAAAAAAATTATTTTCCTAATAGACATTTTTTTTTAACTCATATCTTGGTTAACAACAGGACAAAAAAAGGAGATGGATGGGCAAAAATAAAGGGTCCATTTGTGAGTTCATAGCGTACACCATGTTCGAAGTGCCAGGAGCACTTCTATTAGGAGTCATCATCTCTGTGTTGCTTGGTTTAATGGTGCTTTGGGATTGAACATGCTCAGTCAAAATATAAAATACCATGAAAGAGGGTATCTAAAGTTTAATATAAGTAAGATTATTTGGTTGGGGTTTTTTTGTTTGCTTGTTGTTTTGTTGGGCTTTTTTTCTGAACCAAGTACATAGAGGTGGACTTATCAAAAGAATAAAGAATTGCACCACTGCACTTTGTTAGTTTCAGATTTTCCTTTGAGATACAGAGCCATGAGTACTTTTAGAAGGTAAGTTCAGCATAACTGTTGATAAGGTAAAATAGTACACTCTGATCAAGCCTTTTTCTTTCATTCACTAAACTTTCTGTTAGAAAATCTCCATCCTTCTTTTGCTTAACAACATTTGAAACAAATGAAGGTGAGTCCCACAATGGAAATCAGTGGACCTCCAGTTATTTGGAAGTAACACTACTTGTTATGCATAGAACATACTCACACAGCTTTTTTCTAGATTAAAATTTAAATGAAATTATGCCATTGTTTTACTTAGCAATTTAATCTCTAACTATATTTAGACAAGTTGTGAAGAAAAAGACCCTGAAATGATAATCACATCAAACAAATTTTGCTTAACAAAGAAAAAAATTCTGCTACTCTTTATATAACCTTTGTTATATGTCAGTCCCAGAGAGCATATCAAGAAACTAAGTAATTGAATAAGTTTTGTTGTCTCTCCCTCTTGGTTAGATGATGGGCCACAGGTCAAGCTATCATACAATTTAAAAGCATCTCCAAAAATTAACCCCATATTCTTGATTACCATAATATCAATTTCTGCTATATGTTTGCTCTAGTGGTGATTAGTAAAATCAATGCCCTAAGAAAAAATTATTATTCCTTCCCACTCCTTTTCATAAATTCATAAACAATTAGATCTATGCCAGAGATTGTTCTCTCTAAGCACACAGTTTTAGTGGTAAATAAACAACAGCTGATGTTGTAGGTAGCATTAAATACAGATGAATTCCTAAAACTAATTTGCAAGCATAGGGTTACCTTTCTCCAAGTACTTACAATTCTGCTGATGCTTCTAGTAATTCATCAGTTAGATTTCAGAAGTGGGCTACTTGTCTGGGGATATTAAAAAGCTTCCTTGTCAGCAAGCATTGAAGCCTCATAGGAGAGAAATAACACAGGAGCTGGGAACAAATAAGCTTAAACTTGTTAAATTGGGACAATACCTTGCGTGGTTTATCTCCATTTTCCTACTCTGACAAATAGGAGGTGCTGTGGAAAAAAAATGGATTTTATTAGACTAGGTTCATGAATAGATTAAGATATCTATATCAGGACTTATGCAGACCTGAAACACTTACCCATGCAGAGGGAATAGAGGGAATAGTTTATATATATATCCAGTAGGGATCAGGAAACCATTTCTTAACTTACTCTAATGGAATATAAACTCCTTACTGTATTTTTTAATAATATCATTTGCAATTTATATTAAAACATTCTCCAAGGAGATGGGAACCTTAGCCTAAATTCAATCCTCAGTTTGATCAGGTCAAAATTTCTCAGGAATAATGTTTTATCTATCAGACATCAAGTCAATGCTATATTATCTCCCTCTTTCATTCTCCCTACCTTATGAATGCTGAATTCCTTCCTGACAGCTGGAAATAATCATCCAGTATGATGAAGCACACAACTGCCCAAGAGGACAGGTGGCTAAATCATTTTGGGGAGTAGACTTGAGACTTCTTAGGCAAAATTAGAATCTGAATTAAAACTTCCTACTATGCAGTCCTCTCACACAATTTATTCTTTAATAAATAAAAAAATAAATAAATAGAATATATAATAATATATAGTCATCAATATATTTCCTAAAGTGTTTTGTCTTACTTAGATATATTAGATTAGCTCTGAGTCAAGTACAATGCCTAGCTTTGAGTTTCAGTCAGATCTAGCTAAAATAGTTGCGGGATTATTCAGACACACCTACAGCAGCACACATCGAGGCAGAGCTATAACTCTAAGAAATAAGAAAGAAAGAGATAAATAGAGAAAGACAGAAAGAAAGGAAAAGAGGACAGAAAAAGAGCAAGAAAAGGAAGGAGGAAGGGGGGAAGGAGGGAAGGAGGAAGACAGGCAGGCAGGCAGGAAGGCAGGGAGAGAGGGAGGGAGGGGGGAAGGAAGGAAGGAAGGAAGTACTTTTTATCTAAAGAAAATTTCAGTGCTGTAGGTAAAGGGTGCTATAGGAGAACACTGCTCCTCCTCTTTTTATGCCTGAGTTTCTTTCAGTAGTAAGTCCAGAGTTAACCGGAGAATAGTACATGACCATGCACAGTGAATGACATCCTAGTTATCCATTGGATCACTCCCCACCATTAGCATAAACGCAACAGGGATTTTCAGGTTTAAAAATTAGATGTGGGTGCCTTTGAACTCCAAGATCTTATCTGGGTTGGTGTGTACAATAGAATTGTTACTCAGTAACTATTAACATCCAATAAAAGATTGACTTTT
Source organism: Corapipo altera (assembly GCF_003945725.1). Lineage (NCBI taxonomy): Eukaryota > Metazoa > Chordata > Aves > Passeriformes > Pipridae > Corapipo > Corapipo altera. The sequence goes on along the minus strand of NW_020884921.1, from coordinate 2,202,483 downwards.
GAATTTTTAGGAAAGCCAAACCACATACTACACATTCCTTCTCTTTCTAACACTATTAAATATTACCAAATGTAAAAGTTGTTGTGGGTTGTTGACTAACAAGGATAGTACCCCAAAATTTTAAGTTCAGAAATTGTTTTTTACTAAGCCTTTGAAGAAATTATTTCAACTTAATAAGGCAAAAAAAAAATTAATATTGGTCTCAGTAATGAATTTGCCTTCAAGGACAGATCAGGAAGGAGGGTTAGAGGGCTTGCCTTCTGTGTGAAAAAAAGATTTGACTGCACACAGTTGTCTTTGAAGAAGAGTGATGAATGGGTGGACAGTTTCTGGGTAAAATTTAGGGGCCAAGACATCAAAGGAAATTTCATGGTCGATGTTTACTACAGGCTACCTAAATAAGGAAGGTTGTTATTAGGAAGCATCATGATTTCATAACCTGAGCCTGCTGAAAGTCTTCAATCAGCCTGACATCTGCTGGAAAAGAGGTACAGCAAGCTGTAAGGAGTCCAGGGGAATTCTGGAGTGTGCTGAGGATAATTTCCTAATCCAGATGATAGACCACCTGATCAGAAGAGAAAATTACTACACTTGTTTCTTACCAAGACAGATGAACTAAGTAGAGAGGTCAAGACTAGTTGCAACCTTGGCTTAAGTGATCATGACCTAGTGGAATTGACACATTTGAGGTATATAGGCCAGGTCAAAACTAGTCAGGACAATGAATTTTCAAATGGCAAATTATCAGTTGTTTAAGGAATGGGAATCCCTGGGAAATTGCTCTCAAGGAAAAAAGAGCTGAAAAGAGCAAGCAGCTCTTTAAGAACTTTATTCTTAAAGCACAGAACTCTCTATTCCCACATGTAAGAAATCAAGCAAGGATGGTAGGAGGCCAACCTGTCCTCAGTAAGGACCTCCTGGTTAAAGTAAAATATAAGAATGTAAGAATAAAACACATAGGCAGAGGCAACAGGGACATGTGTCCTGGGAAGAGTATAGGGACGCTGCCCAGGTCTGTAGTGACGCTGTTCAAGTCTGTAGGGATGGGAATAGGAGAGATAAGGCACAGCTGAAGTTGCCAGCTGGCCAGGAATGCAAAGAATAACAAAGCCTTTGATCAGAAAATGAAGATTAAAGAAAATATAGCTGATGATTGAGATAGGAGAACTCATGACAATTGGCATGGAGAAGGCTGAAATACTCCACAATATTTTTTCCTCAGTTTTTATTGATCATACATCTTCCTGCATCTCAAGTTCCTTAACATCAAGGTAGGGATGGGGCAATGAAGTAAGATCAGATTGAGACCACATAAGTCTCCTGAGCATGTGTAAGTCCATCCCAGAGTCTTGAGGAAGTTGTCGGACATAGTTGACAAACCACACATTTGAAAAGTCATGACAATAAAGAGAAATCTTTTCTTTCTTGATAATAAGTAAAAAAAGGTAAAAGGATCTGGAAAATGTTTAATCTCTAATACAACCCCAGTTCTCTGTTAGCAAAATAGCTAATTTCTCTGTTTCTGTCCTGAGCAGTACGGAAGAGAATAATGAATTTAGAGCCCAGGAAGGAATTTGTACTGTTCAATGCTGGTTTGTATCCTTCTGAAGAGGCTTGCCTAAAGATTTATTACAATTGATTGGAAAAATAATTATATGCTTTTCAATAGAAACTAAAATCTCTCCATATCAAAATGTAATCTCTTTTAATTAAAAAAGGAAAAAGAAAAAAAGGAAAAAAAAAAGAAGAAACAAAGTTAAGTACCCACTTCAAGCTGATCTAAATTGGAATATTCCATATATTCAAGTCAAGCTACTATGTTTGCTTTTGGGTTTGTCATACTCCATCTATGTTTCTCTGCTTAATGGAACCAGTGTTTTATTTGTGTCACACTTTTCTTCTCTCCTGAGATGTAGTCATCCTGCAGCTGCTGTACAGCTACTGTGATACAGACTTCAACACCCTGAACTACTGAAGAGTATTAGTGTATCCTAGAATTTATGAGTTGGTTGAGGAGTGTCAGTTATAAAGAAGAATGTGGTTTTGTGCGCCCAAATGACAGACAGATCACACTTAACACTGCAGCTCCACTGAACAGTAAATAAAACCAGATCATTTTGGGATACAGCGTTTTTTGGATACATTGAACAAGCTGAAAGAAAGCATTTTTATTTAAGGACTGTCTGTGTTTCCTCTTAGTGGACATAAAGAAAGGTAAAAGCTTTGCACATCTTTGATGCCTTCAAATGTCGTTAGGATTTACACATTTTAGAAAGTAAGTGAAAATTAATAATTGATAACTTTTCATTTCATATATGTCTAATTGCAAATGTAATAATAAAAAAATATAATATGATGGACTTTTAAACAAAAAAAATTGTAGAACAAATAGGGAAAAAAACAGGTGACTAGTTATATTAAAAAATGCACTGGTTTGAATTTTTCCTGTAAAAAATGTATATACTTCAAATCATGTTGAGGAATTAAATTTTTTGAATGGGTCAACATATGCCAATAACAGAAATGATCTACTGAGAATTTTTCATCCATTCAGTCGAAGACCATCTTTTATATATTCTCAGTAACTCAGCTGTTGGAATACATGGATAAAATGAAGGCTGTCCTGCTTTAAGAAATAAGTTTCTGCAATGGATATAAGGTTATTGGAAATCATTAAGGTAAATGGGTCCACTGATATAATAAAACTTTGATTTTGTTTAGCAATTTCTTAAAATTATTCTCAATTACTTTGGATAGTTAAATAATAGATGTAGAAAATAAATAACAAAAAAGACATATAGGCAAAGAAAAACATGGAGCGAAAGAGTTTGGGAGGGGGAATAAATATATACCTGCAGATAAACTACAGTAAATTAATATAAATTAAGGCTGTGAACAGATATAATGACACCTAGAAAGTGAAAACAAATAAACAAACAAAACAAACAAAAACTAAACCAAAACCATAAAGAAGCAATAAAACAGGTGTATTAATTCTTCCCCAGATAACTGTACTTTAAACTGTTGAAATAGACTTGACATATCTCTGGATATTCTTTTGGAATTAATAAATCATTTTACTTATTTATATTAAACTGGGACAGATAATTCTAGGGAAAACGAACTTTTTATGCATACATTGTGTGTTTTCTTATGTTCCTTCAAGATTTTGGGAGGTTTTCTGCAGAAGACACTCCATGACTTATTTCAGACAAGACAACACTGGAAGCCAGGGACATTTGTACTTTGATTTGGCTGGGTTGGGATAGCTGTAGAAACAGGGTGACAAAACCATAATTTGATTGATGCTGCTACAGCGACCATGAAAATGCTGTAATTATGGCCTGATCAAACAGTAACAAGGGAACCGTTAATGCAAATTCATAAGTCACATCAATTACAGACACAGGAACCCTAAATTTAATACAAAACCCAGGAGTTACACATCCTATCAGTGTAAGTAAACAGACAAGCCATAAGATTCTAGTTTACTGCAGAGCCATCAACCACAAAGGAGAGATCCAAAAGGTAATGGAATTGTAAAGTCACTTAAGTTGGAAAAGGCCATTACAATCACCAGTCCAACCATGAACCCAGCAGTGACAGATGTACCACTAAACCATGTCCTTAAGTGTCACCTATACAGGTGTAGGGTTACCCTCTGAATAACAAGACAGAGAGAGTGTGAAGACCTGTCTCTGAAGAAGAGCCACGAGAAGATTGAAATCAATGGCTTGTCTCAGAGACTGATGCAAAAAAGGAGCTTCATGGTTGGTGTCTACTACAGGCCACCTGACCAAGAGGAACCTGTTGACAATGCCTTCCTGCTCCAGCTGCAGGAGACATCATGTTCACAGGCTCTTGTCCTGCTGGGGGTCTTCAACCACACCAATATCTGCAGGAAAAGTAGCACAGAGAGCTGCAGGCAATCCAGGATACTCCTGGAATGCAGGGAGAATAAATCCTTAAGCCAGGTAACAGATAACCTTACCAATCATGACTCCAAGTTCTTCTCTGTTTTTTTCTTCCATTTTTTATCTATTTGGGTTTGGAACGTCCGATTTTCTTCTCATTGTTTGTTCTCTAGTTGTCCCTGTGTTGGAATCACTATTAAACTTATGAGTAAAAAATAATGAGGTACTCTAGAATGTGTTGAAAAAACTGATTGACTTTAACAATTCCTAATTCTAAAATGTGAAAATTATGGCCAACAAAGAAGAAAAATTTAATGTAATAAATTTTCTAATACTTTCCCCAGTCAAATTTTAGTAATGTCTTACATTCTGCTTGGAAATATATTCAATGGATTAATATATTCAACTATCAAAGAAGGGTTTCCTAATACTCCACTTAAATATTTTAATTTTCCAATTACTCAAAACTAATAATCTCCCTTTGGTGCTTACAATACACCTTGACTGCTATTAAGATTTGTAACTGTCTCTCCCTTATTCTCATAGCTAATTTATACATATTTATGTCTCTTTAATTTTTCCTCTATGCTATTTTTTATCCTGATGACAATTTTATGCTGTTTGCACCCCATGACTGGAAGGCACTACTAAAAATAGTACTAACCACTACACAATTTAGTGTCTGGCTCACGGATTTTAGAGAAAGCTGTAAGGCTTATATTCATGACCAAACTAACTCACAAACGGGAATGACTTATGCTCAATTAGCAGGTGAGTGGGCATATTCAAAGTCCGGGTCCCAAACAGACTGCCCCCAAGAAATACACGAAGTAATCGTAAAGCTTGTATTGAGAACAGTGCAAAAATTCCCATGCACAGACAAAGACCCTAACCTATCCTTTCCCAAAGTTTTGCAAGGGTCCACTGAACCTTACCCCCAGTTTCTAGATAGACTGCAAGTTTCCTTAGAGAGGTAAATTGATAACGACGAGGTAGCTTGCCTACGAAAATGCCAACTCTGACTGTCGATGGGCTCTGCAGTCGATCCCCAAGCACGACCCCAAGTGCACATTAGCTGAAATGGTCCAAGCTTGCCAGGATGTCGGGTCAGTCAATTGCCACACAGACTCACTAGCCACGGCGTTAGCAGCCAAACTGCGGGTACCCGAAGGGGAAAAGGCAGTTGCTTCCAATGCAGAGCAACAGACCACATTAAAAGACACTGCCCTAAAAAGCCCCAGGATACTGCCCCAATGTGAAAAGGGAGAACACTAGGCTAGCGAATGCAAGTTCCAGGGTGGTGAAAAAGGGGGGACTACACCGCAGGGAAACAGGAAATGGGGTGCGAAGCCACGCACCCTCACCAAACAAATACGGCTTCAAACAACGCACCAGCAATTTGCTTGCCGCCACCTCAGGCAGCACTGGGCTGGACCTGACCTCTAGAGAACCAATAGTTTTAACATCTACTGTGGTGGTTTTGATACCCACTGGAGTCTGGGGACCTCTGGAGGTGGGAATGCGTGCCTTGCTAATTGGGCGCTCATCAGCTACCACAATGGGTATATTCATCTCACCCAGAGTAATTGATTCAGATTCCTATGATGAAATCCAAATCATGGCCTGGACACCTGTGCTGCCTTGTTATATTCCAAAGGGGCAGCACTTAGCCCAATTAGTTCCTTTCTATAGCACTTCTCCCACACAAGTGGGTAATAAGGGTACTGAGGCATTTGCAAGCACGAATCCCCCACAAATTCTCTGAGCCTTCTCAGTTCCAGCCTGCAATCATATGGAACCCATGTAAAGATACCACTGGACAGTACTGCCTCAGGGCATGAAAAAAAGCCCAATGATTTGTCATACAGTACCGCCCCGTCAGGGACTCTCAATCCCACCCCTTCTGTTATGTAAGGGCACCCCTCCTGCGCATGCGTGAGCACCTTGGAAATCTCCTGATGCAAGCGCAGTGAACTGGGGGGGGGGTCTTTCCAATTGAGTCTGGGGGATGCCTTCATCACCTTCCTCATCACTTTGTCCTCCAACTGCCCTTGATGAGCAATGGACCAATCACAACAGACCAATTAAAACAGTTTACACAGAAGTTCTCCCTCCAAGGCCAAGTTCGCTGCTTTATCAGCAGAGTTGGCAGGAGAAAACATAAACTACTGCAGGTGGCTAGGGCCAAACACAGACCAAAAAAAATAACATCCCAACTTCGTCCTGATACAGTATCCAAGGATACCAAATTACAATGAATCCCTTCTAGATGTGTCAGGCCTCATATTAGCCCTCCCCCACAACAGAAACAATCAACAGAAGAAACAAGTGAAGAAATTGAATTTGAAGAAACATGACCAACAATAGTAAAAGGAACACACCATACAGTAAAAAACATGCTATAAAAATACACAGAAAAGCGGGGAAAGAGATATGGATCTGGTCCCTATATGCGTAAATCTACATTAACACTTCTTCAAAACAGGAACAATAACAAAGAAGTAATAAATGATACAACAGAACCAAAAGAAACACACAAACAGTAACCAATACAAAACCTAAACTTCATGATTTAAATAGAAACACAATAAAAGGTCTAAGTATACATGTGTGAAGAGAGAATGAAATGGTGGCCACCGGAGTATGAATGAGAAAGTTGAGTGGAGATATGTATGTGTGTGTGAACACAAATACACTTTATGGCAAGACATCTTAAACACTACCTCAAACAACACTACCTCAAACAACACTACCTCAAACACAACATCTACAACTCAACATATTTCCCTTTCAAATGAAGATGATACTGTTACCCAATTACACAAAATCACCCTCAGATAAAAGGTTATACACATCTACAAACCTTGGGTAATTTAAGGTTGCTTGAATATTGCACAAACCAATAAAGTTATAAACAGCTCAATAAAGGCCTTGTGGTGATAGGCTCTGGTTTTTATAAATGGTTAAGAGAAGATTGATTGTGATAAGAATGTTTAAAAAATGTATTGTTTTACAACTTGCTACTTATATATAGAGAGGGGAGGAGATGGGGCACAAAGAATGTGACAAGGAATCACGGGAGTTGTAGTCTTCTGGTTTCTCACACATTCTCAATCAATACTTGATTGTCACTGGTTGGAAGATCATGTGACTCGTTTAAACACTGCTGTCTTGTTTATTAAAGTTAATTCTGCTCTGGTACTCATCCGTATCTGAGTGGGGTTCGTGCCTTATTCACCACCTCAAACTTGCCTCCCTTCATGTTATAACCACACCTGCCACACAGGGAAATTTCTGCAAAAGAGCAAAAGTCATTACTTCTATAAAGTTTGTGACTTCATTTTGAGAGTTAGTTTCCAGATACTTTCTCTCTAAGTCAATACAAGATTGACAAGTAATAAAAATCATCTGATCCTGGAAAAATTATGCAATCATTTATTAAGTTCTAGCTGGAAAAATCATGCTTGTTATATAAATTATGCTGTCACAATCTTTCTCAACCATGGTTTCACTGTCTCTCTTAATGATATAAATCTGCTTTCAGATGGAAATTTAAAAAAGATTAAAAAAATATAAATGACGATGGTTAGTAAAATCAAGTATACCAGGCTGTGTGATTAAAGTCCAATGAAACTAGCTTTTGAATTGCTGATGAAAACATACTTCTGTTTAGGTCAGGAGCTGTAGCCTCAAACCTTTACTTCCAAATGATACTAAAACATCTTTTTCTGTTTTTGTCTATGTTGAAATTTAGCTAAACACCTTTCAGAAAAAAATGTATTTTGGTATGAATATACAAAATATCATCTGTGTATGTTAGATTTACCATCTGTGTGGATGAACTCATCTGTTTTTGTTTGCATTGTTGCATCTTTACTAGCTCTATAGATTTGGGTAGGAGAAACATATCTACAGAAAGTAGGAAGACAAGTGAAAATAAATAAGAATAGAAAATAAGAATGAAAGTAATCACCACTGTCTGTATCAACCATATCTTTTAAAAATTATATTATTTTAAAATAATTTGAAGTAGGGTGGGGGTTATTTTTCTTATACAACTTTTATCGGAAGGCTCCTCTGAAAGTGTCATCTTTGTGCTGTGGAAAGTTTTATAGAGATATCTATCAAAGCAAACATCTTTCAGCTTTGGAGTTCTTGTTATTCTCCTTTTTCCTTCTTCTTATCTACATGTCATCAGCAAAGCACAGGTATGATCCATTTGTCTGATTTTAGTACAGGACACAATTCATTCGTTAATTTTTGTTTTTAAGAATGATGCTTATTTTCTCAGATCATCCTTGTTTAATTGAGTATATTACAATGTATTTAAAATATCCCAAATAAGCTTTATCAACATCATTCTTTCAGAATTCTTATTCTTAATATTATTATTCTGCTAACAAAGAGAACTGATTATCTTGTGGCATTAGTCCTCATCAGTAACACCTTTTATTTTTATAAAGTTTAGTTCAAGGTATACTAAATGCATATTTTTTCATTTTAGTGAATTCCATCATTCAGATTTGAATTTTGGGGACAAATGGGGATAAATATGTGTTAGGAACTAAAATCAGAACACAATATTTCTGCATTTGAAAACAAAACAAAATTTCAATTAAAGCCTTTCAAGGCAGAAAATTAATTAATGAAATGTGTTACATTTCTTAATCATTAGGGTAAAATATGTTAATTAACCAGAATAACTAAAAAAAAAAAATTACATAGTTTTTAAGGTTGAATACTGCTTCATGTTGCCAACGATGCATGTGTGAGTCTTTTATTAGACATTTGATATAGTTGAAGCCTACTGTTCCATCTAATCATCACCAGTTAAATAAAGGATGTTAATGTTAAGACATGACTACTTAATTAGCACTATCTGCTTCATGTTCAGATGCCAGCCTACCAGCAGCAAATGAGTTGTGAAGATGGTATTCAAATAAAACAATTAGGTTGTCTCATAAAGCTTTGAGGCTGGTACTTAGGCAGTTTCTCATGATCATAAAAAGCTCTAAATACACTTAGGTTAGAACACATACAATGTGATCTAGCCATGAGATATGTATTTGAACCAAAAACTATTTTGGAAAACAAGTTCGGGAATTTTTATGATACACCTCAAGGTGAATTAAACACACATTTATGCTTAAATATAAAAAGAAAAATTTAATTAACATTATGTGGTTTGACATGGAATCTGCAAAGATGTGTCATAAGAAGTTTCCTTATAAACATTTCATAGAAACATAGAATGTCTTGTGTTGGAAAGGACCTTAAATATCATGTTGTTCCAGCCCCTCTGCCATGGACAGGGACATCTTCCACTACACCAGGTACCTGTCCTTGAACACTTCCAAGGATGGGGCAGTGTGGTGGATTGACCTTGGCTGGCCACCCAGCTGCTCTATCACTCCCTTTCCCAGCCAGACAAGTAAGGTGGAGAGAGAGTAAAGTGGAAAAACAACTCATGGGTTGAGATAAGGCAGTTTATTTAAAGTGAAAGCAAAGCAGAAGCTTGCACGTACAAAAGCAAAGCAAAAGATAACAGGGTTTATTCTCTACTTCCCATCAGCAGCAATGGTCGGCCACTTCCAAGAAGCAGAGCTTCAGCATGTGCAACGGTTCCTCAGCAGGCAGCCATTGGAGACAATGAACGTCTGTCTTCCTGATCCTTGCCTTAGGTTTTATATCTGAGCTGACGCCATATGGTATGGAATATCCCTTTGGTCAGTTTGGGTCAGCTGGCCTACTTTGGTCCCCGCCCAGGATCTTACCCTCGATTGAGGAAGGAATGTTACAATGCTGATGCTGTGCTCAGCAGTAGTGTATTAGGGAGGGTTCGGACCATACTGAATCTTGTAAGCCATGACACCATTGCAAGTTCAACAAAACTGATTTGTATTACCAAGAGGTGGTCAACAAAATGAACAAACCGAAAAGGGAGGAAGGAGGAGAGAAATGAGTCCCCAGCACGACCTCCCCAGTTACCCAGCTGTTGCCCATAAAGTTATCTTACCGACCTAGCATACCTGTAATTACCCATAGCAGAAGCTGCATCCTTGGAGAGTCAGTAAATTCACAAACTGGTAGGCGTCCCCGCCAAAAGGCAACGTTGTCCTTGAGGTAAAGCTAGCTCTCTTCCAAGAAAGCACTATCTGCTTTTATACAATTAATTGAGTGACCTCAACCTCCGCAGGTGTGGCCATCACTGTCCAACCAGAGGTCCTCAGTCCCACCCCGTATTATGTAAGTGCATCTCCTCTGCGCATGTGTGAGAACTTCAGAAAGCCCCTAACGCACACGCAGTATGCTTTGGGGGTCTTTCTTAATTGAGTCAGGGGTCGAACCTTCCTCCTCTCCTCTTCGATTTCTCCTTCAAATGCCCTTGGCAGACAATGAACCAATAGTAGAACACCAATTAAAATAGTTTATACAGAAGTTCTCCCTCCAAGGATGAATTCACTGTTTTATCAGTGAGCTTTGCAGGGAGAATATAAACTACTGCAGGTGGCTGGGGCCAAACACAGACCAAAAGTATCAGCCTAAATTCACCCTGCTACAAGTAGCCAAAACACCAGTGTGTTTTCAACACCCTTCTAGCTATCAACGCAAAGCACAGCACTGTGAGAGCTGCTGTGGGGAAATGAACTCCAGCTCAACCTGACCCAACACAGGCAGCCTCAACTTCTCTGGGCAATTTGTTCTGATGCTTCACCAGCCTCATAGTAAAGAATTTCTCCCTAGAATCTAAGTATATCCTCTTTCAGCTTAAAGCCATTGCCTCTTGTCCTATCACTACATGCCCTTGTAAAAAGTCCTTCTTCAGCTCAACCCCCTTTACGCACTGGAAGGTGCTATAAGGACTCACCAGATCCTTCTCTTCCCTGGGCTGAACAGGCTCTCTCAGGCTGTGTTCATGACAGACATGGTCCAGCCCCTCCTGATCGTGTCCCTGGCCCTCCTCCAGACTGGTTCCTCAGGTCTATATTCTTATTATGTTGGGGGCCCCAGAGCTGGGTACAGTGCTCCAGGTAGGTTTTGACAAGAGCAGACCAGAGGGCAAGAATCACCTCCTTTGACCTGCTGCCCACATGTCTTCTGATGCAGCCCAGGGCATGGCTGGCTTTCTGGGCTGCAAGCTTGCACTGCTGAGTCATTACGAGTTTCTCATCAACCAAAATTCCCAAGTTCTTCTCCACAGGGCTGCTCTCTCAAATGAGTGAACCATCTGTCAAATCCATATTTCCTCAGTTCTGAGATAAGAATGTCATACAAGCAGCACCAACCCTGAAAGCAGTTTTCTGGGTGACCTCAGCTCAGCTGTGGGTCCATTTCCCAACCCTGCTTTGCTGCCTAAAAGTGGGCCTTGATCTTGGTTTCCTGAGTGTTCCTATTCCAGAATGACTACAAGACAATGGTGAAGATTTTTCTTATCTCAATACCATAGGAAACCTCTCTCCCTTCCAAGGAATCTGCTCTGTCTGTGACATTTCTGTTTCCAGCCAGTTTAACTCCTTCTTGCATTATGGCCTTCTTACTGGCTGTGCCAGTTCATTTGTGTCAGGTCACAAATTCCCACTACTAAGCTGGTACAATTAGAATTTCCCCTTCAAACTTCTCAGACAGTGTGACAAATATACATTATATTCTTCACAAAAGAAGAGTCTGACAAATCAGGAGCCCAGTATTTGATGATTTTTGAAGAGCTATGTGCATGATTCACAGAAGCTGAAGAATCTCTGGATAAATAGCTCTTAATAAAATACTTATTTGACTTTGAAAAATACCTCAGTAGCAGGAGCGGCTACTAACTTTTGGAAAGGATTTGTTTACCTAAAGCAAGGATGACAGAAAGAATCATCTGACTTTGCTACAGCATCATTCATCACAAATGGCAAAGGAATGTGCACTGCTCTAGTAAAACTCAACATAAACCAGGAATACCATGTTTGTGGTAGGACACAGTTACCTGGTAGAAGAAATAGAAGTAATTCTGCATCACCAGTTTCTTCTGTATTAGAGATTCAAATTTAAATGATGGAAAGTTTTCAAAACTGGAATTTGTCAAAATTAGGATTTGTCAAAATTAATATTGATGCAACCTATCTTCTTTTATTTCAAACCCTGAACTATTGATTCTTTGTTATAATTAAAAACATTTCACCTAAATAAAAACATAACCTAGGTATCACATTTTCTGAGCTAGTCTGAAGTGACTGTTTGCATTGAAGTTTCTGAAGAAGCCGTGATGTCTTAGATTGATGCCATGATGTCTTAGATTCCATCTCATATTCCTTTTTCCTCTGTATACCTAAAATTAGTGAGAAAAAAATGCTAAATTTAATGATAAAAAGATCATAAATTATATGCAAAACAGTACACTGGCTCCACTGTGAGTGATCTTTCCTTTTTACAGTGCATCAGTCAACCCCACCCAACCCAACCCCTTTCTATTCAGCGCAATTAAGCATAAAAGTTTGAATTAGAAAGTGGTAAAATATCTCACTCTACAATAAACCTTTGTTAGCAGTAAAGTGCTATCCCAGGATATTTTTCTCACTCCTCAGAATCATTGGCAGCATATTTCAAAGCAACATAAAAGTATTTTGAGGAAGTTTCCCATATAGGGCAAAATTTCCAAGGTAAGAGTCCAACTACTGGTTATGTGACCATTCTGAGAGAGTAGCAGGACATGAGAAGACTGAGGAATTCTTCTCTAAGTAGCCTTACAATTAGCAGCCCCCTTAATGTCCTTCACTTTAAAAAATTACATTTATGGATGGTATTACTGCTGTAGAATACTCTCTTTCAAAAATAGTCTGGAAGCAACATACAAGTGACATTGAGGAAATATTTAACTGTCTTTTTTTATTCATAATCCCTGCAATATAATTTTATTAGTAAATTTCTTCCATTTTTCATTTAGACATTCTCTAGTATTATGAAGTGTGACAGGTGCATTTGACCCCTTAACCAAACAAGGAGCAGTTTGGTACAGGTTCCAAAGGAGGTGAAGTCCTGAGCCACAGCTGCATGAAATACTCCTCTAGAAAAACCACGAAGTAGCAGAGTGGCACAGTGAGCATCAACGCCCATGAGCTTGAAACACTGTACATGTGACTAACACATGAATAGTTGGTGGCTTTTCCAAGACTCATTTGTCAAGGAACAAAGAAAGTTATGGGCACAAGGAGTCTCATGCATACTTTTCCCACTGTATGCAATTTGATTATGAGCCAACAACTTTATTCCACAAATACTAGAGACTAAGTGAGTCTTCTTCGAGTTCCCCATGTAAGACAACATGGCTGCATAGCGGTGATCTCCCCTGGAGCTGAAATGCTACTCAAGGTTGCTCTTCAAAGTGGAGAGACTTTCTGACAATGACAGATTTTTGTATGAGTCCAGTCTGAGTTCTCTCTAAATTACAACTGTAATAACCACCAGGTGATTCTCCCCTTGAGCAGTGATGCCTCTCAAGGTAGGAGATTCCTTACTTGAGATTAAGAGATTCCTCCTTAACAAGACAGAGAGAACCCTTACTCACAACAGATCCTTGGCAAGTGACTGACAACATGCTGCATTCATGCTAAGAAGTCCATATTCAATATTAGCCGTTATAAACTTTGTATAGATAACCCATTAGATGTAAACCATTGTCCAAGTCTGAGACCAAGATGAGATTTTCTACATCTAAGATTCATCAAGAATTTAGAAATCAAGGGGATCCATCCTGAACCTTGTGACTTGATGAGTTTCCCTTACCCTTTTGTGTCTCTGATCTCTGTGTAAACAATTCTAGCTAGATTCTAATTTGATTCATTTGTGTGTTTCTTCCACATTGTAAGTAATCAAGTGAACCTTATCGTCAAATTCTGTTAAGTCAGAGTTTTACAACATCATATTAAAACCAGTTTTACTGCTGCCTTTGAGGGTGAATTTTTTGAATGTCTTAAATCAGTCATCTGCAACATATATAATATATTCAGTATACAATAGTTGATTTGTTTGCCCAAAAAAATGTATATATGACCTAACGCTTTTCTAACTGGCAACATATTAGAGTGTGGCAGAAGCAAGGGAAACAACTGAGAATAAATTGATTGTTGTTTTCAGTTCTGGATAAACAAAGTTGTAGCACAATATCAAAAAAAAAACAAACAAAACTGAATAAGGCATAACTGTGTAAGCTAGTATAGTGTTACCTTACAGCATTTATCTGTCTGAATGAGAAAATAATTATGTGGATAGCAGCAGCTGTACTTGATACTCTGCATGCGTGGAAGACAACTTCTTTCTTATCCTACCTCTACTACCAAATAACCTTCAGAGTCAAGAGCTTGGATGCCATTGACAAGACCATGAATATTTATTTGTGATGAGACAATGAAACAACTTCCAAATGTGATACTTCAAAAAGAATTTTTTAGACACTGCATGCAGTACTTTTCTGGATTTCAGACTGTCTGTACTGCGGCGGTATTTTCTGAGTCAACTTATTTAATATATTGTTGTATAAATAGATAGATAGATAGATAGATAGATAGATAGATAGATAGATAGATAGATAGACAGACAGACAACTTGAGTTGAACATTCATGAGCTTTTCAGAAATTTTCCACTTGAAAAAAACAGCATGAACTCTGCTTGAATAATATATTACTAGAGATTTCTTCTCTTTCAGTTTTCTGGCCTTGATTGCATGAATACTATCACATGTGCATTTACTAAGATACTCATCTATACATAAGTCTACACACTGGGGCCTAAAAACACTTTCCCAATTATTATTGTGTAGGTAAAACCTCACTTCAAGGTTGCTTTATTGTGTGGTGCTGATTACTTTACATCTCTCCTGTTATAAGTTTCTGCAGACACATCTATTCTTTGTACTCTCTTTCAAAGCATTGGTCACTAAAACTGTATAATTGTAGCTACCCATTTAGGTAAAAGCACCTCATGTCATCCAGTTTTCATGAGGATTTAAAAAAAATATTCAGTGAGTCTGAATTTTGTGTAGCCATTTACTTGAATAACTTCCACCTAGTTTAACCCATGAAACTTAATTGATTCATTTATTAAAATTACCGTAGTAGTGGACAGCTTATTTTGCACAAGAGTTCTACAACGAATTCAAAATAATAATCATCCCAGATTGCTCCTGAATGCCTTGCTCTGTGACCAGAGATTTGCAAGGTAAACAGTGACTATATGTTAATGTAGGTTTAGGCTGGACATTTGATATCTAGAGAAAAATAAGCAGGAAGGTGAATGAAGCAGTGGATACATTTCTGAGGAATGAAGTCAGTAGATTGCAAGTGACAGGTTCAATTACTGGTCTGTGGACCAGTGACACATTTGCCTTAAACTCTGAGAAATGGACAGTAGAAAAGGGATGAATAACTCTTAAGATCTGGAGAAAATATGTAACCATTCAGGCAGAAAATTAGCAATTACATTTTGTGCCATCGGTAATAAGTATTTCAACAAAGATCTTAGGTTAACATCAGATCATATGACAGTATATCAACCATTACACCTGTGTTCAATCAGCAACCACATCCCTCAATGTGATACTGAGCTGTTTAGTTCAAATGTGACTTGTTCAGTGATAGATAAGGTGGCTGATATCTGCTACAAAAGTATTCAAAATCAATTTATTTCGTAGTCTTGATGTTGACTGTTGAAAGATTTTCATTTTTTTAAATGTATGCATTGATAATTTGTCTCTTCATGTTTTGTTCTGAAACCCCAACCCATTCCTCTCAAACATATGCCCCTCATAAACCACTACAAATAGATAATCATGGTAGATATGCAAGTAATATGTTTGCTAGTAATAACCATGCAAGTGGTAAATCAGCTTATTGAATTCAGAAAAATGGAACTCCAGGCATTTTCACCTCAACATGGAATCAAAATCACAATATGGAAGCTAAGTTTGTTACCATTACTATTCCATGGAAGAATAAAATTTACTATCAAAAGCCAAACTGATGAATATCTAATCAATATAAAATAACACATTAAAATAGAACAGGTTTATAAATTCTATGCATCTGTTTTCACTTTCTAAGCTGCACATTTTTGAAGGGATTTTAAAAAGTACTGTGAGGGTTTTCATCAGTTTTCGTCAGAAATAAGAATAAGTTTTCACCAGAAAAAAATCCTACCTATACACCTAAGGACAGAAAAGTTGTTTGCATGATGGCTGGTTTCTCAGTGTTGTTTGTTTACATGTTCTTTTTCAGATTTGTTGTTTGTTTTTTTTTTCCCTTGATGTGTGTTTTGGTTCTTTTGTTTTTTGTTTTGTTCTGGTTTTTAATTCCCACTCTTAACGTCTTTCAGAGTTAAGTTCATATTGCTGGTAGAAGTGAGATTGTAGCTTTTGTCAGCATACCTAGCTACATCTAAAACACACTGTTACTACTCCCACAGTGCAGAAGTGATGCCTAGTTGTCTGTGAGACTTGGAATAGTATTCAGGTGTTCTAAGCTCCTCACCATTACAGTTTCATTGGCAATATCTTGGATTGAGGTATCATTAAAGTATGTGGTGCAGACATACTCTCAATACAGTCCTTCCAGAACACATCTCTGTTCAGTATGAACTGGAGATCATGACAAGAAAAACAAGCAAACAAAAAACTAAAACACAACAAAATGTAAGCAATGAAATGTATAGGACATAGTTATTACACAACAATATTTATGTTGACATTAGCTAGCTCCACATTAAGTGCTTTTACACACACACCAGATTCCTTTGACTTTGAGGAAATATAAGAATTCCAAGTATTCTGTTCCTGTTCAAGTATTTTCTAATTTTACCTCATTTACCTTTCAGTTTCAAATACATTTCATAAATATAAAAATCATACTTTTTCAATACCTCAATTTGTATTATGTAGCAACTGCAAGAGAAATACTTGTTAGGAAAAATAGATTGATGTCTACCAGGGCTAGGACATTCTCTGCAAGAGCTGGGAAACAGTGGTCAGACGGGATCCAGTGCTGGCTGCCTACTACCCAAACCACTTCTATATTAGCCTTGTGGTTTCTCTACCTGATGACAACTGCCTCTACAACATACAAAAATTGTCTTTGAAGAGCTATGCATTTTTGTCTATTGTCTTGCTGATTTTGCCTTGCTGATTTTGCCTTGCCTCTTGCCACATGCCTGAGTGCTGGATAGGTGAGGATGGAGGGACATTTTACCACAACAGATTTATAGGTGTTACACCTCTCCACTAGCAACTGGTAGTTACAAAAGGTTACTTTCTTTTTCTACCATTTCAGTGGTTCAAAAAGAGTGGGACCACAGCTGATGACACCACCCATCTATCCTGAACAATTCCAGGGATAGGTCAGCCACAGCTTCTCTGGGTAACCTATTGCAGTGCCTCACCACTTTAACAATAAAGAATTTCTTCTTAATATCTGATCTCAAACCTACCCTCTTTCAGTTCAAAGCCATTGCCCCTTGTCCTTACACGGCCCTGTAAAAATTCTCTCTCCAGGCCTCTTTTAGGCCCCCTTCAGGTAGTGGAAGGTTGCCTCTAAGCTCTCCACAGAAAAACCTGTCTCTCAGCCTGTCTTCATAGCAGAAGTGCTCCAGCCCCTCCTAATCATCTTCTTGGCCTTCCTCTGTATTAGCTCTGGCAGGTTCATGTCCTACTAGAGGCCCCAGAGCTGCATGTAATAATGTAAAAAGACATATTTCATCTCTGCAATGCAAGTATAAATATAGATGAAATATGGGAGACAACCTGGTGTGGAATACATCTATATATTTTTACTTATGTATACTTTTCCATAATAACTTCAAGCATCATTCTAAGAAATTCACAGGATTTTGGGATATATCTTGGCAACCATTTGCATGGCATATATTTTCAATTTCTTACAACTTTAGATTGTAAACATCACTAAGAACCACTTTCTTGATGATGAGCATGTGTACAATGTTGAAAAAGTGTATGTGACATAACTCTCACAAGTAGTTTCATTGACTAAATGAATTCTGTACATGAAATGTAGGATCTGATGTCACCTGGCATACCAGGATGCTGCTGAAATCCACAATTTGCTTATACAGTGTAGTAAAAAAAAAAAAAAAAAAATCCAACAGTTCCATAAGAAAGATCTACAAAAGGTCCCTGGAGATGTTTTCAACTGAATAAATGGTTTCTTGACACCCTTGCAAGAGTAGAAGACAAAAGCAGACAATTAATTAGTGATTGTGAAATGCTTGCATGCCCACAGAATCAGGCTTTTCCTTCTAGAATTATCTGTTGCATCATCCCGGTCCCAGGAGGAGTACAGCAGTTAACTAGTACAAAAGGACTGAAAGTTTGTCTCAAATCGCTCCCTATGCTGGGGCACAGATTTTGCTTTCAAAGCAAGAACTGGTATTACCTGTGTTCCTAAATGTCGTCAGGGAACCAAACCTTTGTAAGGATCTTATCTTGGCTTATCCTGGTACCTATATCACTTGTAATTTTTCAGATTCACGGAAATGACAGTCAATTTAGTTTCATTTACATTTCTCTGGCACATTACCACATCATTCCTGGACAGTTTTGAGCATTTATTTCAGTACTGATAATTTTTAACTTTATAACCTACTATCTGTAAGCAGGTATTAGAACATTTAGTTTATTAAAAAGGGGAAAAGGATTTTGTCCATCTCAATATTTCCCATTCTTGGATTAAAGCCCTAGTTTTCCATGCTTTTATCATGGTACTTTTTGCTCCTTAAGAAATCATGATGTCTCATGAATACATTTATTGCCATCACATCAATCAGTTATTTTCCCCGATTATATAGTCAGTGCTTTCTTTCACACTTCGCATTAAGTAGTTTGTAATTCTCTAATTTTGCTCTCTTCTTAATTTTGACTTTTATCCAGTGTCATGGTTTGAGATCTCCAAAATCTAATTCCCTAGTCCAAGCCCCCCTCCCACATCTCAGCCTAGTGTAAGATGTGTTTTCCAGACAATCACACAAGACTCAAAATGGGGGGAAAGGTTATATTACAAGACTGTACACATAAATAAATATTATAATACATTATACACACAATCTCAACTATCTCTACCATGACATAAGTATTTGCAATGGATCAAATCTCTTCTCCCCTCCAAATAAAAGTCCAGGAGGGAAGAAGGACAGATCCCTTCTTCAAAGCAGCAATGTCTCTAAGGCAGCAGGTTCTCTTCTTCTACGCAGCAGCTGATGGCTGGATCTCTGCCAGCACTCACGAGGGAGGCCTCCTAGCCCCTCTCGGCCCCTTGACGCAGGCAAAGGGGTCTTCTGTGGGCTACGTTCACCCCAGACAAAGGTCATTCCACCACGGTCATATCAACGGAGCACAGGAGTCTCCGTGATGGTCTGGTATCTTCAGGGGACTCAAGCCCCTTGCAGAGCTTCTGGCTCTGATTCCAAGCTGTTAGCTTCTCTATAGCTGCAAATGAGGGAGGGTCCAAGGTCCACCTCCCACACATTCCGTCCTGGCTGAGCTCTCAGGACGACTGAGCTTCTTAGTTCTTCTCTGCAGTGTATGTCGCACTTCACTCCTCCCTTCTAGGACATGAGGGGTCTCCAAGGAGTTTGGGGGGTCTGGTTCTGTTCTTACTGCCAAAACTCTGTCTCTCTGCTGTTGTCTCTCTCTCTCTCTCCTTCCAGGAGTTCTCTCCTGCTTGGCTGTAATACCTCTGCTGCTTCGTCTCATCTCTTCTGGCTCTGTGCCACCTTTTCTCCGGTCAGTGTAGTTCTGCCGCTGCCGCTTCTGCTCACAGTGAAGAAACATCTCCAGGTTCAGCTACAGACACTTAGTCCAGCTTAACACTGTTCCAAGTCTCTGCAGCCCCCAACTGGGGCTGGGGGGGGTGGGGGGAGGGCAGAGGCCCCCCAGAGGACTCCTGCCCTCTCCTCGTGACTCCTATAACATGGCTACCCCTTCTACCAAACTACAACTACCCTTCTCTTCCGTTTGGTTGTGATATGTTTATATTTTGCAGAAGCACTCATTGGCTAAAACTTCAAAACTTCAAGGCTTACCACCCCCTGGGGGTTACCACTTTCTTAGCTTCAGGGGGAAAACCTGGTTCAAACCACTACATCCAGAAACACACTTAAACGTGGGCTTATTTTCCTGACCTCAGTGAAACTACTTATGCAGTAGTTACGTCCTTGTTGGAACAGGACCTTCTGGTTATAAGCCTTCATTTTTAAGTCTGCTACAATTATGAATAATTTATTTATTTTAATTTATCATTCACTTCTGGGACTGTAAAAATGTAAAATACTTCACAGATTCCTCTCTATTTAAGAATAAACACAGATTACTTCTCCTTTTTTATAAAGCATGGATTTATTGGCTAGACAAAACAAATACAAAGTGTCATTTTCATTGAATTATTTAATAAAGGCATAAATAAATGAAAAGAAACATTTTGTTTTGATCATCGAGTGGCTGTGCAGCTCAAGACTAGAAACAACCAAGCATAGACTTGAGTATGATACATGATGTACTGACAGCAATTCACTACCATCTCAGTAGCATCTTTGTTACCATCTTAACTGCTTGGCACAAATTTGAAGTAAGTTGAAGGCCTTTACCCAATTTATAGAGGACAAGTCAGCAACAAAAATCCACCAAGACAACAATTGGTCATTTCAGAAGACAGTCCAAGAATTTAGTGTTTACCATTTCGATTCACTGTTTCTGATTGTCTGCAAATGGAGTGAAACAGAGAAGGAAGAAAATAGTAGTAGATAAGATTTACTTGTTTAATCCTTAATCAGAAACTCCTTGAGGATATTTCTAAAATCGCTTATCTGAATTTATCTTTGATTGAAAAAAGCAAAAACATTATCTCTTTTTTTTCTCATCAAGAAAAGTGTTAGTCCTTATTCTTGGTAGACTGTAAATAATTTCATGGACCATATATAAGCTATATTCTAAAGAAATGTTTTACACACTCAAATGCTTTAAGTCTCATCCATTTCTTAGAAATGAAATGCTACATTTAAATATTTACTTTTATGGATACAGAATAGATAAGAGTCATTAAAGAGTCTCCTTTCTCTTTAGGCTTCAAGGTTGTACTTAAAGAACATTTTGTGAAAATAACGCACCCAACACAAGTGCTGCTTTCCCAGAGATCATGAAAGGCAACTGCCATTCTAAAAGGTTGAACATATAATCCATATGACTAACCACGCTCTATAAGGATGGAATGAATTTATTTTATTGAAAACACATCTGAAATATTGATTAGTAGAATTGTCTAGGCACGGACATTTTAAATCTAAAATATTTTTAACAGGTCTCTCATAAGATATTGTCAGCAGGGACTCTGTTATTACTGAATTAGATTTTTCACATTGTTTTAGAGCACCCACACCACACATGCTTAATCTCCATTGCACTCATTATGTCAGTAAATCAGCCTTAAGAGATGGATGTCATGTTTTGATCCCTCAGTGAAGTGAAGAATTTCAGTCTGGGCTTGGTGTTGGGGCTTTGCTCCAGACCTATGACATCAAAAAAAATTTAATAGGTATAGAATGCATAAGGTGAGATTTATTGCCCCTGAAATTAAATTTGTATAACTCCTGTAAAAGATAATCCAAGAATTTGGGAAAAATCCTTTCATTGGATAATTTGTGAAGACATAAACTGCGTCTTGGGGAGAAATCAGCTTATTGTGACTTCTATTTCAGTTTACTATAAAATAATTTGTGAACAAAGAGCATTCTGAAGATTAAGAGACTGTATTAAGCTATCAAAAATAGCATGAAAACTCTTCCAAAATTTGCTGTTCTTGCTGAGTAATTCTCATAAGAGACAGTGAAATCTTTTGGGAGCTATTTAAGAATCTACTTGGATGGGTATTTTTTCTCCTTTCTCAGCAGACTTTGTAAATGAGAATTATCCTTCCATTAGGAAAAAGGCATGTGAAGATTATTGAGGTTTACTATATTTCCTCTCTTTTTCAATACACATTCAGTCTTTTAAAATATTAGGTCTTATTGTAAGCTTTGTCTCAGAGCTAGTATAAAATAATTTGACTGTAGTTTTCAAATTTTATTTAAGGATGAAAGTCTTCCTCCTTGCTTTATGCTTGAAAACATTGGAAGTATAAGGTGTTTATTCAGTGTCTGATAAAACAAACATGTTTCCAAGTCTCATTTGCAGTTATGAATTATTATAAAATTTAAAATGGACTGTGAGAAAGTTCTTCAGAGGTTTAATATCTGCTATTGCTGAAAGAAGAGTTTGATTCTGCGCAAGCCTTCAAACCTTGATGTTCAGTCTTAGAAATTTACAATAGCAAAACCAGAAAATGTTATGTGTAGCAAAGAAAGAAAAAGATGGAAGATGATCCTTATATAGGTGCCTCCTCATAGCTTTGTGCATGCTACTTTTTTTTGTCATTTAGGATACAAAGACAAACTGAAACAAGAGCTGTCTAGAGATTTTGCCGAATATATACTTAGAAATGACTAGAGCAGATAAGTAGCAGAAATTTGCATAAGGCTGGCCAAATATTCTTTTTCAGCAATAGATACTTTGAGAAGCACCCATTTTTAACCTGGATATATTCCACTGATTTCTCAGCAGTGGTAGCAGTGTCCTTCTCCTTCTCAAGGAAGACAGTTAACATATAGACAATCCTCTAGAGTCCTCTGAGTACAAGAATATAGTCTGTCTCATTAAGTAGTTTGCATCACAGAAGACTTCTCTGGTTGTTCTGCAGAGATGATGTGATACCAAACATCAGGGAACATGCTTCTGTGACCAAATGCATCCACCCTTCCATGTAGCTTTTTATGTTCCAGCTGGAATTTACCTCATCCTCTCAGATATGAAAGTATCTTCCATGTAAGAGATGAAAGAGGCAAGCACCCTCTGACCTCACTCTGTGGGATTTCCTAGATGTAGGTTGTCCTGTTTGCCCTAAGAAAACCAAGTGAACTCTGAGTTGATAGACATATAGTAAGCATTAGTGAATTCAAGAGTAGCTCTCTAGTACCTCCATTTGCTTTACTTTTGCTGATGTTTTGAATCATGTCTCCTTTATGATTCTGTTTTGCCCATTTCACTAAGCCTAATGTCCCCACTCATCTGCAGTAACAGTTCAAAGTAATTCTGCATTTGCATAGCTGGCGATTGGTACAGTCACTCTTCTCATCATCAAGTTGGAAATTATTCAGAATTCAAAATCCTCCCTGATTTAATTTGGCAGGGAAAAGTTCAGGAGTTGCAACTGACTGCAGCTATAGCTAAGTGAAACACAATGGGAAAGCAGTGCCTATTCTTTGTTCCTCTCTCATATTTGTCTAGCCAATTGGTACTCACAAGAGGAGGAGAAAGTGACCTTTCTTATACCAATCACAACTATCACTATAGCTTAAATGAACTGGCAATTTCTGGAGAACATCCCTGTACTGTGTTGATTTAAACATACTAGTTTGTATAATAATAAACTGATTAAAAACAGCTTTTTTTTTTTTCTCTCCACCTCACAGATATGAATAATGTGTTATATCCCAAGTGTGTTACAGGGAAGATATTTTTTTAAGTATGATTTTATCTTCTGCTACACCTAGTTTTAAATTTTGCAAAGAGATAAAGTTTCTTCACTTCAACCCTGTGTTTAATGATTAGGAAAAGTATATTTTACAATTTGCTACCGATATAGGGCATAAATTATTCCTTAAGATTGTTTCATTTTACTTCATGGCTGAAGACCTGTTCAGCATTAAAACCACAAATTAACCTCCATCACAAGTCTGGATTATCTTTAAATCACTATACTGAGTCAGTAGGAAAAACATAAAATCATACAATGAAAGAAATATGGAATTATATTAAACATAAGTCAAATTTTCCAACTGGATTTCAAAATGAAAAAGCATGGTTGAAAACACTTTTGAGGGTTACTTGAAGTTTGCTGAAATCTATTCAGTTTCACAACTGCCCTCAGCTTCCAACTAAAAAGAAATCAATTAGCATTCTTTTTGAAATCCAATAGAAAGTATACTGTCTTGAAGAAGGGAACATTTCCTTATACCTCTTATCATTAGGGCCTTTATCATTTAGGGGCTTTGTCCATGTAGTTTTTGAACAAATGGAGTAAAACCTTTTAATGTTTTGAAGTGACAGATGCTTTCCTTGTTGTAATTCTGTGTACAATTATATACAAAGGACAACAACTTAATGAACATTACAACAGGAAAATGTGTACAAAACAAATATGTGATCAATTTAGGTCTGAACAGATACTTTTTGTTTTAAGCATTATTATACTCAAAAATAGTTTCTGAATCTCATTCCTTTGTTCCGGTTTTAGAGTTGTTCTTTGTTTGATTTGTTTTTCATATGTCTGCTCTTTCAACTAATTTCAGCAAAGGTGCACAATCACATCATTGTTTTACTCTACACTTTGGCAGTACAGTCAGACTTTTTGCTGTCAGTGATTAACCTTTAATTCTGTTATTTAAATAAGATCCAAACAATCAATTTCTGATTCAGTCTTCAGCCTATGTATCTTACATTGCTCATTCTTTTACAGGAAATGTGATTTTGCTTAATACCTATTATTTGTCTTTTCTCTCCTTTTCAAAGTGTCTATATACCTCAGTGTAAACTATGTATATTCTGTGTTCTTTTATTACCAAACATGAAGAAATAGTAATTATTTTTCACCTTTATGCTGTTGTTTCTTGGGGAATAGACAAATGAAGCTCTGAAGGAACACAGCAAAACACTCCTGAGCATTCAAAATGTTAATGTAAATTCTTTATTTAAGAGTAGTTAACACAAAAACTACAGTTTTATTCTAAAATTAAAAATTTTATTTTAACCACAGAAATAGCCATTTTCACTCTTCTACACTGAAAGTTCAGGAGTTTTATTTTACAGTTACTAGGATATCAGAAAAACTGACAGTCTGTAGATTTTCACAGTGGATATTTGTCTCCACAGAAAACCAAAATGTCAATATTTTATCAGGTTATTTGTATTATATGTATTATGTGCATATATGTGCAAATATACATTGCAATATATATGTACATATATGTATTATATGCAAAAGTAATATAGTCTTCTTCAATAAAAAAACTGGCTTTTTGTTTTTAGCAGCATAGTTGTCTAGGTTCTTCATACAGTTACTGTGTACCTAACTGCAATTTTTTCTTGATTGTTGAAACCAGGAAAAAAAAATCTGAATTCCATACAACAAATCCTTTCTAGGAAATCGATAATCATATCAGCCATTGTGATACATTATTTTGTAAATGACCACAAGCATTCAGTAACAAAAACAAGGAAGAGATTGATAGAGCAATCAACTACAGCAATTCCAAAACACATCTAAATAACTATTTTCCTACCTGGTACAGTTTTGTCACTTTTATTAATAATTTTGTAAATTAATACTTGTCCATGTTTCATCTTCTTACACCTCCGAATCATCTCTGAAAGACCCATCAAAAAATCCCTACATATATATGAGAAACATGATGGAACTTCATTATGGCTAAATGTGTGCTACTGGAAAACCTGAAACACCCCAAAAGAGGATCATCATGTATATGAAAGTTCAGATGAAGTGATGATCTCTTCTCCCTGGTTTCCAGTGATAGAATGTAGGGGAATAGATGAAGGCAAGGTTCAGGTGAGGTTCAGACTTGACATTAAGGGTGCTGAAACATTAAGACAAGCCTCCTTCCCTCCCCTTCCCTCTCCTCTTTTTTTTTTTTTTTTTTCCCAGAGAAACTACTATAGTTTAATGTTGAAAAATACTAAATAAAGAAATGGAGAGGTTCTGAAAAGACTACTGACAAAATCCTTACAAAATTCTAAATTATTGACTCTCCTTAGACAAGAATTTGAAGTGACCCACTTTCTACAGTTCAAAAATAAATAACTCTAATTAAAAAAAAAAATCCTGCATATCTAGATATGCAATCTGAGCTTTTAAAAAATACCATCTTTCTCTACACCTTTTCAGAAGAAATAGTCCTTAAGGTAA
The DNA here is from genome assembly GCF_003945725.1 of Corapipo altera. Lineage (NCBI taxonomy): Eukaryota > Metazoa > Chordata > Aves > Passeriformes > Pipridae > Corapipo > Corapipo altera. The sequence goes on along the minus strand of NW_020884921.1, from coordinate 2,176,519 downwards.
AAGTATCTGTATTCTTAACTGATCAGCCAGTGATAAATAAAATAGTATTTGATGTGGAGGAACACCAGAGTGACTGGGAACAATTCCAAGCTTGGAGAGACTTATATGGAACTTAGAGAAGACAACAAATTATGGACTTTTGTGTTATTCTCCAGTTCATTCCATGTTCTATGTGCCCTAATATATATGCATCTCTATTAATCCCCCTGGTTTGTATTGTTTAGGGCTTGTCTGGACTAGTCCTGAGGTTTTCCCGCCAAAAGTTGTTTACCACCTTGCTCTCCCCTGCTTTCCTGTTCGTCCCACACCGATTGGCCGATGAGTGCCGCAGTGCGGAGTGAGCTCCCATTGGTCCCCGTTGCTTAACTGCACCCAAGTCCCTCTCACCTTTCTTTCACTCACCAACCCTGTGATACCCTGAGATACTAATCCCATGCTCCGCCCCAGTTATCAGACCTCCCCTCATCTGAACCCTATATAAGTCCTTGTTCCTCTCAATAAAGTGACCACTGCACACTGACCTTCCACCTTGTCAGAACACTGTGTGCAGTGTCACGTCCCTATTCCTCTCTCCACCGGGCCATGGCAATTTGCCATAATCACAGAGATCTATTAGACTTTAGACAGTCATAGAAAAGATAATAAAACTTTTGTATCTGTTCATAAAGAAAATAGAAAGAAAGATTCTCTGTGGAAACAACTAGTATGAATTCAAAATACTAATTTTGTGTTACAATGTGGAGAAACAAAATGAGTATATTAAAATAAAGGTTGTTAATCACAAACTCTGAGGACAACAGAAAGCAGGTTAAAAGAAAAGAGAAATTTAAGTATTGGAAGTACAACCATACTTGGACAGATGAGAAAAATAAAAAAACTTAATTATTATGAGACTATTTGTTTCACATAAATTCAGATTAATAATTAAACTCATATAGAGAGATGAGGTTAAATGAAAGAGCAGACAACTTGGTTCAAATTGGTAAGTTATAAGAGTATACCAAGTAGTGAGAACAACATGTTGAACAATTGTAGTATTCTGTGAAAAAATACATCATTATATATCAAATGCCATTCTGGATTGGCAGGGGGTACCTGACTTAATTTAATGTAAAACTCTCATTTCTTCCTCTAGAAGGTAGAAAGAATTTAAATAAAGATTTTTTTCCTGATAGAAAGCAGGAAGTGATTACATTACATTTACTATTCAAAAAGACATTTTGTATTCAAAAAATTTCTCTGTAAAAATCCTGGCCGAGTGTGAGTGATTTTTCTGTCTCTATTCAAGTTTCATTTGCTTGCTTTTAATTCCACTCTCACTCCTGCTTAGGCCAATTAATTTCTTTGAACGAAATTTTTCTCTGACATTCATTATGAAACATTAGTGTGAACCAAGAATGGCATAATGTAGCATGCAACAAGCATTTTTCTGCATGTCTCACAATTTTATGTCCACCTGAACTAAAGTGATTATTTTTCCTTTAAAATTTTTCATGTAAAATGGATAACTCATGTCACCAGCTAATTTTTCTAAGAAGCAGTGGCAAAATATATGCAAACTAATAGATGCCTTGATATAAGGGGTGTTGAATATTCATAAAACCTCTTGATTCCTCCTTTCATGTAACTGGTTAAAACTTCTAGTTCTTTTCTTTACCATGTTTATTATGAGTAGTTACTATTTTCTGTATCAGAATTAGGTACATTGAGAGAGATATTGACAGGAAAGTTTATTTCAAATGTTTAAACTTTATTTAGCCTCTCAAGTTTAAATTACTCAAGCTAGAGAAGTTTAAGACAAAAACATAAAAATAACATCTAGACAAAAGATTTCATTTTCTTGAAAGTTAATTCTGTAATAGAATTTCAGAATTGAAGCTAAGAAGAAAAATTGCCTAATCAACTTGTCTCAAGCTAGACTAGCAAAGAAGAATTTGATATCTTGGACCTATGATTTCATTTTATCTCTCTCAGAAGAGTGTAACTGATGATCAGAGGGAAGCAGTAATTTAATAGCAAGGAAATGGCAAAGGAGAAGCATGCAAAAATATGAGATATAAAAAATTACATATTCCAATGAAGGCTGAAGAGGATGCAGTATCAGTGTTAGAATATTAAAAAAAAATATCAGTTTCAGAAGTAATTTGATTAATTCCTCTTGAAATTGAGTATTCTATTAAATATGAAACTGCCTGAAACACAAAACCACTTCTGACCACAAGACAAATCTATATGTGTGAAGGAATGCCTACTGAGCTCTACAGAATGTTATAAAAGTTGTAATACTAATAAGATTGAGCATTATCTTTCAAGTATTCTTGATAGTAATGTTTGCCACTCATACAATTCCTAATAATGCACAAAAGTAATTCTGATACTAATTACAGTCTTAAATAGGAAACCTTAGACGGTAACCTTAAACAGGAAAATAAAAGTCCATAAATGTATGCTAAAGACTGGTGGTCATCTCTGAGTGATACAAAAGGAAAGGTTATTTGGAACCTGAAGTTCAAAAATAGCTGGGGGAGGAATCTTGTTTTAGTAGGTTCAACATAATTAGATTTTTTGACTATCTAAATGAGTGATTTGACATGTGCTTTACTATTACTCTAAGTTAGTATAAAAACAGTGGTGGATTTATTTTCCCTCTCCCACAAGTGAACAGAAAGGAGAGGGGCAAGGGAAGCATAGGGCAACAAAAACAGGTTAATCAAAGCATGAGTATTTTTGGTTCAAAAATTCAACCCACTTTTTGGAAAAGATACATAATTTTCCATGACAGATTGCAGTCTTCAGGCTTGCACATCTCATCTCTGGAAAAAAAAAATATAAAAAACTCCAGACTTCTTCAGCATCAATTGCACAATATGGTTGCTGTTTAAAATTTGTTCAGCTTAAGGTAAGAGAGCATTCTTAAGACCTTACACATGTTGACTGTTCTCCTGATTCTAGGCCCAGTTATTACAGAAAGAAGGCTCACAGCAAGGAGCACAAAAAATCACTCTCTTTCTTTCTCCAATAAAAGACTAAAATTAATACAGAATAGTATTTTCCTACTCTTTTCAGTGTCAAAATGTGAGATATCAGAGAGTTATGATTTTTTTGTTTCACTGGGGATTATTTGGCCTAGAGAAAGAATGGTTTAATATTTTTTTCTTTACAACTCCTGTTACGTGTTCTAATGAAACCTTCAGATTAGTCACAGGACTACCTGAACTAGAAGTACAAAAAGTGAGTTCTCTGCATTTTTCCTACAAGTTTACAAATTATGACATTTCAAAAAATATATTAAAAGTGTAACTTACTGAACAGTAGTATTTAAAAAATAATATTGTTTGCAATTAAATATTTTATAAGCCACTTTATACAGTGACATTTAAGGGGATATAATAGCCAAGTATGGTTATTACATTCAACATGGTTTGGCATGAAAGAAATTTTTAAAAAAACCAATTACTTGTATTATGTACAAAATTAATTCATGGAATAAACTAACCACAAATGTCCATTCTTTTAAAATAAATACATAATAGCACTTCCTTTCAGGGACATTGTTTTTAAATAGTGTGACTGAATCAATACAGTCATTTGTCATTCAAGGATTCAAACCTGATCAAACTTTGCTTCAGTAAAATGATGAATGGACATATATTTTTAATATATCCGTGCAGATGATGGGAAATTCTGTCTACCAATTTCTATACAGGGGTCCAAGTGCATTAAAGGGACTACTGCAGAGTTCATCTCTTAGATCAATTCTGCAGAAAGAGGAAGCAGAGAGAAGAGTATTACTTGAGCATAAGGGTTGTGCCGCAGTGCACTAACCAATGGAGCTCCAACATATCTCTGTATTGTATGTATACACTTCTCTAATACAAGTACCTGCCTGACTTGAAAGTCATTTCACATGTAGCTTTGATAGATTGTTATATGTGACTGTAGCATGAGGTCCTTAACACAACTTAACCAGAATCATAACAAGGTTCTGTACTAACAAAGCATAGTACGATAATTAAAAAAGAGAGATGCTAGACGAAGAGAAACTTTATTTTTGTGATATCATTTCTTATTACAATAGCTATAAATATGTTCTTTATTTTAAAGAAAAGAAGAAGAAGTCATGGTACAGGGATTTAAATATACCTTTCATTTAGTCTCTTTTTTTTTTCCAAATAATAAGTTACCTTTTTTGTAGTTGTTTATCTTCAGCACTCCGATCCTAAGAGTACAATAGTCTCATAGATAAAGCTTCAAAATGCCTCGACCAAAATGAATAAATCCAGGTCTTCCAAGTAGTTCATGAGAAGTCAACTCTGAATTTTCACATCACTGTCAGCAGAAAGGAGTTAAAGATTAATTTTTGTTGCTGAGTCCCTTAGCTTTAAATGTTGGTCTGGACCCTTGCTTTCCTAATTGTTCCACCTCTCAGTTTAAAAGCTTCAGCTGGCTCAGAGAAAAAAAAATGTTATTTACAGTCACTTTTTACTTTCTTGCTTGTTTCTCTGTTTCTTTGTTTGTTCTGTATTTAACACATCTATGCAAATGAAAAACTTTTGTTATAAGTGTAGTTGGAGATCCATTTAAAACCACTGAAAATATACTTGCTAACTATGGCAACGTGTTTGAACTGCCTGAGATCTATGGCATGTGAAATACACTCCTATGCAGTCATTGAACTTAAAGAAATATTTTCAATCAGCAGTTATTTTTCTAGGTTCCATCACTTCACGAGATGAACCAGTGCCTTACTTTTCAACACCTTTGTGTTGCCCCAGAAAACTACATGTGAATTTGGGATCCATAGAAATTAAGCTATATAGAGTCATGTTACTATTTAAATGAGGTGGTTCTTAAGGTGGTTCTTTCTTAAGGACTGACTCAGTATACTGTAACACTAGAGTGCTATTATTTTAATCTAGTTTCAAAAGGCTGTCCAGGGTTACTAGATGAAAACTACCTGCACATTTAATTTTATGATTGAAACATTTATTGTATGGTACAGAATCACTGAAACTATACCTTACTGAGATCTAAAGTCTACTGAAGTCAGGAAGACCTATTTTTAAAACTCTGTACCAGTCTTAGTTAGCTTGTATTACACATTTTGTAATGTTTTGTAAATATCTCCAGATTAAGGGACCATTTTTCTGAAATTATTTATATTTCTAATTTCTGAATTGTGGTAATCATTTTTCAGTCTCAATGTTAAAGTCATCCTTTTGACTTCTCCGCTTTGTGCTAGCAAAATTGTACCATTCTAAAACATTTCCAATAATATGTACCATCTTGTAAAAGGAAGACTGAATTGACTTGACCCAATTAGCAAAATTTAATATTCTCTCACTCCACTACTTTTCATGAAACTAAATTTCAGTTCATCTACTGAATAAAAATGAAACATTTCTGACTCATTCTTAATGGCTCTAAAATGAAATTATTTATGTAAAAGTGAAGCAATGTGAAGACTTGAAATTTGCAAGACTATGTAAAATTCTATAAAATTAGTACATGTCAATGTAGCTGAAAATTAGAGAAAATTGTTTTCATTAGTTATAAGTATCTTAGATCCAAGAAAGTGACATAGCTAATAGTAAGAAGGAGAAAACCAGAGATTATGGGAAACTCTTACTTTTTGCTGGAAATGTTTTAAATGTCAATATAATTTCATTAATTGTTAATTTTATGTCATCCCCTGTCGCTAAGTTCCATATGAGAATAGGAAAGATGTGTTTCAGAATAATTTCAACATCTTGCAAGTTTATGGGATTTTCTGAAAGTTTGATTTAAAGGCAGATAAACTGGGATTAGAAGAGGCACTGCAAATTGAAGCAACCCTAAAGATTACTCTGAGAATATTTGGTGGGTTTGTTTTATTGATGGCCCATTACAGCTATGTCACACAGCTCCTGATATGTCACCCATACGCACATCTCAATACCCAGAAAGTCTGCCAGCTGCAGCAAAAAAGCTGAAGCTGAAAGCTGTATTTGTGTTTAGCAAGGAGGGACAGTGTCAGTTCCATGTTTGATGTTGAGTTTGCTATTCCAAACCCTTCAGAACAATGAGAATAGAAGAAAGAGTGTATAATTTTTATTATTTTATTTTCAGAACTTACTAAATGGTGTGAGTAAAAACTAGTCAACTTATTTATTTGATATAGATATTCTCAATAGTTACCTAAAGTTTAAATATGTTTTTGAAAAAAAAATTTCACCTTTGGCAGCTCTCAGCGCCTTGCAGGTCCTTTCTGTTGATTGACTTATCAGCATTTTTAGCCCACATTCTCCTTGGATCTTCTTTTTTTGAAGGAGTTTTTAGAAAAGAAAGAAAGGAAGAAAGAAAGAAGGAAGGAAGGAAGGGAGAAAAGAAAGAAAGAAAAAAAAGAAAGAAAAAGAAAGAAAGAAAGAAAGAAAGAAAAAGAAAGAAAAAGAAAGAAAAAGAAAGAAAAAGAAAGAAAAAGAAAGAAAGAAAGAAAGAAAAAGAAAGAAAGAAAGAAAGAAGAAAGAAAAAGAAAGAAAGAATAACTCATTCTGCAGTGATCAGGCTATGAAGCACTGAAAAAGTGTGGTGAACAGAGGCAAATGGAGCACGACAGGGCTAATTACGGGCAAAGAGATAGTTCTGGAAAGGTCACAATACCAGCCTGAGTTGGGATGGGCCCTGGAAATGGAAAAGGAAAAAGATCAATTACAGCAGATTTCCCAAGTGTTCAAGTCAGCAGCAGACAGATGGTCATTGGCTTAGAAGCTTTGCAGTTCTGTGTGCAGCTTTGTTGGCAAATACTATCAGAAAAAGAACAATTCATTGAGGCTTTCTCCTAGTACATCTGTGAATAAACAATCCATCAAACATGCAGAAAAGCCACCTCCAACTAAAATTTAGGGAGGTATTTGTTTCATTAATGTGAATATTAATATTTCTCTTATATTTTCAAACTCCTTAAGACATTATACCAGCCTAGTTTAACCAAAAGACATTATCTCTGTGGTAATTTTCAGATGTTCACTGACACCACAGAGCACACTTTACTTGAAAGCTTGACATTCATTTCTCGTGCACAAGTTATTATTTATTTGTTTCACAAGGCCTGGTATTACGCTGGTCTTCCCTCCCTGCGCTTGTACCTGCACACAATTTCTCAGGAAAAGTAAGGTACTTTAAACTGTAACAGGAAACACAGTTTTCTTCTCATAAACTGTGCTTAAGCAATCCTGGAGTTTCTTTTATGTTCCTTAGTTCAGACTAAAATTATTTTTTAAAGAGTTGTAGGACATTTGTTGCAGATTGTGTTTAAATCTATAATAAACAGAATTTTGGGGATGAATTTAGCTGTAATGTTATGCTTTCTCCTACCTGTAACTTCTTAATCAAAAAATACACAGAGGAAAACACACTTTTGAGTGGGAAGAGTGGAATATCTTCTGACGGCTTTTATCTAATAGCACTAGACTCCATAATGGTACTTTTTGTTGGCATATTAAGAACTAGTTGTAGTTAAGGTGCCAACATACAATGCTCAGTTGTATAAAATATTTCATCACAATCTTGACTGTAAATAAAATTTGCAACATTCTTGCCTTTATTTAGCTGAACTTTCCATGTTCTAGCCTTTGATACTTAAGACAAAAACCTCACTTGTGCTCTTATTGTATGCTTCTATTTATATCTCTCAAATTGCAACAAACTGTTTTGTGGAAGTGCTGTCACAAATTCCTAGAAACATAAGAATTCTTTGATCATGAGGAACTAGAAACTTGATGTGAAAATATCACTGCTTTAATCAGCATGATATAACACAAATCTGTTGTTCAACTGACTTGAAATTTGCACCATACTTGTATTATTTTTCTTATTAGTATGGGAAATATTTCAATTTTTTTTTAAAACTCAACTTGGTAATAGGATTTTAAGAAAGTCTACTGAAGCGTTTGGGTTTTACTGCAGTTTACTCAAAGAAAGCAATCTGTGAAGAGTGAACATTCCTTCAGAAGTCTCAGAGACAGTTTCTCACTGTGGAGGTGTCAGTTCTCTTGGTTTCTCAGTAAGAAAGGCACAGATACTCAAAGTTTATTGAGTAAAGGATAGAAACTGCAGGAAAGGCAATAGCAATCTCACATGCCTTCTACTGCTGGGAACACTGACTGTTGCAACATCAGGTGATTTCCTCCTCACAGACCCTGATGTGCTACACAGAGTTCCCATTCATGATTAGATTCACCAGCTCCAAGTTTTCTTGTACTTTTATGGGATCTTACTCACAATACAGATGTAATATACAGTCACTGATAGCAGACACATCTGGAATATTGGTTTAGTTTTCAGGGAGACCCTTGGACGTTATGTTCCAATACAACAAAGTCACAGTTCTGCAGCAAGTGTATATAACATTTCATGTCAACTACAAAAAACTCTATCCATATGCTTATGGTCAAGTACACAACAAATGAATGTATATTGACCAACTATGCAGTGCTTATACCACTGTGTAGAGCAGTCACATGCTGCCCCTCATATTCATTCAACTGAGTAATTAGAGATACGCTACCCTAGTAGAGAAAATTGTCACAGGATATTCAAGACGCTCCTGTAAACATGAGAAGAAACTAAGCATATGGATCACCAATTCCTCATACATTAGTCTTGTGGCTGCACAACTGTAGAATGAACTGCACACTGATGGAGAGACAGTTAGCCTAAACACTCCCCTTTCTCCCTGTTGACATATCCTAACCTGCAGTTCTTCTGTAATTTTACCCCTTTTTAACTAGGAGATCAGCTTTGCTCTAACTGATCCATCCTGACTGTTTTAATAATCACCTCAATAGAACAAAAAAAACTAAAAAGCCCCAAGCTGGATTCAATATGCTCAGAAGATGAAAAACATCTTCTTATAGGTGGTTTTACATATTTTCCAGAGAAGAAACATTCCTTTCTATGTATCATAAAGTTTTGTAATAAACCCCTTAACTTCTTTAATGTCTGAACTACGATCATAGAAAAGTGTAGATCTGTTATATCTTGAAACAGCAAGACACCCAGAACACTTTTTGCCTATACAGACTAGGGAAAGAGCATGATGAAATTATGGAATTAATGCAAAATGTAGTCAATGAGTAATTTTCAAAGTCTGGGTACAAAGAATGACTCCCACAGTATGCACTTTGCTTTCCATTCAAGAAGTGAACTGAGATCAAAAGTGAAGATAATTTAAGACAAGTGCAAAACCCATCTCAGAAGAGAAATCAAATTCACAAATCAAGAAGTAGAATAGCTAAGTAGCAAAAGCACTAAAGAAAAGGTGTGCTTAAAGAGTTGGGAACAAGAACCATAAAGGATCAAAGACTGTAGTTATGTTGCAGAATAAACAAATTTCATTAACAGATGTTTCATACAAAATGTGATTATTGTCAGGGCAGATATGACAACAAAGAAAACGTATGTTAGGAGGAGTCTAGCAGACAATAACTTAAGGAGGCTGAGGTCTGTCTGGACGCCAGTTTTATCAGCTCCGCTGACAACAATAATTACAAAAACCACCATATTTACAGAACATTTTATCCTTTTAAAGGGATGTAAGCAAAACCTTGACACTTTTTCTTTCTTTTTTTTCCACTTCTTTTTTTGTTTGCCTTATTCTCTATAGAAGGGCAGGAGTTACAGAACTGCATTGGGACACTATATTTTAGTGACACTCAGAAAAGTCTAAAGAAACGAGAGAAGTATAATAAGAAGATTGTAAATTAACTCTGAGGAAACACTGAGCAAGGTGAAAAAAAATCAGAACACAAGAAAGCCTGTAAAGGATGACAGAGTCTTATCTAACATATAGGATTTCTACTTTATAGAAGTTTTTACATGGAGGATGTAAATAGTAATTGCTCCTTCTGTCCACTAAAGGTATATGCACTTATAGTAAATGTTAGACAGTACAGGGAAGAAATGGAATTTTAGTTTCAGTTATGTTGTGCTATACTATGGCATATTACGAAAAGTGCTTCTCTCACCTATGTCAGGGAAGACATCCCATGCTCCTGGTTCTCAAGAAGAAAGTCTTATGTGAACACAACAGAGAAAAGAGTACATTGTCCTTCAAAATGTGTTGCTAAGGTGCATGACTGCTGAACAGGGAGCTCTGATTAGATAATTTGTGTCACTTTATATGTCCTTTTCCACTTTCTTTCCTCTCTTAGATTCTTTCTTTTTACTACTTTTATACCACTGTCCCAATTTCACTATTATATACAAATTTAAGAATTTACATTATGGTTGTTTTGAAAAACCACTTTTGGAGGGTTTTTTTTTTGTTTTGGTTTGGTTTGTTTATTTATTTTAATTTCCCTTACCTACAAGGTGTGACCATTCCTCATAGTTTTAAATCAGGGTTAGTCATCTGAATGGGCATTACCTTCTTTTTGAGTTCAGGAAGGATTTGCCTTATTAGCGTAGATATGTAGTCAGGATAGACCTTTGTCCACGTATCAGCCAACTTATTTGATAACAAATATTTTCATTAAGATTTAGATACATCTTTCTGATAAAGAGTTAGACAAAAAAAACAGACTAGAGATGGAGTCCATGGAACTGGTCTAACTGAAAATTCTTCAAGTATTTTAAATGTTTATTCATTCATACTTGTCTTACTTTCAGGCCTCTAATTCCACGCTTATAAGTAGAAGACCTAATGTTTAATACAGAAAAGTAGCTTTATTCTATTTCATTACCAAGAAATTTTTTCCAAAAATTATTTTTCCCTTTAAATTCTTCAAAATGGATCATATCTATTTTTTCTTGCACTATGAAGACAGATGTAATTGATACCACTTTCACTGAACATTGCTATGTTGGCAGTATATGTAAGCAAGGTATTCCATAAAGAGAAAAAACCCTACTTATTAGGGCATATATTAGAGTGCAATAAAATAATAAGGAAACAAGCTGTAAGAAACACAGATGGTATGTCGTGTTCAGATCACCTTGTTTACTGTGTAGGCTGTAATTTAGTTACTGGAACAGATGTGCCCACTGTACATAACCTAACCCCCATTTTCCCTCTTCCATTAATACTGTCAAGTGGCCAGATGAATAACAGACACCTGATTTGCTTTATAGAACAGATAGAAACTAAGAAAATGTAATCTACTGTGGGTATAATGGAGTCAACTTATTTAAAGTACGGAATTACTTCTAATAATTTTACTGAGTTCTACAGAACATCATACTCTTCAGATTTGTTAGCTAGTCTGTACCAGCTGGTTGAGATAAATTCACTTGAAATTGCCTGTACGCTGTACCAAGCTCCCTCCAAATTCTGCTCACTGTGATGATGTAAAACAGATGGCTCAAAGTTTTCAACTAAAATTGTTTTGACAGAAAACTGGTTTTCAGCAGAGTAATTCTTGTTTGTGTGAAAAATATCTGCTTCCTGTGGAAAAATCTCATCATTTTTTCCATAAAAAACAGCCTTCCAAACATGACAATACAGAAATATTTTCCAATAGAAGTCCCCAAGTCCAAGACCTGGGATTTATTGTGTAAAAACTTTGTATGCTCAAGCTTCTCTTTGGGCCAAATTTCCCAGATGGATTGCCTTCCATGATGCAATAAAATTTCACCAAGTCTTTACTGGCTTAAAGAGAAAAGTTTGTGGAATGACATAAAACAAAATATTTGGTGATGGACTTCAGCTGATAGGAAATAATGTATGAAAATTTCCCCTGAAATTCTCCCATGCACTATTTTTTTTTCCAAAGCTTTTCTTGTGTGGCTCATTCTCTACAAATACACTTTTGACAGTTGAAGAGAAACATTGTCCCTTTCTTTAGAAGAAGCCTTCTGTCATATCTCTTATGAACATTTCCTTTTCCTTTGATTTAAAATAATACGACTGCTGTTCTTATGTTCTTATGTTCTCGCAATTTGTGGGTGGATGAGTAGTAGGATCCATAAAATTATACATATTATTCATCTGCTTTAGTTTCCTGAGTTCAATCCTTATTCCAAAGACTTTTATTGATTTATATTTTTCCTACTCTTTCTCCTTTCTTTCTCAACAACCTTCTCTTGTTGTAGTGATATAGTCAGCAGGTTTGATATTTGAACCAGAGATAATGGTAAACAATGATTATTTATTGTTTACTTTTAATTTTAAAAAACAAATTGCACATTTATTTTCAACTAGTATACTTTAAAGTAAATTATTTAAGAGACATTGTTAAGAAAAGATGAGAGAAAGCAGAATCTGGTAGCTCATATATATAGTCAAAGAACCTTCATTTCTTCTCTGATTTATGTGACCTGTTTCACATTTTTCTGATAACACTAAAAGGACTTTAAGCAGTGACATTTCCCCAGAATGTTTGAGTGACATTCTATCATATGTAAAATAAAGTAAAAGCGCTTTTACATCTATAAACAAATAAACTTGTTAAAACAATTATTTATTTAGAATTGTATTTCCTCTAGAACTGCATTTTCTAAAGAAAAAGAGAAGCGGAAGTCAGCAATCTTCCTAATACATGTTTCTTCATGAGCTTCTAGTAACCTCTGGACATGTAGATATGACATATCTCAGGAGGTTAGGTTGGTATTAACATTTTTTCACAGGGGATTATATAAGAATGAGAGTCAAGAGCAAATTTATAAAAGTTAGAACATTTTTAGACTGTTTTCATTTGATTATATGTAAATGGAATAGCAATTTTAAATTTATGTCTTTTTAACTGGTTTACATGTTTCAGTCAAATATACAAATTTCTTGTGAAATATTTATATTAAAATAGACGTATTTAATAATGAATGATAAGTAGTCACTGAACGAGGAAGGTGCAGAGAGGGACACCAAAACCAACCAACGAAAAGATTAAAACCCTAATTTTGTTACTCTTAGGGTAAATTATTCAAGTCCAGCAGTTACCATCATGGATTTTGAGACAAACTCAGACTGGTATTTTCTTTTTTTTTTTTTTTTCTTTTTCTGTTTTTTTCCCGTTATTTATTTCATGAACAAATAGATCTACATGAAATTGGGCTAGTTGTTAAGTATTTAGCAAATAGAAAGCCAAATTCGTTATTTGTTGAATATGATCTATATAGTACTAGTCAGTATATAAGTCATGATGCTACAAAGTTATGATAAAGCATGATTGTCTGCCTCTTTTATTCCTTCAGCAAGTTCACTACACTATCAGTTTTGTGAAATGTCTTGTTATTCTTCTGTTAACTGATGATACTTCATTCCCACAAAACAACTATCAGGGCTAACTATGTTGTAGCTGGACTTCCCATAATAAATGTTATCTACTTGTATTCCTTTATTTTTCCAAGAAAATTGTGGGGTAGATCCTATGCATTGCTAGGGGACAGGACAAGTACAATGAACAAAGCAATTAACTTTTCTTTATTCACTATGACTAAATTATCACCCCCTCAACTATGAAGTCATGATGTGAGAGTTTAGTTTGGAAGGCACCACAAATATAATTTGTGAGCCCTCAGTATACAGTCTGTGCAGCCTTTTGGATCTTTTTACTTTTACACAAAATTCTGAAGATTCAGGGATACAATACAGAGAAAAGTAAGATCGCATCTTCCCCATATTAATTATTGCAATTTACTAGTTACACTAGTATCTTTTGGTTTGTTGTTTTAGTTTTTTCCTTTTTTTTTTTTTTTTGGCAGCTCACAGTTGTAAAACTTTGTAAATTAAGGGAAATAAACAGTGTGTAAAGTACAGCTGATATGGCATAGAGTTTATCCCTTCAGAAAGAAAATTGAATTTATCATTATACATTGGCTTCTTGATGGATTGCCATATAGTTGTTTTTTTCACGAGTTCAGTTTCAATCTTCCTGAAAGATGAAATTAGAATAACCTGTAATAATGAAAATATTGGCACAAAAAATTACTTATTCAATCTAACATGCCTTTGGAGATTATCTTACAGCTATATTTGTAAACTATATACACAGTAATCTGTTCTTCTGTCTAATGCAATTTTGGTCAATCTGAGAATAAAACAGAACAGAAAGTGTCTCAGGGATTGATGGGCAGCAAGAACAACATCCTGAGTGGCAAAAATCTTGCCACAAGCTGCACTGCCTATGGGCCTTGGAAGCTTGCCGACAGTCTCTTTTTAGAATTAAAAAAAAAAAAAAAATTAGTTAGAACATGTTGTTAGTCTACTGGTAAGTAGATATAGATCAATATTTCATTCCTGTGTTTGCATTTTTTTTCCAGCTCAAGTTTGCATATCCAATTGATCTCTCTGCCTGTGTAATTGATCAAAAGAGAGTGTGATGCAAAAGGAGATGACAGAGAGATACGCAAACTCACATGTTATGAAAGGTGGAAGCTATGACATATGGGGTAATTTTCTTGTTCTATTTTCTTGCTGACTGTATTATACAAAAGTGTATGTCACGTTGTCTCATTTCAGTCCTGCCCTGTGTTAATTGTTGCATAACTTTATCATTCAGCATTCTGTGATAAGCTGTCTCCTTTATTTCATGGGCAGTAACAATACTAGTTGCTCAGCAGCGATAATAAAAACATGTCCTAATTTGCCATTATAGTACCCATCCTCACAGACTTCTACACACCGTGTTTCACATGTGTCTGGAAGAAGAAAGACAATGGTATAATTACTAAATTCCAACAATAACTTCTTCTATCTTATGTAACAGTCAGAAATGCCCCTTCATGTCTTCAAATCATGCTGTAAATTCAACTCAGTTATTTAAAAGAAAAAACTGCAATTAAAAGTGTTAAATAAAAAATGAGTAGTTGTGCCCTGACCTCTGACCAAAACTGCTCAAAGTTCACAGGAGTCAAGAAGGACTTGCCTGGCCTATAGATAATGTTGCTTTCTTTTAACAGAAAAGCTTCTTTAGTTCTACATTTAAAAAAGACTCTACACTAAAGATGAAAAAAATAACTATTACAATTAAGATAATCTAATTATTTACAAAATTATTATGCTTTTTTCCTAAAAGTGTATTTCTGATATTCTGTCCACAAATCATCTCTTCACAATTTGAGACAAGGTCCATTCAAGAAAACAACTAATGGTTTATTCTGCTTTTCCGATAGTGAGTGGTCTTATCACCCTGTGTGGCAGCCAAAATTTCACATATCTTTGTGTTCATTCTCTTTCAAAAATAACAGGAAAAGAGATCTGAGAAGCAATTCCTATGTGAGAAGGATTTATCCCATATTCTGGAAAATAAAGCTCATTTTAAGTTGTTACTTAGCAGTAAGTAATGGCTATATGTTTAATGTAATTATATTACATGTTGATTAATATCAATATTAATATTAATATTGCAAGGGACACTGGAGCAGTGTGAGCAGCATAAGTGATGTCAGTGACAGAAGGAAGTAGTAAGGGACATGAGGGATACATGAGGACATGGAGAGGTTTCATCTGAGCAGGGATTTTTCCCCGAGCAGCTCAGACCAGACTCATTTATTGTACGAGTCAGCAAGGGACCCAGACTGCACCCATCAGTGCAGGTGATGTAAACAGGATTAAAAAATCAACCCAGTCAACTTCAGTAGATGCATATGTTGTGCATCTCCCAGTAGGCAGGAATGTGGCAGCATGGTGACCATCAGCAAAAAGTCATATCCTCTGCTTCTCCAGAGTTTCTAGTACCCAGTAGAACCCATGCAGACACACAGACAAAGCACCTGTCAGGACATGCAACCACTTAGGTTTCATGCACAGGATATGCCTGAAGATAGAGGATGACATGAAGCACACCTCTGGGATCTAATGTAATCGGGTAAATGAACTGTTCTGCTTGACGATTGAGCTTTGGGAAGAGGAGAGCAGACTGATGAGCCTTTCAGAGTCTGAGAAGGAGGTGAACCAATGGTCTGACATTTCTGTTACACACAAATCAATTCTATATGGGTAGGGTAAGTCCAGTGTCTGTTTTGTGTCAAGATTAAGATGGTATTACAAGGGATAAGGAGGGAAGCAAATTAATATTGGAGCTGTAAGAGGAACATCTGCTTACCCTCTCAGATACCTTTACAGAATAGGTATCAGGTTCTGTGAGTGGTAGAGGAAGGACATGACAAAATAGAAAAGGAGAAATTTGTGCAAGCATTCTCACTGAGGCCAGATCAACTAATCTCTTGAGTCAAGAGCTGCATTAAGACTAACACTGAGAAGAAATGTCAAGTTATGATCATCGGTGATTCCCTCCTCAGCAGAATGAAGGCATCCACCTGCAGATTGGATCACCTTTCCAGGGAAGTTTGCTGACTCCCTGGGGCCTGAATCAGGGGTGTCACCAGACAACTCATAAACTCCTGCTCTTTCACATGGGTACAGATTATGATGCAATAACAAATCTAAGGTCAATCAAAAGAGATTCCAGGGCCTTGGAATAAATCATTAAGGAACACAAGCAGTGTTTTCCTCATTCTTCCCACTAATGGGAGGAGACATTGGAAGGCTGCAAGACTCATTTGTGAATAGAGAAGGATTCATGGGATATGTGTGGGTAGCTTGGCAGTCTTGGCCATGGTGATCAAGAGGCTGAGATTATTAATTGTTATAGGTTATAAAATCCCATAGGGGAATTTTTCTTCCTCTGCTCCACTGTAAGAAAAAAAAACCAAACAGAGTGAGTGGGGGGGAAGGGAGTCAATTAGCTTTACAAAAGATCTGGCTGAATTCCTAGCTAATGGCCAATCAGAGGCTGGGGGGAAAGGGCAGGAGTTTTTTGGGGGGTTGCTGGCACTCCTCAGAGGGGAGAGGTGATAGACTGTGGAGTTGGCTCTGTAGAATGGAGACAGAGTCTGTGTGGAGGCATTCTTTGGAGAAAAAACCTGGAAGCCAGGTTTTTCTGGCTTCTCGTCCTGGTGAAGCCAATCACTGGTCTCGGCTGGCTTTGCACACTGCCTCGTGACTCCAGGCAGAGCCTACTGTGTTTTCATCGGAGAGCTCTGTACTCACTGAAGGAGAGAGAAGAGGAGCCTTGAGACACCATCATCTGGGAACAACAGACAACACAGAGAACTGCAGGCTCTGTACCTCCAGTGATCCAACAGCACCCCTGCAGGCCACAATTAGGACTGTACTAAAAGGCAGAGAAGTATTCAGACCTTTTTCTTTTGTTTGAAGGGGACTTTTGGGTACAGGACTATTGTCTAGTTTTTTGTATTCTGTCACTGTTCTTTTCAACATACATATATCTTTTAATAAAGGGTTGTTATTTCTTCTGTTTTTTCCACACTTCCTCGATTAAAACCCCTTAATTTTGAATTTACAATTGCTGAGAGAGAAAAGTTTGGTCTATCTCATAACTCATCCTCTTTAGCAAACATTCCAGTCTCATCAGACTGAGACATTAATTTTTAGAGTAAAGGAAAAAAGATAAGCAGTTGTTACTCTGGATTGCAAAAGAGCAAACATTAAGCTATTCAGAGAGCTACTTAGCAGTGTCCTCTGGGAATCTATTTATGAGGGCCTGTGTGCCCACGAGTACTGATCAGTTTTTAAGAACCACCTTTTAAAAGCATAGAAGAAGACAACTCTGTCATGGTGCAAATCAAGCAAGCAGGGCAACAGACCAGATTTGCTGAACGAGGGACTCCTCCTGGAACTCAGGAGGAAAAGGAAATCATATGGTATCTGAAAGGGAGGTCAGGCTTTGCAAGAAGATTACAGAACCCTGGTTTGCATATCCAGGAAGAAGTCAAAAAATAGAAAAGCAATGAAATAACTTTTTTGCTATTCCAGTCAAATATAACAATATGGTATCTCTCTGACTACCTCTTTTAATAGCACCAAATAAGCACTTGAATTAGACTTGTGTTTAAACACATCCGTAATACCAATATAGCTCTTTACCTTCCTCTCTTTTTTACAAAAGTTCATAAATGTTAATATTTGTCAACAAAAGAATAACTGTGACTCTCTAAAACTGTTTTGGATTGTATTTTGCTGTCCTTTCTCTGTATTTGGCTTTTATTAATTTTTCACTCATTTTTTCAAATTATTAGCTTTGATTTCTCTTTCATATTTGGTGAGAAATATTAATAATCCTGATTGTAAATATACCAAAAAGTTAACACTGCATTTGCTTAATATGCAAAAGGAGAATATGGAATGGAATTTTACATGAATTAATGCCTGAATATAAGAATAGCATTAGAATCCAAGAGAGATGTTAAAATTGAAAAATACAGTTATAAACACTGATATTTTGACTCAAAAGTTCTGAATTACAAAATTTAAAGTCAGACTGTATTAGAATTCTTTGCATTGTCAAGGTCAGTATGTAACACATTTGCCACTTTGGAAAATCTGATCTCCATCAGATCTTGACCTATCTATTACTATTTTAATGTAAATTCATCCACCAAATAACAAATAGAAAAAAAATCATTGTCATCATTATTTTTCTTGTGACTACCAAAAACATCTACAATGCATAATGTAGTATGGAATTTGAAAGGAAAGTGTGGTTAAAAATAAGATTAATAATCTAAAGTTATGATATGTCACTATTGCTATGACATAATCAACAAAGAGATCTTTATATATAATAAAATATACTCCTATCACTTGAAGTGTCTCAGAATTTACCAATCGCCGTGACCAAATCCAACTTTTTAAAAAAATCAAATGAGAAATTTGGCCTAATGTGTTTTTTATAATTAAATACAACATTTTAAAATAATTTATTATATTATTTCTTTTATAGTTTATTCATTTAGGTTTCAATAATAAATTAATTTTCTGAGAGTTTATCTTCTTTGACATCAATCAAGATCTAAGGAAGAATACTCAAAACCAAGATGATGATTCATTTTTAAAATTTTATTTTAAATTATTCAATTAGTGAAATAATAGAATGTAGTTAGTTAGTGATTAAAATGCTGGTTTATCAAGTGTTACCACAAATTCAATGAAACTGCAAAGTAATTCTAAAGCAAGTTTTGGCCTAACAATAATCTCCTGCATACAGAAAGGGTGCTGGAATTGTTGCCTAAAGAGACAATGGAGAAAAAAACTGCAGGCCAATTTAGTGTATAAGATAAGATAAAAAGTGGCTCCTTTAATCAGCCTACAGGCCCAGAGAATACACATAACATGCATGCACCCAGACAGTGGTTCTATGATTTTATGACGAGGTCCATCCAATCCCAAATCTGTCCATCACCAATTCTGCCCAGTTCTATTCACCGACATACCCCTTTTGGAACTGGTTATGGGAGTGTGTGAGACCCCTTCTTTCTCATCTTCATTTTCTTCACAGTACGTATAGTCCTCAGAGTTCCTCAAAAGTTCTGGGCTTGAAGGTCTGTCGTGATTTGACTCGTATAGCCTCCCCTGGGGCTGGAGATAATTAATCCCAAGTAAGTTTCTGATGCAAGGTCAATGGAGAGCTGTGGTTCGACCCTACAAAATTAGCATATTACAACAGACCAGAAGGGAAGCTGTTGGCAGAGAGAATCAGAGCCGTGAGGCAGCTGACGGGAGGTCCCCGGTTTGGGGGTGTCCCTAGGCCCCCCGCAGCCCCAGCGCTATGGCCAGGGCTGTGGCAGTTCCTCAGTGTTTCCCCCCTGTGAGCGGGGCAGACAGGAGCGGTGATCATGGTGAAGCAGAGCAGAAAGAATTCCAGGTAGAGGAGAGAGAAACTTCAAGCAGTCTCACTGCCACCTCCCCCACAATGACGGGAGAGGGAGCAATCCGAGTTGAGACTGGAACAATGGAGAGATGGGTCGAGGGGCTTGGAGGTGCCCTACGTGTGGTCTGGACAAGGGCAGCCGAAAACCTAAGGACAAGGAATGTGGGGAATGCCTCCCCCTTGCCACGTGGCAAGTCGAGCTGATGCTGCAACTGAGATAGAGAGATTCCAAACCAAGTAGGTTTTTTCCGGGTAAGGACTTTGATGAAAGCTATTTGGGGTATAAGACTGAGCAAAAACCCAGAAAATCCTGCAAGCTGGGGAGAAGAGTGGACTCGAAGTGGAGAAGTTCCTGAATCTTACTCCATAGGAGGAACTTTCACGAAGCAGGGGGAAAGGACTCAAAAGCTAACTCTCTGTAGCTTGTGATGCAGACCTGGTGAAGCAAGTGTTCCCTTGCAGTCCAGGAGGAGACCTCAGCACAGGCTGAGAAGCTGGTGGGGTGTAGAAGACCCCTTCCCCCATACCCCAATGAGAGAGAGAGTTTAGCTATTGCCTGAAGGTTTTTCTTCTGAACTGATGTGGGAGGGCACACGGGGTGGTAGAAATAGTGTTAATACTGTGTATTTATTTGCTTTTTAGTTTCTATAGTTTTTATTCTGTTAGTAATAAATTTTGATATAAGTCCCCCATGCTCAGTTGTGCCCATCTGAAAACTTCTCTTACACTGAAACAATTGTGGGAGGCTTGGAAATTGGGGGTTTGGGAGCTTTTAAACCACGAAAAGGTCGTTGTGTCTGTGTGATATCTTCTGGTCCAGGCCTTAGGGTGTTTTTTTGCAATTCTACTTTGAAGACTAAACACACTAAAGGAATTTAGAGGGATTGATATGGAATGGGGTAATAGAGCTGGGTATGTGTAGCTATTATGCTACAGGATAAGGGATGTAATACAGCTGCATTAAAATCTACATTTACTACACAACTATTTCTAAAATCTACAAAAGTTAAAAAATCCAAGATCTGAGACATCAGAATGACAGAACTGCTGCAGACTAGTCTGCCATTCCTGTCTATAGAATTTGCTCCACATCCAAAAGTCTAAAACCTTTCATACTGGATACTTTCTCTATTAGTGTTTTAAAAAGAGAAAAAAAAGGAAGTAAATAGATAAATAAAATAAAAGAACTCTTAAAATGGATCTTACTTTGCAGAGGGAATTTGGTCTAGCTCATTTTTAGATATTATGTTATATGATGAATATATTTGCAAATATCTCTCTGTGATCAAGTCAGAAGTTGTATTCTAGTATTCTCCTCTGTAAAGTTATCTCAATAGGGAAAGATTACACATAGTTTTGTCATGGAATTGCCAGAGATAGCAAAAGGGTTACACACTCCAAGCAAAACTGATTGTATAACCCAGCCTCTCTCAAGTTCCATGATGATGTTTTAGCCTCAGACCTACATTGTCCATCATTCATTTTCCCCATCACAACAACTCAGGTCAGAATTATATCACATCTTCTGAAAAAAACACCAAACAAAAACCAAAAATCAAAACACTGTTGCAAGTGGAATTTAATTTATTTTCAAGTGTTTATAGAGATATGTATATGGGTCCTCTTAAACCATCTTGTCCGGGAGCTGCTTTATGCTGATGACACCGCCCTTGTCGCTCACACAGAAGCAGTTCTGCAGCGTTTAACATCCTGCTTTGCAGACGCTGCCAAACTTTTTGAGTTGGAAGTCAGCTTAAAGAAGACAGAAGTTCTCCATCAACCAGCACCTCAGGAAGCCCCCCATCATCCCCATATCACCATTGGCCAATCAGAACTCAAATCAGTCCAGCAGTTTAATTACCTAGGCAACCTCATCTCCTCGGATGGTAAGATTGATGGGGAGATAGACAACAGGTTAGCAAAGGCATACAGTGCTTTCGGAAGGCTTTATAAAAGAGTTTGGTGTAATAAACACTTGAAGAATAGTACAAAGATCAGTGTTTAGAGAGCCATAGTGCTGTCTACTCTCTTATACGGATCCGAATCATGGGTCATCTACTGTCACCACCTGCGTATCCTACAATGCTTCCATCAACGCTGTCTCTGTACAATCCTAAACATCCACTGGGCAGATTATGTGACCAATGCATCTGTTCTAGAACAAGCAGCAGTCACAAGTATTGAGGCCATGTTGCTGAGAATACAGCTGCGATGGGCAGGGTACGTCTCAAGGATGAAGGACCACTGCCTCCCTGAGATCTTGCTTTATGGTGAACTTGCCGCTGGCTACCGCAAGAGAGGAGCCCCGAAGAGGAGATACAAGGACTCCCTGAAACAACATCTCGGCCTTGGCCATATTGATCACCATAACTGGTCTACTCTGGCCTCCAGTCGGGAGGCCTGGAGACACACTATCTATAACGCTGCTGATGCCTTTGAGAAAGCACGCAGGTTCACTCTTGAGGAGAAAAGACAACGCAGAATTGTGTCTTGCAGAATATACCACCTAAGGAGTCTTTCTGCTGTGCCTTTTTCAACCGGTTGTACCTATCTCGTATTGGCCTTTTTAGCCATCAGCACGCTTGTAACAAACGTGGGTAGAGCCCTTCCCAAATCTTCATTCGTGAAACCTAGCCATGAGATGAGATATAGGTCCTAAAAAGTTTTAAACTGTTTTTATCAAACCCCATGATTTTCTGATGGGTTCCCTCTTTTACCCTTCCATTTCTCTCCTCATCCCACAAAGGCAGGAGAAATGAGTGAGTGTCTGTGTGATATTTAGTTGCTGAGTGGAGTTAAATCAAAATATACAGTGAGGGAAAGATGCAGAGTCACCATTTCTGTGGATGTTGAAATCCCTTGTGGAAGAGCAGCATTTGTTTGTTTCATAGCACATGGCACTGCGTGTTCCAGATTTCAACTACTTGCCTCATCTGTCTGTCCCATTAATAAAAAAACCCTATCTGTATCACTGTAAAATGTGTTCTTTTGTTTCCCGCATTTCTTCCCTACATTTTCAGTTCAAAAAGCATTTTCACACTACTCCTTGTTTCTTTCTACCTTATATTTGGTATTTTGATAGTAGTAGAATTCCCACATACATCTGCAGCAGTAAACTAGATTACTGTAGGAAGAGAAGGTGAGAAATATATTACCCAATATTCTTTCAGGAGAAAAAGTGGAAAGAGACTGGGAAAAAGATCAGTGAACTCAATAAAGATGAATTAGTCAAGTTATGAAAAGAAAGGAACCAAAACACCAAAATGGTATTACCTGCTTTGTCAGCTAAGGTCAGACAAATTAACACTGCCTAGACCAAGAGGGGATTCCTGGATTTTTTTAACCATTTTAAACAGTGCTTGAAATGCATTTTTATAGCTAACTTAAGTGCATTTCTCTCGATTTCTTTTTTATTTCTGGTAATGCCATGTTGCTTTGTTTTCTGTCATTTAGACCACTCTATGTTTACCTTGTGGGCTGAATAGTTACTACCAACTCTATAAGGTGAATCACTCCATTTTACAGAGAACTAGCTGTTCCTTGGGATAGAAGGAAAAGTTAGAGAAACAAACAGTGTCAAGAATGAAGATGTGACTGATTTTCATATTTTCAGGGTGATACAGGGGAAAGACGTGCCTTTCCCTTAGTACCAACTAAAGCCTTACTCTCTGGACAGGAAGGGATTTTGCACACCAGGGGAGCATCAGACCATTTTTCTTCTGTGGCTTTCACTCTGTGTTTAACAGAAACTAGGATACTAGGAAAATCTGTGCCTTCCAAGGCTTCACAAAAAAACCAAGGATCCTTGACTTGTGACTATATATCCTTCCTAAATATAATTTATATATCTATATGTGTGAATATATGTATGCCTATGTACATACGTACGCATATAAAAAGTGGACGATTTCTCTTCACAAGTTTTAGTAACCTGTTGACCTATGAACGATTCTTATTTAGATACCAAAAACATAGTAAGCTTAGATAAATAGCATAAGAAATCTATCCTTTGCTTTTCCATAATGTATCAGTGACATTACTCAAAAGCATAATACATGTACAATACTCCCTTGTCTGTCTAGGAGGCCACATAAATGTTAAATGCAGTAGAGATGAAGACTGAAATGAAAAGTGAAAAATATTCATTGGCAATAGCTTATGGAATGGGATTAACAAGAAAGAAATGAAAGGAATCCTTAACATGTGTCTAAGGTCTGCTCAACTTACAATCATCAGATTCTTCTTTTCATCTTAGAAAATATTGAAAGCAAAAATCATTAGCTGAAGCAAATCTTGGGAAAGGTGAATAGATCTTAATTTTTATTAATATTACTGCTGTAATATACTGAAATTGAGATATGCAGTTGTTTTAGTTCAGTTTAAGACTGGCATCAATAGCAGACTAATTTTGAAAGGAAAAGTTGTGTATTTCCCATATGAATGACTTAAGAGTGTAACTGTTAGTAGACTTATGAAAAAGGCTATTCACTACAATGACAATATTCTAGACATGTACCAAAGTCTGTAATCAAGTCTTTTCTTTTAAGGGGATTTTTGTTTGGTTGTTTTTTTGTTGTTTGGCTTTTTTGGCTATGTTCTCACAGAAAGCAAATGTGATCTTTGTGACTTTAATGCATATGGATTTTCTATACAGTTTTAAAAACCCTACTGTTCTCCTGAACTCAATATATTTCCAAAAGCAACTTGAAGGAAGGTGCAATGAATTTATCTGAGGTTCTTTCTGGTAAAACTAACTGCTCTCTGTACTGAGCACTTCTGTCTCTGAAGTTTCATGAAGCCAGAAGGAAACCAAGCTAGAATGTCAAGCCTTTGCGTCCACTGGGACAGTTGTCCATAAATAAAAGTTGCTATTATTTAGTGTTCTTTTTGTATTTTCCTCTCTAGTTTAATAAACTGTTCAGAAGTAATCTTTGTTTTTCCAGATAAAAGTAAATTAAAGTTATCAGGAGTCACCAGCCTGAAAAACGGAGGATGATAGATTATGGTCACACAAAGCATATATTTCTGAACAGTAATTTGGTGGATAGTAATTTATTTGTTTTTAATATTAATAGTTTATTTTATTATACTATACTTTTAATTGCTTTTTAGTATGAAACACTAAATGTCTGAGTCCTGAATACTTAATTCCTGCCAAAGGAAGTATAATTCTCTGTGTCAAAATTTAACTTACTGCTCACAGATATGGTCCACTTTTTATTCCTGCTTCATGACTGTCCTCATGAAGGAGCAAATTGAGACTTTATGAAGTCTCCTACTAAAGAAGTGCTTCACAAGCTCCTCAGGAAAACTCAGGTGTTAAATGCTCATCATTGTCTGCCATCAGTCAGGGAATGAGTGTCATGGTGGTTAGCAGCAGTCGTCAGAAGCCCTTCCAGAATGAAGACTGTGTTCCTGTCTTCCAAACCACACAGTAGCTGCAGGTATATTCTACTGCCCTTAAGCTTACCTGAGACAATATTTTGGAGCTCTATGATGTCCCAGCATGCTCCTGTATTCTGACTTTCTGTCAAAGGATATCTAAAAAAGGTATATTGCTTTAATATTAACCAATTACTTTATAATTACTTGTAAGAAGACAGGTTAAGGTAAAAGCAAATTAAAACTACCTGCCATATCGAGTTACAAAGATTTTTAAATATACAGATGACATAAAAGAGGAGAAAATTATTTTCTCTGTTTATCCCAATGTCAAATATGAAACAACCTCTCTCCTCTTGTTTTACCCAGATGAGGATCTGTAGATAAATAACTGGAGTAAGGTTTTTGTACCTCTTCAATACCAACTCTGTTATCACTAAAAAGAGCATCTGGCTGGGAAAGAATGTAATTCTTTATACTCACAGTCTTGTTTGTGATTTATTCCAGGTTTCATTTAGATTCTAATCTTCCCAGTCTCATTTTGTTTCTGAGATTATTGATATTTAGTTTATTTCAGTTTCAGGCCTGTCATCTTGGATTATGTATAGACAGTTTATCTGCTCATATCTGTCATCTTAACAAATCTTTCACTCTAGAACTGGGTGCAACTCTTCTTCTCCTGCTATGGCAATCCTGAGAAAAACCTTTCCATAGACCACTTTACATAAATATGCAAATCAACAACAGTACTTTCCCTGATAATTACTTATTATAACCAGACAGAAGAGTTATTCACCACTCTGGAGCAATAACCTCTTTGAAATCTTTAACCGATTATGTTTTTATAGACAAATGAAGTACAAAAAGCACATTTAATTCAGATCACCCACTGAAATAATGTTTGAATTCTCCAAGCCTAGAGGGTGAAACTGCAGAAGTCTTGTAGACTATTTAAGACTTTTCTCTTTTACCATAGTTTTTCACACATATTTCTATATCAACTACAAAATCAAATGAAGGTTTCCGAAGATTATACAGACTCAATGAGTGCAAAAAACACTATTGTCTTATACACTATAATAATATGCTTCCACGTAATGGATAATATCCTTATTCATAACATGGTAAAAGACAGAGATGAGGCAGGTTAAGAAAGGAAACTGAATGTGGGTTCCTTCAACTTTGACTCTTCCCGCCTCTCTCTTTCTCCCTTCACTTACTATGAGACAAGGAAGGTCAGTACAATAATGGAAGACAATAAACATTGTGACCTAGTCATTGAGATAAATTCTGTAATACCCCAAAAATATACACCATGTACTATTTTCTGGAAATGTTTTTCACCCTCTACCTACTCTCTAAGAGCAACATTCCACTCTTCTCTTGGATGTTTTGCTGAAAGCCAGACAAGAGTTGGATTTTGTCTTCTTCAGCAGATGTTGTGTGACAGAAGAAATATTGCTGTTTGCCCAAAGCATGCATTCTCATGTTAAGCCTGATATCAAACGTCTGATGTTTACATATATTTTTACTCCATGTTGGTAGAAATAAAACATTCTATACCAGCTATCAAATGAAATTTTACTTTCAGGATTTTTGAAAAAATAACGGAACTGGTGAAATTTCAATGAAAAATGGTGTAGTGGTTTGAACCTTGTTTTCCCCCAGAGGCTGAAAAGTGGTAACCCCCAGGGGTGGAAACCCCTGGAAGTTTTGAAGTTCTGTCCAATGAGCACTCCTGCAGAAATGTAAACATATCACAAGCAACCGGAAGAGGAGTTGTAGGTTAGTAGTTGAAGAAGTAGCCACGTTGTAGAGCCACGAGGAGAGGGGCTCTGAGCCCCTCAGGGCCTCTGAGGCCCCCCAGCCCCAGTTGGGGGCTACAGAGACTTGGAACAGTGTTAAGCTGGACTATGTGTCTGTAGCTGTGAGCTGGGAGATGTTTTCCATCATGAGTGAGCAGAGACAGAGCAGCAGCGGTGGCAGCATCCAGAGGTTTGGACATACAGCAGCGGAGAGAGAGAGAGAGAGAGATAAGAAGCTCGGTCGTCCTGAGAGCTGAGCCAGGACGGTGGGGGAGGTTGGCCTTGGGGGGCCCTCCCTTGCTGCAAGCTACAAAGAAGCTCGCAGCCTGAGGCAGGGCACAGAGGCCCTGCAAGGAACTTGAATCTCCTGGAGATACCAGACCGTCACAAAGACCCCCTGCGTCTCGTGATATGACATGGTGAAACGGCCTTTGTCTGGGGTTATGAAGCCCACGGAAGAGAAGACCCCTCACTTGAAAGATGACGGGGCCGAGGGGCTTGGATATCCCCTCGTGAGTGCTGGCAGAGATCCAGCAACAGCTGCATGCATGAGAGAGAGAGATAGACTGCTTCTGCTACTCTGAAGAAGCTGCTGCCCTGAGAGACTGGAAGGGATCTGTTCTTCTTTCCCTCTTGGACTTTTATTTGGAGGGGAGAAGAGATCTGATCCATTGCAAATACTATATGTCATGGTAGAGATAGTTGTGATCGTGTGTATAATGTGTTATAGTATTTATTTGTACAGTTATTGTAATATATTCCCTTTCTCCCACTTTGAGTCTGGTTGTGTTTTGTCTGGAAAAACCCATCTCACATTAGGTTGAGATGTGGGAGGGGGGATGGAGCTAGGGAATTGGATTTTGGGGCTATCTCAAACCATGACAAATGGGCTTAGAAATACATTGACACAGTGAAAATTCCAACTTCCTTACACAAATTTTAGCTGAGCTAATAATTGCCTAGTACATATGTAATGCATGATCAATTGCAGTTTTCTTGTATAAAATGCATTATAATATACAGAAAAACTAAACAAATTGACAGCTCTAAGATTATGCTTACTTTAATGCACACTTCATCTTACATTTTAAATGACTCAATAATAGGGTCCATAAGTTCTTTTTAAGCCTACTTTATTGATGTGATATAGATTTAAATGAGTGACACGTCTTAAAAAGGAATATGGTCATGTGTAGATTACAGTATAAAACTTGTTCACTAGACTTTGAGAAAAAATCATGTAACTTAAAACTGATGCAGTGCATTCCAATAATTTCACTTTTGGTAATAAAATTTTAACCAATACAGTATACACTTCAGCCAAGCTAGGTCTTGCTACCAGTCAATGGTCAAGATAAATTCATCCAGTGGAAGCACCAGAGGCTACAATGTATGCATGCCTCTCCAAATGAGTTTGAATTCAACAGTTTGTTTTACAAAAAAAGCTGCAGGTTTTCTTTTAACTTGTCTCACTTCTCATAAAAAGGACATTTTTCTATGCAAAAATAGAATTTTCTGTCTCTGCCTTATTGGAAAAATAAAATTCCAAGTCAGCTCAGTGAAAGCTGCTTTGATTATTTTACACTGAAACAGCGTAATACCAACACCTAAAGATAATCGATACTCAGTAAAAAATACTGCTCAGTAGGATTGAGTTGCTCTTTGTGCTTTTACTTTTTACTTTTTACTTTCATTTTTCAAGCCATCTGATGAAGACTGGAAATTCAGTGACATTGCAAGAAGAGGTCATTTTCTGCCTGGAGAAATTCCTCATTAAGTTTCAATTATTTTGCCAGTTTGTACAACAGCCTTTCAGTCTTCCTTACATTCCTAGCACATGTAGGTGGCTAATGTTTCTTCACATATGTTTCACAGCAGGTTCTGAACTATTAGAGCACTTAACAACTAAAAGTTCTGTTCCAGTAGAGCATGTAAATGTGACCCCTGTTGGTTGATGTGCCTACAGTACCTGATAAGAATCACTTAATCGAGTCCTGCACTGAAAGAAGTGAACAGTGGAGGAAACTGCGCTTATCAAATCACATCACAAGCTATAATAACAAAGTAAAATTAAACCACACTTTGGGTGCATTTAAATGAAGCTGTCGTTTGTTAGGACTAACCAGAATACCTACTTCTTTGGTCTTTTATTTTTCCTTTTTTTTTTTTTTTGTGATAGTGTTGTGATTTTACACTTTGGTTTGGTTTGTTTTTTTTAAATAGGATAGAAAAACAAAACCAACTCCATTATTTTAGTTTGTTTGCAAGTTGTGTGCAGTGGAGTAATGAATGTGGCAGGATGATATGCCTCCTCCCTAGCTGGAACTCCCTTCTTGCTCATGACAGAGACGCATTCAATGCTCTGCCTGAGACAGTGCAGTGACTAGTTTTTCCATATCTCAAATAATTAGCACAGACATCAGTTTGAGGAGTCCTGTAGGCTCTTTCCCTGTGACTTTGATCTAAAAGATAAGTCTATTCATGTCAGACACCATCATAACAATTGTTTTTCAAAAATGTGCAGGTGAAAAGTTTCTTACTAATTCAATTACTTGTGCTAAAATTGAGTCTCAGTGTTTGATAGAGTTTTGATATACACGTGAAATCTTTGACTGCGCATATGTCCATCCACTTTTTTGAAAATTTGCGTATTTTCCGACAAAAAAAAATCATCATCCCATTGCTTCACATTTTACAGCAGTTTAGTTCTGATCTTCTGTCCTTTGTAAAACATTCATCTTCTGGTTGCAAAAAGGCATATTTACCATGGGGTTTTGTGAGCTTTGAGAGATTCACGTTAACTTTGTCTAGTGTCATATGCTTAAGGCATCCATTAAAATCATCCCCAAAGTAAGAAAGAAAAGAAAAAGAAGGAATCCAGGTAAGGTCTTAAAACCACTACTTAAGAGACATCATAAATAAAAGAAAATACAATATAGTGAGGTCAGGAAAAATTATATAGAGATCCCTATTAAAACAAACCAACTAAACAAAACACCAATAAAAGTAAACAAACAAACAAAAAACCTAAAGACATTTTCCTATAAAATTCAGGGCAACAGGGATGCGCTCTTCAAATAGGTGTAACAATTCTCAGTGTCAGAAGAGCACTACAGTACGTTGAGAATGTTGTACAGTTCTTTGATTATTCTCTATCACATAATGACTTAGAGATGTAAAAGGCTTGCCTCTTTTAGTTCCCAAAAAACTTTTATACCTCGTTAAACCTTCAAAAGACCCATCAGGTAAGTCCTGGAAAACAGAAAAATCAAGAACTGTGTTTCTTCTTTGCATTATATATGAAACTGAAGAACATAAAAAACTCCTTCATGTCTTCACTCAGACAGAGTTTTCATCTGCTAATCTGGGAGCAAACAGGTAAGTTCATACTAAAATATTTATGTATCCTTCTTCTTTTTATTAATTTTCAATTAAAATGTTAAATTAAACATTAAATTTTTAATAGAGTTAAATTTTAAACTAAAAAAAGGAAAAAACCCTGTATTTTTTGTACATAAACATCTTTAATTATCTCATATAAATGGAAAATATATTTTCTTAGGTACACTAATAGTAGAATAACATTTGAAATTATTTGCACATTTTAACCTGAATTTAGAATAAAGAGAATCTCACACTGTGTTAACATTTATCAAACTCTTAACACTATGCTAAACAGCACATTCCTCTCAGAAAGATGCTGATGCCTGAGCACTATTATCTGCTAAAAAGGGGGGAAGAATGGGGGTGTTGATGTAAGCACATAGCAGTAAATTTATATTACAAATATGGGATTTGTATCTGAACACGTTATTTTTTACATTTGTTCCTCAAAAAAAGCTAGGAAAGCAGGTTTCATCTAGGTTAGTAAAATAAGAGAACAGAGAAATCCTGAAAAGGCTGAAAAAACAAATTGAAGCAATCAGGCAAAACAGCAATTTTGAAGCTAAGGTTCTTTTACACTGTCACTGAAGACAGTTTCCAAAGCTCTACTATATGAAAAACCGCAGGAAAAAACTGAATTTTTGAGGTTGTTACCACCAGTATTTCACCCCAAAGTTATAGTGCCCTAAAAGTTACTCATGAAATAAATTAGTGATTCTTCTTTACTTACTTTATAATCCATTCATCTGGCTCAGTAAGTGGTATTATTTTACTGTTAATCTTGGTAAAGGGTAAATAATGGGGCAGAAGAGAAAAACACAGAAATGAAAAAAAAAAACATAAAACTATAAAAAAAAAAAAGAAAAATCTTTCTAGTTCTGGAATGTGATTATTTTTGTCAGATTGCTCTGCTTCCTATCACTTCTAATCCTATTCACTCTGCACATATTATCCTGGAAAACAATTTTGATCTTGAAATTTCACATTATCAGTGTCTTTGCCTTCTGCAGAATTCTGAAATTGAACAAAAGCAGAGCTCATCTACAAATCTTTCTTTTCCTTTCTGAAATTACTTATTTCTAAAATACTAAACAATTAACGATTATTTATTTCTAATATTGAGCAAAGTATGATTCATATTAAAATCAATTTTGATCTATGAAGAATTTTTTCCTAGAAATTCTTAATTCTTCTTGATTTTGACTTAGAAAGCCAGTAGAAACCAAAGGTTTTTTTAGTAATTCAGATATAGATCAAAGAAATATTTCCTCAACTAGTTTCAAATATTGTAGTTCTTCTTCCCCCCCCCCCCCCCCCCACCACATTTGGTTCAACATTGTCTATGTCCAGCATTGAAAATATAAACTATTAATAGTGAGGTTACAGATGAGGAAACTTACTTCCTATTCTTCTTAGTGACAGTGTTTCTATCACTGATCTTGAATCTCAGGAGTGATTTTGATATAGCTAAAGATACACTGTCTATTGCTGATTTAGGGTTTGTTTGTTCTGTTTGTTCATTTTACCTTTTTCAAGCTTATCTTTATCCAGAATAGACACATTGATCCTTGAAGGGCCACAGGGTATCGCTTCTATTACTCTATAATACTTCTCATTCCTTTTTGGTAGGCTGCCTTGAAGCTTTAATTAATTCCACTGATCAGTCTTAGTTTCAACTTTTATCATTCACATACAGTTTATAAAAATGATGAAAATCTATTCTTATCTACCAGTATTTCATTCGTCACTATGCTTCAAATTTTCATTCAGAAAACTCAATTTGATTGCAGTTGGTGTTATTTTTTCAGAAAAAATTAAATTGAGTATACACTAACAGGCATAATATTGAAACCATTTAGAACACTTTAACACAAATTAAGATGAATATACTTTTTATCTAGGATGTTTTCATCACTTATTGTGGTAAACAGGTGAAACTAAGTGTTGTACAAGAGCTGCTATGAATAATCAATAAGAGTTCTATTTACAGTACTGTTAGTTCTTACTTTTTTTCTGTACCTATTTTATTAGGAATTTTCTGTCACCTTAATAATTTTTCTTAATTTTTTTTCCTTTGGTTTAGGAGATAGCAATGAAAGGTTGTTTCCCTGTTACATTTGTTACTTAAAATAAAGGCATTTTTTTGGCATTTTTCCCCTGATTTGAATTATTGTCATTCAACAGTCAAATGAATAATACGATAACAGCATCAGAATGAGCCACTGCTGTTTTAAACATGTATTGAAGTGATAGATAAGCAGCTTGAAGGAATTGGATGCTCTTACTTCTTACTGATATCTTAATGTCTTCTGTAGTTATTTGGGGTTATTAATTGTGGTTTAAAGGACACCAGCATTGAGAGCAATCCTTACAAATCTAGTCATTAATTGTATTCCTTTTAATATAGAAAAATATAAAATAAACCCTAGCCACCATTAATCTTATAATTACTTCATTTCCAATTTATTCTACACGTCTTTCAGTGGAAAGCTCACTAGTTCTTATACTAAACATATTTCTTGAAATATCAGAAGTTCTTATTTTATTGTTGAGTTTATTTCTCAAATTAAATTATTTTTTGATTATTTAAAGATTATTTTGTAATCTTTTGTTTACAGTGTAAGTGGCAATTATGACTAAGCTCAACAAAAGCCTTTTAGCCTAGTGTATTTTCACTTGTTAGGCAAGAAAAGCCATTCCAAAATTGCTGAGGGACTGGAGATCAGAAATATAATTAATATTAAGAACTTTATATACAATGAAGTTTGATAGTTTTTCTGCTAACCAAGGTACTACTTGCCCATTTCCTTTTATATACAGGCTAAATATTTCAGTTTTAGAAAGATAGGTTTAAATCAAAATAATATTTCTATATTCAAGGGGGACAAGGGGAGGAAGGAAACTAAAAGAAAGACGAATTAAAAAATCATTCCCTGTTTTATAGACTATCTTAAACAAAAGACTGCATAAACTGTACTGAACTGGGAGATTGCTTCTCCCTGATGCTGTCACACACTTCTGTTTAGTGTTCTGGTTTTAGTTATTTGTTTGCTTACAGAGATGAACAGAATAATTTGTGGGAAATGCTATCAAACTGAGGGATGGAAGCGAAATCTTACATTGTTCAGATAGTTCTTTGTTACTCAGTTCAGATAATTGTTCTTTTTTATTATTATTATCTTTCTTGAAGAAAAGCTTGTCAAAATTAAAAAAAAAAAACCAACAACACAAAACAAAACAAAAAATAAAAAAGCAAACTAAATACCACACTTAGTATATTTTTTCCCTGTCTGGTCATCTCAATGACCTGGTCTTTTGATAATATTTCAGCTAATGGTCTTTTAATATTTCTGGTATTCCCCTGGTAATATTTTAGCTCATGAATGCACAGTCTCATAAGAAATGTAGGGCAGAGAACAGTTATTTTTGTATTCATTTTAACAATTGCACAGATTAGATTATTAGCTAGTTTTAATGGTTAGGAAAGATTCCAATGTTATAATATTAATTCTTTGTTCTTTAGAAACCATTTTCTGATCTATCTTCTGCTTTCTATCACAATTCAACAGATATAAAACTCAATTTCTAAAAATCTAAAAAATACAACTCCAACAGATTTGCAATGTTTAATTTCATAAGTTATCAAACCAAGGAGTTATTCAATTTTCCTTGTATTACATTTTTTGTAGGAATTGTATTTTGTCTCATTTTCCTTCCATTGGCTGGGATATTTAAGAACTGCAGCTCCCAGAACTCTCACCATTAAAAGAGACATACAGAACAAGAACAATCCCATAAGAAGGACGTCCTTTCCCGTTAAGCGAATAAGTCAGCTCCTAAGTATGGAGAAATGTTAATTGAATATTGCATGGGTTTTAAATTAAGTATTTCAGAATAGATCATTAAACCAAGAGGAATATTTTAAATATTTTTCCTGTCAAATGTTAAAATATTAGTATATCGAGAGAGACTGAAATTCTAAAATTTATATACCTCCACTCACCTTAGAAACTTTTGGGGTGTACAGTCTTATCCAGTAGCAAAAGACACAAATGAACTTGACTACATTCTGTTGAAAGTGTCAGTTAAACAGTGCTGGATGTGATGGATTTACTCTGGTTGTATTTTCAAACTTCTACAAAATTGCTACAAGTTGCAACAGGCAAGACAGACTTGACGTGAGGAATAATATTAAAGTTTATTGCTAACAGAATAGAAACTAAAAGTAACAAAATACACAGTATTAAACACACTTTTACCACCCTGCAGTCCCCTGGTCAATGCAGGAAGAGAAACTCTCAGGGCAATAGCTAAAGTCTCCCTTCCAATCCAGGTGAGAGGGGGTATCTGCACCCCCTGAGGTCCTTTCATGGGCTGCGAGGGGACAACTTGCTATGCCATGACCTTCACCACAGGTTACAGGGAGTTAAAGCTCTGAGTCTTTTCCCTGTTCCTTGGTGTCCCTCCCAGGGGAAGGGAGGGAAGGGACTTCTGAAGGGACCCCTCCAAGTCGGGTCTACCCCTCCCCCCCGGATGCAGGTTCTGGGATTCAGGTCAGTCTCTTTATACCCTGATAATTTTCACCAGATTCGCACCCAGAATCAACCTGCTTCAGTGTGGCTTCTCTCTCTCTCTGTTGCAAATTCGAGAGGCAGTGGTAGCTGTCCTGGCTGTGCTTCTCTTCTTCGCTCTGCTCTGCTCCTGGCACGCTTCATGCCGTCTGCTGCTGCCGCTCCGGGCCTGCTCCGGGCCCACTTCACTCCGGATCGTGCGTTGCTGCCACTCCAGCCTGCTACCACCCCTCCCCTGCAGTGGGGGGAGGCAGCGAGGCCGGCCGGAGAACTCCCAGGCAGTTTCTCTCTCGCTGTCTGGAATTTCTTCTGAGCTCTGCTGCACGCCTCATCCAGGGGACTGGCTCAGCTCCAGTGCTGCGTCTGCCCCTGGGCCAGGGTGGGGATGGGGGGGTGGGCCTGGCCTCCGTGGGACCTGCTGACCTCTCTGCCACCTTCATATCTCTAATTTCTTCTGCGCCACAAACCTTCTCTTCCAGCTACTTAAATATGTCATTTGTAGAGGCGTTACTACAGCTTCTCATTGGCTCAGTACCGGGAAACCCACCTAGAAACAACCATCTTCAGTTCTAGGGAAGGGCTAGTAAACCCATGGCACTGGAATATATTTTTCTCCAAAATAGAGAATGTTTGCTTTGCGAAAAAATTTCATTTGCAGTTTCCTCTGTTACTTTTCACAAGTTCTTGTGAATTGAAAGTCCTCAAGAAATGGTTTAAGATTTTTCCTATTTTTCTCTCTGTGCAAAGGGATGCTAAGCCTGCTGGCAGTTAATTACTTTTGGTTTTCACTCTTTTTAAGTAGGTTATTACTAAACATTCTTGTCCTAGATTATAATTTTACATGACATTGGAGTACTGTTTATTCACAACTGCCTGTAGGATTAGGTGTTTATAATAAAAGCAATAACCTTGTTTATTTGTATTTCAGATGCTGCAACTGAGACTAAGTAAATATACTTTCTAACTGTTTCATAAGTGCTGCACAGAGACATTTATGCAGCTGGTTTATAAAGTGGTGTTGCTGTGTTTTAAAGTTGCTGTTCTTAATAGTTTGTCATTTAAACTTTTCTATGGAGATACATGTGTGGTTCAGACCCCAGGCATAAGTATCCTAAGAGAACATCAAATCTATTTCCCACTCTTTACTGACTTGCAGCAACGTGGTTTGGTGCTTTTGGTTGACCTTTGCTGGCCAAGAGACTTGAACCAAGATAGTCTCTCACTCCCCCTTCTCAGCAAGACAGGAGGAAAAAATATGATAGAAAGATCGTGGGTGAGATAAGGATAGGAAAATGACTTGCCAATTACCAACATGAGTAAAAAAAACAACTCACACTGGGAAAGTTTAATTGAATTTATTGCCAATTAATAATAGAGTAGGATAGAAAGAAGAGAGTAGTAGGAATTTAAAACAAAACTGAAAACTTCTTTACTTCAACATTTCTTCCTCCCATGCTCAACTTCATTCTTGACACTTCTACATCCTCCACACCCTGAGAAGTGGAGGAGGATGGGGAATAGGAGTTGTGGTCAGTCCATAGCAGGTCCTCTCTGCCACTTCTTGCTCTGCACATGCTCCAGAATGCTCCAGTGTGAGGTCCCTCCATGGGGCAAAATCCCTCAAGAACTACTCTAGTGTGGGTCCTTTCCATGGTCTACAGTCCCTTAGAAAAAGAATTCTCCACTGTGGGACTCCCATCAGCTACAATTCCTGCCAGGAGCCTGCTCTGGGATTAACTCTCCATGAACTGCACTGAGAATATCTTCTTCAACATGGTCCTCCATGAACTGCAGGGAAATTTATGCTCTGGAGACTGGAGAAACTCCATCTCCCCTATTATTCACCAAACTTAATGTTGTTTCCTTCAGATTTTCCTCATCCTTCTCTCTGCTGGTGCACACTCTTTTTTTATCCTTTATTAAATACATCATTCCAGAGATGCCACCAACATGGCTCACTGGCTCAGCTTGGGGCAGTTGCTGGTGCATTTTGGAACTCACTGAAACTGGCTCTGTCTGACATGAAAACGGTTCCTGAAGTTTTCTCACAGAAGGCATTCCTGCAGATCCCACACTACAAAAAGTTTGCCATGTAAGTCAAGACATATTATTAACTCAAAGTCTGTGCTTTCACTTTGAGGTGCTTGTTTTTCCTTCTTTTTTTTATAAAGGCAACCGGAACAAAGTTTAAATGAAAACTCCATTCTTAGGTACAAAAAAAATACCATTATTCTAAGGGTAAAATTTATCCTTGCAAGAAAAATGTTTATATTAACATTTTTTTACCAAAGTAAGTTTACTACTGAATTGTAGTAAACAAGAGATCAAGGTGTTCAATTAATATGCAAATCCACAAACTTAAGTTATAAACAAGTTTTAAAATAGTATTTTAACTCTGAAAGATTTCTGTATGCAAAATGAAAATTTTTAATTAGGGAAATTTTAAATGAAATATTAAATATTTCTATATTTCTTACAGACTTTATAAATGATTTTTCTTCATAGGAAAAAAAAGAAAAAATAAAGAAAATGTGAAATACTTTATACCTTTTGAGACATTGAAGAAATTTTTTTTCATGTCTCCTAATTCTGAAACCAGACCAAAGAAAAAATTAATGACAGGGGATAGAGTAGGAAAACAATTAAGAATATGGTCTATATATTAATTTCTAAGGTACCAGTTCAATTATCTGAAGTACTCTGCAGATTTACAATAAACTCTTGGAATCACCTTAGCGTATAAAAATTATGGTGATATGAAATGAAAGATAAACAAGAGTTTCTGAAATATTTGGTGGTAGAATGGGACTTCTCAACATTAATGACAAAGACTGAAATATTCTGACATGATTCTATTTTGATAAATAAATAGCTTCACATGCTTTCAATTTAAGCTAGTCTGGGATTCATATTATTATTAACTCAAAGAAAATTTTATGTTGACAGACTCTACTATGTTACATCAAAAAAAAAAAAGATGAAAAAGAACCACTTACATCATTCTCTTCAGCACTAAAACAATTGAATATGTTGCCTGCATTTTTAACTTTCATAGCAATATTTTTACATTGGAGGTCATCTCTGTTCTTCAGAACCTGTCTTTGCTCTTTAAACCATGTAACTAGGAGACCTCACAGCTCTTACTTCACAACATTTTCAATTTAATTTAGAGATATAAAATAAATATATGGATATAGAATTCCTGAAGCTGCAATATGATGTACTACAACTCTTGATTTACGTAGGGTCTGAAGTTTTATTACCTTCCCTCCTTGTCCTGAAATTCTTATGGCAAATTGCCTGCTGCTAAAGAATTGGGTATGTTCTGGCTTACAAATTAAATGTTCTCTCTGATCTTTGGCACAACAGATACCTCTGACACCTTTATTCATTATCTGTTGAGAATGCTTTTTAATCAGCATTCTTATTTTAAATGGAGACACAATTTCTGTGGCTCTGGTTTCCTAGCAACACAGTTTATTGTCACAGACTTTTGTAATTTCTAAAGATCTCTGTTCAGAATGCTTTTCATGGTTGTTAACATGGCTGTTAATGCTCTGTACAGATTCACGGACATAATACTTTGATACCCCATATCAGAGCTGGTTTATTTTACTGTAACAAACAACATATCAAGCATCAAAATAACTTAAAATGACCACCACCAAAACTCATAGCAAACCAAATTCTGAGAAGAAGTAGTTTATAAAGACTACACTTAAAGTATGTATTTTGAACATTGATTCATTTGTGCTCTAAAATTTATCCTATTGGATAAATAGCATCGGAAACTAATGTGAAAGGTCAAATGTGGTCTGCTGTCCTCTATTTTCAGAAAAAAATTATCTCAAAATATTTTGCAGTTTACAAGTTTTTAGTAAAAACTGCCCTTTTTTGGATTTGTTCTTGCATAAAAAATAGCTGCACCTTTTATTAGTTAGAAATGGGATTAGAATAAGAGATTGTCTGTACTGATTTGGTAGAGAATTTCCCCTGCAACTGAAACTATAGGTTTGTATAATTGCTGTAACCATCGAAGATGGATTTAACACAGGCTAAATGCTGAATCTTGATGGAATCTGAGTCTTGACCTCCAGTATATATATTTCTCAACAATTTTTTAAAAGTATGGATTAAAAAAATACTCAAGAGAAAAAACCTACTGTATTAATTTTATCTTATTAATGAATTACCTCAATTATTTTGCAAGTGTAGCATTATTCTCTTAAGAGGTACAGCATAAGTAATAGAATTTTCTAGTATTCCACAACTTATATGAACTAAATGAACTATGCATTCCTTTAAATGAAGGAAATATATAGGAATAAAGTGAAAAATACTACTGTTAATGTGAATAAACAAATAGAACCATCTATAAGGACAGCATAAACAAATTACTTTTTAAGGTAATTTGGACAGTAACCCATAATCTTTCTAGTAATGATGTTATCCTTCAGATATAGGTCTAAATCATGTTTCTTTTTCATTCTAAATTATATCATAAAAGACATGCAGGAGGCTTTGGAGTCAATGTAGATAAAAATCATTTAAAGGGAGAATCTATGAAACATCTGATTTCAACTATCCCAAAAATAGAACATACGCTTTTCATATCAAAGCCAAGTCAGTGCACTACTGTTAGGATATCAGACCAGTCAGGTGATGACAGTCTAGAAGGATGTTGCAAAGTGAGAGTTAGTCTATACAGTAAAAAGAGAGAAAATGAATGAGAATAGTGAGATATGAAGAAATCCAATTCAGAAGATATTCACATGGCAAACAAGAAAAAGATCAGCTGAAGTACACTCTCAAGTCCTTGATTACATGGAAGCAAAGAAATTGAGCTGAAATTACCTAAAAGAGCAGAATAATAACTGGGTAGGTGGGGTGGAGGAGAAACAAAACAAAACAAAAAACAGCCAACCAAAAAAACCCAAGACAACTCAGATGAATGACCCCGCCTGTCTGAAGACATATCCCATACCATATGGCATCAGGATCAGTTATAAAAGCTGAGGGAAAGAGTGAGGAACATGAAAATTCACAGTTATGCTGGTTGTCCTAAAATAAGTAGAAATGAGATGAGAAAGGCCAAGACTCACCTGGAATTAAACCTGATCAAGGATGTGAAGGATAAGAAGAAGGCCTTCTTTAAATACATCAGTCATGAAAAGAAAACAAAGGACAATGTGGGCCCATTACTAAATGGAGGGGGGACCTTGGTAACAGAGGATGCAGAGACCATCAATTTACTGAATGCCTTCTTTGCATTGCTCTTCACTGACAAGACCAGCCCTCAGGAATCTCTGACCAGGGAAAAGGAATCGTGGAAGGAAGATTTTCCCTTGGTCAAGAAGGACTGGGATAGAGAACACCTAAGTGAACTTGACATCCAGAAGTCTATGGACCCTGACTCTCAGCACCTAAAAGTGCTGCATGAGTTGGTGGTACCAACTGCTGCTCACGATGGTCTTTGAAAGGCCATGGCCATCAGGAGAGGTGCCTGAGGATGGGAAGAAAGCAACTATCACCCTTTTCTTCAAAAAGGGCAAGAAGGAGGACCAGCCAGTCAACCTCATCTCAAGCTCTGGAAAAGTGATGGAGCACCTCATTCTGCAGGCCATCTCTATCTGTGTGGATGACAAGAAGGTGATCAGAAGTAGTCGGCATGGATTCACTAAAAGTAAATCATGCTTGACCAACCTGATTATCTTATACGATGAGACAACCTGGATGGATGAAGGAAGAGAAGTGGATATTGTCTGCTTCAACTGCAGCATAGCTTTCAACACTGTCACAGCATCTGTAGGCTGGACCGACCACACCAGCTACCTGGATGATAAAAGAAGTAGAAGAAAATACTAAAGCAAAAATACTGTGGTCCTGGGTGATCCAGAGCTATGATTAGTGTGTGTGTGTGTGAAAAGAATCACAAGGTCAAGCTGGAAAGCCTCTTGAAGTGTGGTTGTTTTCTGTGGCTGGAAGTAGACACAGGGGTGTGTGTCATATGTGGGGAGATAAAGAAACATCTGCCTGGCTGAAGAGCTCAGACCCAGGGTAGGTAGAGAGTCTGTATAAAGATATGGAATAATAAAGTTAAAAGAGAGTTCTTCCTGGACAAAAGTCTGTCCTGCTTGAATTCATTCACCGCAAATGGTGCAGAGTGAGGAATTTTTCGCTGCAAACATCCTCATAGGCAAGCTCAGGAAGTGTGAACTGGGAAAGTGGACAGTGAAGAGAATTGAGTACTGGCTGAGTGGCAGATCCCAGAGAGTTGTAATAAGAGGTACAAGGTCTAGTTGCAAGCCTGTTACTAGTGATGTCCTCCAATGGTCAATAGTGGGCCCAGTATTGTTTAACTTATTGATGAATAACTTGGATGAAGGGACAGATGTCTCCTCAGCAAGTTTGCTGATGACATAAAGCTGGGAGGAGTGGTCAATACCCCAGAATGCTGTGCAGTCTTTCAGAAGGACCTTGACAGGTTGAAGAGACAGGCAAAGAACTCTTTGAACTTCAACATAAGCAAGTGCAGGGTCCTGCACCTGGGAAGGAATAACCCTGGGCACCAGGACAGGCTGGGGGCCAACCTGCTGGAAAGCAGCTCTGTGGAGGAGGACCTGGGGGACCTGTTGGACAACAAGCTGTCCCTGAGCCAGCCAGATTAAGGGACTAGAGCATCTCTTTTGTGAGGAAAGCCTGAGGGAGCTAGGCCTGTTAAGTCTCAAGAAGAGATGACTGAGAAGGGATCTCATAAATGTATGTGAGTATATGAAGGGAGGGTGTCAAGAGAATGGACCAGGCACTGCTTGGTGGTGCCAAGTAATAGGACAAGAGGCAATGGCAGAAACAGATTCACAGGAAGTCTCACCTGAATAGGAGGATGAACTTCACTGTGCAGCTCACTCTGCACTGGAGCAGATTGCCCAGAGAGGATGTGTAGTCTCCCTCAGTGGAGTCTCTCACTATTCAAGAATTGTATGGATGCAATCCTGTGCCATATGCTCTAGCATGACCTTGCTTGAGCAGAGAGGCTGGATCAGATGACCCCACTGTGGTTCCTTCCAACTTTACCCAATATGTGATTCCATGATTTGTCATGGAACCCTGCTTTTATGGAGATGATTGAACACCTGCCTGTTGATCAGAGGAGTGAAAAAATTTCTTGTTTTGTTTGCTTGCACACACAGGTTTTCGTTTACTTATTAAATTTTTATCTTAACCCACAAATTTTCTCCCTTATATGCTTCTGGGCCTCTCACCCATTCCTCTTGGAGAAAGCAAGCAAGTGGCTTTGTGGGCCTTAGCTGCCTACCAGGGTTAAACTACAACAGGTGGTGTTCCATCCACATCTGATTAATTGATTTTTACCCTCTTTAAGTCTATTGAAAATCTTTCTGTACTATAGAATTGGTCCTGAATGAAGAGGCAACCCATTTAAGCCTAGAGGTTAGGTTGAATTGAGTTTACTGAAAACACCAAAGGGTTTTGCCATTGATTTTGAGGGGGAGATGGAATGTCATTCTTTTTAATTAACAGCTTATCACTGACTTTTCCTTCTAATGACTCAGTTAAAGAGTAAAAAATCTCTTTAGATAATATTCTCCTTGTCTCAGTTTGAAGAGACTGGAATGCCCCTACAGTGGGGAGCAGGGGGAAGAAAAAATTCCCCCACTCGGATTTCTAACCTATAACTCCATTTTCTATGGTGTAAATTCTTTCTTTTTTTTTTTTTTAATAAACCATAAGCAAGATTTGTTGATGCTGATGCCAAGCTGTAAAACATATCTTTCTAAAGAGTCAATCGATTTCTTTATGTGTAGTTCCCTTCTGGTTTTAGACTATTTGTTTTTTTTTTTCCTTTTCAGTGTAACTGTGCAGTGTAGTTATTCCCCCTATATTTGAAATAGAAATTGTAACTAGATATTATTTTATAAAATAATCAGCAATATATTTGACATGTATAAAATATTATTTGTAACTAGTTTTTTTCTGAAATTATTTGTGACAGTTCAGAACAGAAGATGTAGGAACTCAGGGTAAAAAAAATGCAGAATTTAAGAGGCCTAGGGATTACTCAGAGCTTGATATTTTCCCCCCTTTAACATACATTAATTTAACTCAGAAGCCAAATAAATGTTGGCCTAATTTTTGTATTTAAACCGTATAGAAAATGTAGCTTAATTTTATGTCACAGAGCACTACATACTTTTTTCAGAAAAGTATTCACACAAACTGCACCACTTTTCCATAAACCTATTCTCATGTACCAGCCATGATGTAAACCTGTGAACAACTCCATTAAAAATCATGGCATTGCTCATCCACTTAAAATAAAGCAATTACTTTTGTTTCTTCCTGAATTGGAAAATTAATCTTCAAAGAGCTGATTAACCGTGTCAGGGTTAATAGTTCATGTTATTTAAATGTATGTAAGAAATTCAGTATAGGACATATGGTTAGACTGTGAAGTTCTATTTAAACATATTGTGATAAAACACAATTGCTTTGCCCACAAAATGTTTTCTGTTTCTTACTTTGCTTTTCTTCACTAGCTATTATACAGCAATGGGTCTCACCCGTCATGCTATTTTTATATGCTAATTGCAATCAAGTATTTTGGAGCTATGTGAAGATGTCAAAGAATTTGCATTAAAAAAAAGATTTTGTGATAAATTTCTTTTGAATATTGTACATTACTATATGACACATCCTCTAACTACCTGTTAAATCAACAATGTGAACACTTTCTATTTACATTGATGAAAAAATTAAACAGCATAACAATTTAATGCGAAATACCTTGGAAGATATTTTTAATCACACTTTTAAAATTGCATCACTAGCATGCAAATAAGCAGATGATGAAAAAGTAAAAGTAGCATAATAAGATTTTTTTTTCATCAATGTATTTGGTATTTTCTGCTCGGTGACCCTTAAATGGAATGATGCATTGTTAAATGCATTTGTAAGTTAAGGATTACGTTCTGTCACCTTTATAACTCTGTTATTAAAAAAAGAAAGTTTGGTAAGGATACATTAAAAAGATATCTCAGAAACTGAAGAAAAGTAATTTGCATGCAAACGCTTCTAAGAGAAAGTGGTGAGAGTCAGGGTGCTGAGGCAATTTCCAGGGTAACAAAGAATGGAAAATATGTTTATCTTAAATGTTTGTTGTTAGCTGTGGAATTCTTTTTGTCTAAAATTCATTTCAAATACTAAGCATTCTAAAATGTCATTTGCTTTAGTACATGAGAAGCTGTGAAAGAACAATAATATTAGCTTTCACAATCACAGCCGGGGGCATTACATCTAACTAATTTTTATACTTTCAAAATGTACGTGTAAATAAACAAAGTGAAAGTTATTGGAAGCAGCACTTTCAGTAGGAACCATAACAACTGGAAAAGTGGAGGGCAGTGAGGTTTTCTCCTCGTGATGGTTTCTGAGATGAACTCATCAGAATCATTGCAGAAATCAGTGCTTTCCTTTTGACTTTTTGTGTTTGCTTGTTTGTTTCCTGTCATTTCTGCCTGATTACTGCCATAAACACATCTGCTTCTTAATCAGGTGGGGTCAAAGAGACGTTTTTTTCTGTCAAATTCCCTTGATGTTACCTACATTATCCAACTGGTGTGACTCATAGAAAAAGAGGTTAGTTTGCCTTGGCTAGTTGGACAAGCAAAT
Source organism: Corapipo altera (assembly GCF_003945725.1). NCBI lineage: Eukaryota > Metazoa > Chordata > Aves > Passeriformes > Pipridae > Corapipo > Corapipo altera. The sequence goes on along the minus strand of NW_020884921.1, from coordinate 2,132,044 downwards.
AAACCTAATTTCCTCTTAGAGCAGGGAACATAAGTAAAATCCCTGACTGTTCTTAAGATCTGGTGGCAAGGCTCATTTAATCAAGGCACAGCTCTTACACTGATGCAGGGAGAAAAAAAAGAGGAGTTTTGTTCCCGTCATACTTGAAGAAAGACCTGGAAATCATAATCCTTAAGAAAGGACTGGGAATACATAGTCGTTATTATACACAGGTGGCTAATTTAAAACCTGAATTTTTAAACTTTTTTTCCTATTGTGATTGAGCTTTGGCTATTTTGGTTAGGTGGACATTCAGCCATTGTTATTGTAAGACAGCTCTCTTTAGTCCAGTTTCCTATCTCCTACAGCTATCACAGGGAAAAACTGCTCAGTACATGTAGTTTGAACCAGGTAAGGATCAGATTTGTTTATTGATTCATTAACCACATGCAATTAGGTGGCAATCACTAAACTGTGCATTCAGGATCACTATCAATAGGACAGAAGGTATTCTACAATACTAGACTGTGACAAAAGGTAAAAATTTCTGCACATCTTTTGTAACTAATTCTAAAACAGTCTCATTGCACATATGTGTTCACATGCTAATTGATCAAGGGGGCTCTCTCCCTGCCCAAATCCACCTCTCCCTACCACAACTATCCCATCCACCCTGGAAGCATTACACCAAGTGTAGCTACAAGAATTTTGCCCCTGTTGGAACAAGTTTTCCTGTTCTTTCACACTTTGCAAGCTAAATCCTCTTTGTTAATCCTCACTTACTGTTTACTCTGGCCGATGGTCATCTTACTCTCTTATATGTTCGGTTTGGGAAAAACTTTCTGTCAGGTAGTTCTGAGCCTTTCGTCCATGTTTGTTTTATGCACTTACATTCCTACTGCCAGAAGCATACTACATGAGAACACTGAAAACAAGGACTAAACACTGCTCAGATTATAAAGCATTTAATGAGAAACAGAATAATAATTTAAAAAAGTATTTTTAAATTATTTGGTATTAATATTTTTAAAAAGATAGAAGATCTATCTTTGGAGAAAATGGCCTTTTATGGATATGAAGTAGTGAGAAGAAGAACGACTTTATGTCTGGTCCATTTTAGCAGAATAATTGCATAAAATTACATGGGGCTTGAAATTTCATGTGAATGCTTATAATAATAATAGGTATCTTCACTTTTTAACATAGACCCTTCTGTACTCCCCAGCTGCCCAAGCCTAAAAAGACCTCGACCCTTCCAGATATACAGTTCACTAGAGTCACTTAGACCAAAGCTGAGGATTCCAATTCTACCTTAATTGGTTTTATTTTTATTTTTTTAAAATAGATATACAGTAATCCCCGTAATTGCTTTTTCTGGGCTGCAAAGGGCTATAAGAGGAGCATCAGCTCCTCACCAGTATGACCTGGCTTCTGTGTTTCAGATTCATTTTACCCAGCAAGCCAGCTGTAAACTATTAGGTCAATTGAGTTCAAACCCCTATAATTACATGTGTTCATGCATTCATCCAGGAAGTGCTACTCCATCTTTGTGGAAGAGCTCTGAGTACTTTCCATCACATAACTTTTACATAAGAAATGCATAAAGCAGTAAATCAATTTTAAAAGGTACATCATCACTTTGCTTAACTTTTGTACATTACAGATTTGCTCATCATAGTCCATTCCAGGTTTGCTCCTCAGATACAAATCAGACTGCTTGTCATAAACAATTTAGATTCCAAACATTACAGATTCTAAAGATCAGGAAATATATATTTTGACTTGTCCATAAAATTGTTAGTACAATTTTGGTGGAATATAGGTAAATAAAACTAATGTACTTCTGTGCTTAAATGTGAAATATTATTTTTTAAAAGTATATTTGATATAGAAATCTAAATTTAATAAAATCAATCTGATGTCATATATTCTTGTAGGTGTGTGCATTTTTTAGTCTAGATTCTATCTCCCAGTTAATACATCAAACATATTTTTCAGAATTAGCAGGTATTAGACATCAACAATAATTAGCATTAAAAGATACAGTTATCTTTCAATAAAACCCCTATACTTTTATTTTAGCTTCTTAACAGTCAGTGTTGTACTGTGGTGTTTGGTCTCTGTGCTTTAATTTTTCATTTGTTATTCTCATCTTGATCCAAGTGAAAATGGTTAAATCAGATATGCAACATATTGATACTGAATCTCTGAATGCCAAATACAATAAATTAAGATTTAGACATTTTTATAGCTTTCAACTTCATGAATAAGCAAGACAGTAAAGAGAAATGACAAAGCTGGCAAATCTCAAACTTGATAGTCATAATGGAAATATTTGTGGTTATTCCTGAATCAAATAGTCTATTCCTTCAGAAACAGACTTTTTCTAACTATAACTTACTCATAGAGATCTGTTTGTATGGATATTTTCATCATTAAGGCATTTTAAATTCCTGTTTTACTGCCCAGTGTTGCCTCTTGGACATACCTTCTGGTCTTTTTTTTTACAAGTTCTTTTCTTTGAGGCAGTGAGGTGTTCAGACTCCAAGTTGCCATGTATAAGAACCTCCTCCAACTTTCTCCAGAACTGTAAATTCTAAATTTAGGTTCTCCTCTTATTGTCTGCCTAAAGTACCCTCAAGATGATATTAATACACCCCCTGAAAATCTTTAAGAAATCACGTTGACCATCTCATATGAATAGGTGTCTTCTTGGTTTATCTGTTTAAAATAAATCAGGAGTATAAATTTCTAGAATAATGCTAACACAACTCTTTCAAATTTAGAAATATGATGAAGAATATAGAGGACAGTTAATTGAGGTACGTTTCTTTTCTTTCTTAGTTTTATTCCAATAAATCTATTACTCTGAAGTTATAACTTGTTAGACTCAGATTTTCAAGGAGCTTTGTCACCTCAGCTACCTGGGATCACAATCTAATATTTTTCCAAACTCTGCCGGAAGTCCAGTAATAGGTCTGCTTCTATCCACAGCAAGTGATGAATCACCCTGGCCTCCTGATGATGACATGGAACCAGAACGCAGCTTCACAGCAGCAAGATTTCAAGCAGTTGATAAGGCTGCTGCCACTGGACGGCAAAAAGCTGCAAAGAGTGTTATTCTCAGAAAAATTTTTGATTACTGAGCTGGAGAATGTGTCTAATCAGTTTCCCCTTCAGTGCTGCCATACAGTGTTAAGATTTAAGCAAATTAAGCAGCAGTTCTCAATGAATATGTGCTCTCTATTCATGTTACTTTCCTTCCTGTCTTAGAAACTTTTCATCACTTAAGAACATTGTATTTTTTGTAAGTTTCTTCACTGGTTTTTGAACTAAACTCATTAAAATGGAGGTCCTTCATTAAAATCCATGTCCAAGGCTGACTAGAAACTGAATAAAGTCCATGGACTATAATAAAAGTGTATTTTTCTTTACAATAAAATAGGCAGTTATTTTTTGAAAATCAGAACTAAGTCTATTAAAGTTTTTCCACATCTAAATTACTGGTCTTTATGCTTCTTTGGAAATGTACTGCTTTGTTCTGTTCTGAAATTAAGAATGTTACCAGTATTCTTCAGAAACAGAACAATGGAAGATGGGAATTTGTGGCATTTGGCAATGAATCACAAAGCCAGTATGTTCTTCTTTCTGGGAATACAAAACAAACTCCATCATTCATTTAGAGCACAGCAAGGAACACAATTAGAAAAGAAAAAAGAAAAGGGCCAGCAATAGCAGTATTGGTCTGGACGTTTCTTTTTGCAACAAAAATAGCAATAATTTATAAGGGCAGGCTGTATATGAACATAAGAAATGCCATATTGGAGCAAATAGATGTTCTGTCTTGTCCAATAATGTTCTCTCAATGACAGCAGATGCCAGATGTTTCAGAAAAAGGCACAAAGCCCCTACAAGGCGACTAATTCTGAAAAATGATTTTGTGATTTATGTAGCCTGAAAATGTATATTGCTTCCAGTGCACTCCATCTTAAATTGTGTTGCTGTGCTGAGACAGCAGCCATACTGTTCTGAATATTGCTGCAGTTTGTTACAGAATATTCTTATTTTGATCCTGCTATGTCTTGGTTTTTTCTTAACATGATAGCAATTTTTTTAATTTCAAAACATATCTTTTGATATTTGTGTATGAAACACAGCATAAACATAGAAATGTCTGCCAGATTCTTGAAGACAATGGGATATTAGAAACAGCGGTGATTGATATAATCTGAAAAAACCTGGAATATTTGCCATTTTCGTTCCTCAGAATTACTAACTGCTTTCAGGAGACAAAAAAGTCATACAGTAATAGCACAAAATGAAGAAGGTCTACCTTGAAGGGAGACAGAATTCTGTGTTTTGTAAATAAAGATGTATACCAATGAATTTGAAGCCAAAAATACAAACATCTTTAGTTCAAAATGTATATGGATAAATACAAGACAAAGTGTCATCTTTTCTTAAACATGACATATTAAAACTCAACAAATTGCTTACTAATACATCTATAAATTTTAGTGGATATACAGATTTTTGAATTTATTTTTAAATATGTAAGAGGTATACTATATTTTTCACACAGTTCCAGTTTCTGTATCTCAAATCTTGATATAGATAGTTTTCTTCTCGTAAAAAAGAACTTTGTTCCATTCACATATAAGGAAGTTTTCTTAAATTGCCTGCAGGATTTTATGAGTATCAATCCTATTGAGAATTCAAAATAACGTTCTGATATACTTTTCTTTTTCTTGTACCACATTCCTTGGGCAGTTTCTTGGGAATTTCTTCAAACTCAGTGCAGTTGGAAAGTATAACAGACTGGATTTAACTGAAAGATACATACTAATATAAATTAGCCAAACAGGAACTGGTAATTTTTTTGTATCTTGATAGCTCATGTACACAGACAGATTATCTGAATTCATACATGCACAAATACGTCTTTTGTACTGTTTTGGTTGGTTTGTTTGTTTGTTTGTCTATAGTGCAAACTCTTGCAAAAGCCAAGCAAGACAAGACTTACTAGCAGAAAAATGAACTAAACATCCTACTCTTTCCTGAACTACAAATTTAGACTTTCGAAAAGTCTGGAAGTCTAAAAAGGCCATTTTTCCACTTTATTTCAGTTAGTCACTCTTTTTCTGTCAGAAAACAGGTCTCTCTATAAGAATTCCAAAATATTTGAACTACCTTTGAAAGCTGCTTGTTTTCAAACCATTGATTGAAGTCACATCGCTCGGCCTGATCATAAAGGGGTACCAGAGGCAGCAGCAGAATAGGGGTTATTTGGCACATCCCAGTACAGTTCTGAGTATGGAAGCTTTTCTTTTTGTGGGATGATTATAATGAAAAATCCTTGGCTATGTTTGATACTGATTAATAAGGCAGCACACCACATATGATTCACTTTTTATGCCATAAAAACCCATTTTCTTGACTTGAATTTTATTGTGATTTGGTATTTTTTGTCCTCAGTAGGAAATACATTGAGTTGAATTGAAATAACAATCTTCAAGCCGGTTGTCAGTGAGGTACTTCTAGTGAGGTAGAAGTACTTTTTTTTCCTCCATGTCCACTGTGTATGAGATGACAATAATGGTCTTAAACTGCAGAAAAGGAGATTTTAGGCCAGACATAACAAAAAAATTTCTAATGACTGGAAAGGTAAACACTGGATTAGGTTTCCTGGGAAGACTATGAACTACTTATCATTGGAAGCTTTTAAGGCTTGAGGTAAACTTCTCACAGGAATTTTTTTAGTCTATCCACAGCCCAAGGTCACTAGTCTGGTCAATTATCCTCTGATATCACCACCCAAACTATTTTTCCATTGGTCTTTTTTAAAAAATATGACAAACACTTATTTTAAGGTCTGCAATAAATGTGGCGTAACAAAAAATATAAATTGTTAGGTTTTTTGGGTTTTGTTTTCTTATTGTTTGCTTGTTTAGGGGTTTTTGTTTGGTTGGTATTTTTAGTTGGGCTTGATGATCTCAGAGGTCCTTTCCAACCCAGCTGATTCTATGATTCTATGATAAAGATATCAAATTTAAAAAGAAGAATAGAGGGCACTCGATTTTCTTGCAAGTAATTTTTTCAGTAAACACAGCATGTAACTGTTGGAGATGATGATGAAGTGAATAGGGACGAATGGGAGCGTTTTGAGGCATGGAAGAAGATTTACAATCCATAAATGGACTTACATCACTGAAATGGACCTTATATGCCTGAAAAGGCTATACCCGGACTGGAAAAGTTTACCCCTGTTATCCCCAGTTATCCTCAGTTTATTGTCATGTGGTTAATGGATGTTTATACCCCTGATTGTTGTTTTAAAAATCCCATTCTCCATGTTGTCTTTATCTCCCCTCATGATTTTCCCGCCAGAGCCTGTTGCTCTCCCTTGCTTTCCTGCTCCTCTGCCTGTGATTGGCCGCTGTTTGGTGCAGTGCAGAGGCAGCTGTTATTGGTCCTTTCCCCTAGATACCCAAGAGTTACCACCCATTCCCCTCCTGAAGCCCAATCCCTGCCTTTCCTGACCTGTCAATCCTTCTCTCCTCCCCTTGCCTGAGTCCAGCCCCTGATCCTATCCTATATAAGCCCGTGTTCCCTTCAATAAACCTGGCATTGCTTCCTCACCCTCAGCTGTGTCCTAGTCCTTTCTGCAGTGCCCTATCCTATTCCCTTTCCCCCACGAGCTGTGGTATGTAACCTTGAATAATATTAGCAATTACAGCCATTTTGACAAGAACCAATATTTATATATAGCTACATTAAGAGGCTTATATTAATTGTGAGATTATTAAAGATTATTTGGTCACAATTTTGAATTACATGTTTTGCAGAATTATGTTTAAAAAACACTTGTATAAATATTATACAGACTTAAAAAACATCCTCAGGATTGGAATTACACCAAAAGTTTAGTAAAACTGAAGTTTCTTCTCAAGAAAAAAACAAGCTGTTAATCAGTCACATGACTGATTCATTTTTGTAGAAAACCATGGATGTTAATGACTAAGAAAAAAAACCAAACAGGCTAACAAAAACAGAGATTATTAAATATTGTCATGGCTAGGCTTCGCGAACGAAGATTTGGGAAGGCACTATCCACATTTACTACAGGCATGCTGGTGGCTTATGAGGCCAATACATGACAGACATATCCGATTGCAAAAGGCACAGCAGAAAGACTCCTTAGATGGTGTATTCTGCAAGACACAGTTCTTTCTGCGTTACCTTTTTTCCTCGAGTGATCCTGCGTGTGTTCTTGAAGGAGACAGCTGCATTATAGATGGCATGTCTCCAGGCCTCCCGATTTGAGGCCAGAGTAGACCAGTTATGGTGATCAATATGGCCAAGGCTGAGATGCTGTTTCAGGGAGTCCTTGTATCTTTTTTTCGGGGCTCCTCTCATGCGGCAGCCGGTGGCAAGTTCACCATAAAGCAAGATCTCAGGGAGGCGGTGGTCCTTCATCCTTGAGACGTGCCCTGCCCATCGCAGCTGTGTTCTCAGCAACATGGCCTCAATACTTGTGACTGCTGCTTGCTCTTGTACAGATGTATTGGTCACATAATCTGACCAGCCGATGTTAAGGATTGTACGGAGGCAGCATTGATGGAAGAGTTCTAGGATACACAGGTGGTGGCGGTAGGTGACCCATGATTCGGAACCATATAAGAGAGTAGACAACACTATGGCTTTGTAAACACTGATCTTGGTGCTTTTCTTCAAGTGTTTATTACGCCATACTCTTTTGTGGAGTAAATATTGTATAATTGATATAAAAGACAGAAAAGAAAATATTAATGTCAAGCAGGTAAGCAAAAGGCATTATATGTTGCAACAAGATAACACTCTTGCAATATTTTTAAACTGGTTTCCAGATCTTGAGGTCCTGAGTTTATCCTTTAGAACACTTGAGAAAATAACATCGAAGAATTTGTAATGTATTTGATGAGATTTCAAATTATTGTTTTCATTTCTCATGGTAGAAATAATACATTACTTTTCTAAGTTGCCAGTTAGATGGGCACAGTGAAGAAACCTTAGGAATACTTTATAGATATATAGAATTTTGAAACTGACATTGTTGTTAGCTATGCCAGATATGTATTATACCATAGCTTATTTTTGTCTCTTAAAAAAAACCAAACAAACAACAACTTAAGAGTAGAGTAGAAAGTACAGAAGAGAAAAAAAAACGGAAAAAAAACCAAATAATTTTAAGTTAAGCAAAAAAAAAAAGTTTATACATTTTTTTGTTACAAATTACTGTTAAAACATAGATATAGATATACTGTATCTCCAGTTCTATATGTGCTTCTCTCTTACTGGCCAGATGGTGTTTGAATCAAGTACTTCTCTCACAAGAAAATTAAATTAGCACATTTTTAATTTTAACTTTACAACCCATAAAAGTTCGAAGAACAAAAAAGACACTATCAATTTAAAATCAACTTTGAACCCAGTGCTTTGTTTACTGTAGCTGGCTTTCAGAGGGCAGAGCAGGAATTGTGTGGGGGACTGCTATTATTATTTATTTAATCTTTCTTCTGGTATTACTATTCTATCTGACCTGTTAAAATCAAACAAACTAAAAACCACCTCCACCCCTACAATAAGGAAATGTAACAGTTATTTGTGGAAAACACATAGGTATACAAATACACACATGTATGCAAAATATGTGTATATAAATATTTATGCCTCTGTCCCCCTAAATAATGTGGGAGAGCGATGAATGAAATACATTTTCCCAGTGGAGTTTGAGGAATTAAATTCTCTTAGATACATCCAGGCTTCAAACTACTCATGATCATGTAACAAACGGTGCAGTTTGATATATATAACTTTTGCCTCACAGCTATACCTTAGATGATACGGTCTTATGAAATGTTTTTTTAAAGTAAAAATAATGAGAAACTTTTTCTATAATAGCCATAGATTTCACACTGGTATTGTAACATATTTGTGACTTTCTTAGTCCCCCAATGTAACAATCCATCTGCCTAGTTCGCACTCCGCTGCCATCCAGACAGGTTCATCTTAACAAGCTTGTCTATTGATCTCTTGAATGCAGAAGCACTACTGATAATATTGCTAAGATTCCCACATACAACATTCTAACTAATTCTAATGTTGAAATTCTGAGCCTAAGTCTATAATATATCTAATATGATTTTCATTGATTATTTTCCAAGAACAGACAAAAAGAGTTTAGCTCTGAAACACCAGAAAACAGAGTGGGGATATAATTACTTGCTATAAATAAAACTAGGTGATAAAAACTGGGAAAAGACAAGAACTAATTAAGCCAAAGGACAATGCTGGCGCAAGAGCACACAGGTATAAAACTGTCATGAATGAATTTAGAATTTAAATTAGATTAAAGTTTCCAATCATTAAAAGACTAAGGTTAAGGACCAGTCTTTCAATTAAAGTAATAGAGGAAAAGAAGTCTAGCTTGTTTTAAAATTATGCTAATGGAGAGAAACACTGTCTAGTTACCTGTAATAGCAGGAATCTAAATCCAATGTCCAAGTAACTTTCTCCCAGTTCTACTGTCTGTAAATTCTCTGATTTTATACACCAATACTCATTTAGTTCATCAGTTGGTGACAGTTTCAAAGGATATATCCACTTAAAGTTAGGCAGTCAACTAAATGCTGGCTCTTAGAAAAGGAATTTCATGTGGATTCCACAGAAGGTGGAAAATCAATTCTGTTTTTCTTGAAATTGTAAACAAATTGGCAACTGAATTCAGTACTACAGGGGTAAGTGTGAAATGTTGATTTTCACTGTATATACACAATCTTACATGGTTTGTAAAAAGATGATTTCCATGGGATGCCAAGAAAGCTGAAAAAAAAGTTCAAGTTTCACTTCCTGTATTAATGCTGATCAACACTCTACAATATAACTGTTATTGTATATTAAAATAATTAGGAAACTTCAATGTTTTGTTTTAGTTTTAAGTTGATGGAGGCATCCTTCCAGTGCTAATGAGTATCTGAAATTTAATCTAGACACAATTGATTATGTGTTTCGCACGCAACTCTCAGAAAGGAGAGCAACTATAGTTGTTGCAAGTGTGCATTGCAGAACTTCCAGAGATTAACAGCAAGAAAAATGGGTGGAAAGAAAAAAAAATCAAAAATATTTGGGCACTCGTAAGCAACTTTTTTACCATTCTTGTTATTGAAAAGCTGTATTTGTTTCTGCTGAAGTCAGACATAGATTAGTAAAGCCAGCATTTGACTGTATTGATTGAACCTGCCAGAACTCTAGTACATGGACGAGTTCATACTTTTATTTAGCTTCCATTATGTACATTTATACCACTTTTTATCCTGCTTCCTATGACCATTTTCATTATAAAGTTCTATTAATAAATATATTTACTATGATTGGTACACATATCTTCTCTAAATTCAGTGCAATTTCTGGAAAAATCTCAATGTTTTTCAGAACAGGCTTTGCAAGACCAGGGTTTTCAAAATTCATGGGAGTGAAATCTTCAACAACTTATGTGTAAGTGTTCACATCATAACCACGTACACAAGTCATAGAATCATAGAATCATAGAATAGATTGGGTTGGAAAAGACCTCCAAGATCATCAAGTCCAACCCCTGATCCAACTCCAATTACTATATCATGGCACTAAGGGCCATGTCCAATCTCTTTTTAAAAACCTCTAGGGATGGTGAACCCACTACCTCTCTGGGTAGGCCGTTCCAGTGCCTGAAAACCCTCTCTGTAAAGAATTTCTTCCTAACATCTAACCTAAACCTCCCCTGGCAGAGCTTGAGCCCATGTCCCCTTGTCCTATTGTTGGTTGCCTGGGAGAAGAGACCAACCCCCAGCTGGCTATAACCTCCCTTCAGGTAGTTGAAGAGAGTAATGAGGTCGCCTCTAAGCCTTCTCTTCTCCAGACTGAACAACCCCAGCTCCCTCAGCCTCTCCTCATAGGACTTGTGCTCCAGTCCCTTCACCAGCCTCGTTGCTCTTCTTTGGACCCGCTCCAGCACCTCAATATCCTTCCTGAACTGAGGGGCCCAGAGCTGAACACAATACTCAAGGTGTGGCCTCACCAATGCAGAGTACAGGGGAAGGATCACTTCCCTGCTCCTGCTGGCCACACTGTTCTTGATGCAGGCCAGGATGCCATTGGCCTTCTTGGCCACCTGGGCACACTGCTGGCTCATGTTCAGCCTCCTGTCGATCAGCACCCCCAGGTCCCTTTCCGCCTGGCTGCTCTCTAGCCACTCTGTGCCCAGCCTATAGCGCTGCAGGGGGTTGTTGTGGCCAAAGTGCAGGACCCGGCACTTGGCCTTGTTGAACTTCATTCCATTGGAGTCAGCCCATCTCTCCAGTCTATCCAGATCCCTCTGCAGAGCCCTCCTGCCTTCCGGTAGGTCGACACTCCCTCCCAATTTGGTGTCATCAGCAAATTTGCTGATGATGGACTCAATCCCCTCATCTAAATCATCGATAAAGATGTTAAAAAGGACTAGGCCCAGCACTGACCCCTGGGGAACACCACTAGTGACCAGCCGCCAACTGGATGCAGCTCCGTTCACCAGCACTCTCTGGGCCCGGCACTTGAGCCAGTTCCTGACCCAGCACAGAGTGCCCCTGTCCAAGCCATGGGCTGCCAGCTTTTCCAGGAGTATGCTATGGGAGACAGTGTCAAAGGCTTTACTGAAGTCCAGATAGACCACATCCACAGCCTTTCCCTCATCCACCAGGTGGGTCACCTGATCGTAAAAGGAGATCAGGTTGGTCAAACAGGATCTGCCCCTCCTAAACCCATGTTGGCTGGGTCAGATCCCTTGTCCATCCTGTAGCTGCTGTGTGATTTCACACAGGATAATCTGCTCCATAACTCTGCCAGGCACTGAGGTCAGGCTGACAGGCCTGTAGTTACCAGGGTCAGCCTTGCAGCCTGTCACTTCAATCAATCAACAAAAACACTAGTAAGTATTCTATTTAATCAACCATAATTAAATAGGGCAATTAGCATTTAAACTGAAGAACTGAAATCATGAGCCATAGACAGCACATTTTCAAAGAGTGTCTGCCAAGTTATATTCCTTGTAAAAATAAAGCCCTGTACTGTCTCATGGACACCTTTCCGTCAAGCTATAAAGATTTATATGTCTCTTTTTAGAGCAGAATGTGCATATACTGATAGAAAGAGTACAAAACCCTGAACATGCAGCCCTTTATTGAGTAATGCTCACCAAAAGTGGTATTTATCAGATTCCATCAAAGCAGTTGGTATACCCTCAAGATTATGCCATAAGAAACTCACACCACCACAATAACATTCAATTATAACACCACAAAAAAATGTGACTAAGACAGAAGTCAAAACCTAAGAGACTTATGATTCTTTAGATCTATATTTATTCTTTAGATCCATAGGTAGATCTATCCACCAACACTTGAAGTAACTTTTTTACCTACCATGAAATGACAGCTAGATTAGCTTTCTCTAGCTTTCAGGTCTTCTGTAAGCTATAGGCATTGACTTTCTCTTCAAATCCCATTTAGAAGTCCCTTTTCTGTAGGGTAAGGGGTCACAGAGTGCTGTTTTTCTTTATAACTCCGAACAGAAAATTATCAATGAAGTCATCATTAATACATGGGGAAAGAAGATGCGAAACAGGGAGACAAAACAATTTGAACTACATTTCCAAACAGATTAGCGTGTCACAGAGACCAAGAAAAATGAAACAAGCTCTCAGCTGGGAAACCTTGTAATTGCAACCAGACAGAATATTGAAACTCAGATAGCAAAACCACTAACAAGGGAAAAAAAAAATTAAGAGACAAATAAAGGAAGTATTCTCATATGTACAACATGAGCTCCAGTAAATATAGTAGTGATTTGAACCAGGTTTTCCCCCTGAAGCTAAGAAAGTGGTAACCTCCAGAGGGTGGTGACACTTGAAATTTGAACCAATCTGTGCTCCTGCGAGATATAAACATACCACAAGCAGACCGGAAGAGAAAGTAGTAGTTTGGGGTGTAGAAGTGGTAGCCATGTTGTAGGAACTATGAGGAGAAGCAGCAGCAGCAGCCCACTGGGGGCTGGGGCCCCCCCAGTCCCAGTGGGGGGCTGCGGGGACCTGGAACAGCATAAAACTGGGCTAGGTGCCTGCAGCTGGAAGCTAAATAAGTTTTCTCCACCGTGAGTGAGCAGAGACAGAGCAGCGGCAAAAGCAGCATCCAGACGTTGTGGCTAAGAGCCAAGAGATAAGAACTGAACTGGAGAAGCAGCAGACACAGCATGCAGCTGAGAGACAGAGTTTTGGGGGTAAGAACTAAACTCCCCTCCAAACTCCTTGGAAACCCCTCACGTCCTAGAAGGGAGGGGTGAAATGCGACATGCACTGCAGAGAAGAGCTAAGAAGCCCAGTCGTCCTGAGAGCTCAGCCAGGACGGAATGTGTGGGAGGTGGACCTTGGGCCCTCCCTCACTGCAGCTATAGAGAAGCTAGTAGCTTGGACTACAAGGAGCTTGAATCTCCTGAAGATACCAGACCATCACGGAGACTCCTGTGCTTCATTGATATGACCGTGGTGGAGCGACCTTTGTCTGAGGTGACCGCAGCCCACGGAAGACCCCTCGCTCGGAGACAACAGGGCCGAGGGACTTGGATATCCCCTTGTGTGTGCTGGTAGAGATCCAGCAACAGCTGCATGCATGAGAGAGAGATAGACTGCTACTCTGAAGAAGCTGCTGCCCTGAGAGTTGAAAGAGATCTTTCCTTCTTCCCTTCTGGACTTTTATTTGGAGGGCAGAAGAGATTTGGTCCATTGTAAATACTTATGTCATGGTAGAGATAGCTAAGATTGTATATAATGTATTATAGTATTTATTTGTACAGTCATTGTAATATATTCCCTTACCCCCATTCTGAGTCTCGTGTGATTGTCTGGAAAACAATCTCACACTGGGTTGAGATGTGGGAGGGGGGATGGAGCTAGGGAATTAGATTTTGGAGTTCTCAAACCATGATAGACAACAATGTTAATCAGTAGCACAATGTTAAACTGACACTAAGAAAACATAAAAGTGATTATTACAATGTGAAGTAAAATAGATATCATGCTTAAAAAAAAAAAAAAGGAAAAGAAGGGAAAAAAGGAAATAAAAGAAAGTAAAAGAAAAAAAGAGAAAAAGAAAGAAAATAAGGAAAGACACTAGCAAAAATTAGGAATGAAAATGAAAATCAACAAACAAAAATGCCCAAAGCAACCTGTTACTAAGCTTTCACCCTCGGCAAATGCAGTCAGGGCTAATGGTAACAACACAACAGAATAATTCATATTGCTCCAGGGATTCCATCAATATGCCTATCTATAACCCCAGCATGCGTGACATTAGGATAATATAATTTAAAAAAATAATACCCATTAAAGGAGAATAAAAAGGCTTTGCTGTATAGTAATTCCTGAACAAGTTCTAGTTTGTATTCTAATATGTTTGTATAATTAACCAGCCAAAGAATGCTCTGCACCCTGACATTAGTTTCCCACAGACCATTGTAATGACTTGTTAATACCATTAATATACCATTGTAATTACTTGTTAATACAATTCATGTATGTTTTTGTTAAAGTTATACAAATAAAATTTTAATTAAAATTCTATATCTAGAAATGTAACACTTCTAAAAAAAATCAGAATGTGTTTTCTTAACAAAAGTTTTGTAAGTTAACATTATCATAGGATGATTTTGAAAACAGTGAAGATTTTCAGTTTAAGCATACTAGACTATGAACAATTACTTAACCTCTCAATTATCTGCTCTTCCAAACTGTACATAGCTGGCTTAGAAACACCATGAAAGTTAACAGCTCCATTTTCCTCTATTTTTTTTTTTGATTAGGTGTTTATTGATTTAATATGCTTAAAAACATTGGCACTTGTATAATTCTTCTACTTATACTGCTGAATTGCATAATCTTGCCAAAAATGCAACCATAAAGCTTAAAGGAAAATTACAACCATTATTTCATTTTGGTCAAATATTCATGTGGCCACTGACAGACTGCTTATCCTGTAATTTGTTTGTATAAGTATGTAGGTCATAAATCTGGAAAAAAAAAAGGGTCATTATTATTTGAAGCTGTGTAATGACAGCTTTGGAAATGAGACTGTTAGCTAGAATAGACCAAAGTTTACTTATTTAATATTCATTTTATATATCATCAATCTAATTTTTATATTTTATCTAAATAGCCTTCATATATACAGAACTACATATTCTGTGTCATGAGGATCTATCTGATGAAGATACATTTTTGTTCTTCCAGGCACTAATGGGGCACCTTAGGGCTCAACAGGAATGAAAAACATAGACTATTTAGAGGCTAATCCATGTTTGATAAAGAAAAAGACAAAATGGAGATAAAAATCTTCGGTAGCCCCTCAAAAAAGGCAAATGTTTAAACTAACAATATGCAAAACATAGGTTTGAGTCAATGAAAATTTTCAGTTGCAATTCTTTAAATTATAAAGTTAATAACCTAACATCAATTTTCATGAAAAGAAACTGAAACAGGATATTAAAACTTCTCTCTATGATTTCTTAAAGTTGTAATTCTCAAACACCCTTTTTTTCTGTAGTTAAGACTTTTAAAATGTACGTGCATGTGTCTCACTACATTTTTATGTTCCAAATTACTCACATAACTGACGATTTCCAAAAGACAGGAGCTGAAATGTTTGCCAGGACAATATTCCTGTACTTTCTTTGCTTCTAAAAAAATTTGTCTCATTTTGTGTTTTTAAACCATTTAATATTTTCCTGGTTATTTCAGCACCCCATAAACCAGCCTCTTAACCCCTGACAACAATGAAAAAGTAGCTCTTTTCTGGCCCCCATAATAACTAGCTCTCTGGAGGGCTCTATGTGCACTACCTCATGCAAGAAGTATTGCTGCTGCAATGATGACTTGAAGTACGGGAGCTCTAAATAATGGATTAATATGAGAAGCAACAAAAATGAATCTTTCTGTTAGACTTGTGTTTTCCCATATTGTGTTGGAGTTCTACTCAGGCCTTTGAATGTCTTTCAAAACTGCAGTGGATTATTTCTTCTTCAGCCATCCATATTGCTGATGATGATTTGGTTCCAGCTCTGAAGATCAGTGTCTGCTTCACTCTGAAATGATACTTTTTCTTGACTATTAATAAATAAAAATGCTTATTCACATGTATGTTCTGCATCTGTGTATCCTGTGTTGACGATTTCTTAGGATCTATAGAAAAAAAAAAAACTATCTATGAAAAAAAGAATCCCACTTGAGGAAGTAAAAACAATCCATGAAAATGTCAGGAACAGTTTCCCTTGTCTTTGTTAAGAATAAAAATGGACTTTAGAAAAATATACAGCAATTGGGAAAATCTGCAGTGTGAAAGGAGACACTTGAAAAGCACCATTTTTTTTTTTATTGTATGTGTTAATGAAACACTGCCCAAATAATCCATTTTAAATATTCTAGAGATGCTATTTTTACGGTAGTGTTATGATGTATATATATGTTACATTTGACTAATAAAATAAGGAACGTCCTTGGAGGCTAGGAAAGTCTGTGGTACCAGTGATGTAAGATTACACGTTAGTGATAATTTAAATATGGAGGTTCTCATATTTCCTTCCATGACATGGCTGGCACTAGACTCAAATCTAATTGAATCAAAGTACATAGTGCCATTTCCTCATTCATAATTGTATTTAAGGTAGGTAAACATTCCTGCCTTTTCACTCCATTAAAAACACATTATGTTTTGTAACACTAGATACTGATGCTACGTCTCTCCAAGAAGGTTGTCAGGGGTGAAGAGGAGACAGAATTAATATGGTGGAAGAAAGAACAAGAGAGGTGTCTGGAAATGAGTGACATCCCTGACATGGATGACAACTACATCACCCCAATTTGAGAGCTTTGCACTCATGTGTTATGGACCTTTAGTTAACTGCATGTTTATTACTTGTTTGAACCCTTAAATCAGTTTTATGAAAGTTTCCCTGTTATGTATACCCCTGGTTTTCCCTTTTCTGATTGGTTCAAATTCTGTGCATTGCTGCAAGTCCTTATAACATTATGACCTTCCCAGTATAGCAATGTTCCAACCCCTTTATTCCTTTTATGTACCTCATTTGCATGCTCCTCCCTAGTTCCTCCCCTTTTTCCAGATCCTTCCATTCCAACCTTATATAAGCCGGTGCATTCTTAATAGAGCGACCATTTTCCCTCAACCTCCAGAGAGTGTCTTGTCCTTTCGTCCCCTTACGACCCTGACACAGAAGGCCACTATGTGAGTTTTCAGGCTATATGAATACAGTCCCAATAAAACAAAAATGACATTTTATGCAGATATTTGCATTTTGTTTTCCGTATGTGGCTATGTATACATACTTGTGTAAATGATTCAGCAGATGCAGAAAGAATTTTTTTTTTAATGGCAACAGACAAGGAATCAGTTGTGCTGCAATATGTGCTGCCTTTAGCTATTTACAAGAAAACCTACCAGCCCTCAATAATGTGAAAATCTTGAGAAGAGCAGTGCCATAGCAGTCACTGAACCAGAGAAATTCAATTTGCCTACTGTAAAGTCTGTTTTGTCTGTCACAGAAACTAATTCAATCCAAAATTACTTACTAGATTCAGCCACACTAGTCAGGGAAGGGTGTTCAGTACCTATCAACAGAGTGGGGATCGTAGGTAGGAACTGCCAAAAGCACTCTGTGTTGTTACTCTATCCAAGGCCTTGAGCTGTTCTTTTCCTCACGTTTGGAGTTCAAGACTCTCAGTTCTAGCAGTTTTCCCCCTCAGACTTGGAGACTGCCTGAGTGCTGTCAAAACAGCATACCCTCTAAGTCATTTTTTGTGCTAAAACTGATTTTCCGTTAATATAAAAGAAGGGAGACGGTAAATGGAGAAGAAAAATTAGAAATAATAATGTGTAGGTGTGGAGTGAGACATTTTTTTCCATTCGGCAGAGCTAAGTTTGCAGACCAAAATAAACAAGTGAACTATAATATGTACAAATGTTTTGAATAGTTTTCCTGGAGTGGTCTGGCAGATATATAATGATAATAAACATCACCTTTGGACTTTTTTTTTCCCTTCACAGTACGGAGGTAAAAAAATCAGTTCCTAATTTTTGAGCAGACTCTTCATTTAAACAGTTGAGAATATAGACCCCTGTTATTCTTCAAGGGTGTCTGCATCAGGACAAAATAAATACTGACATGAGTTTTTTCTAAAACTTAGATTCTATTCAAATGGTTGTAACTTACTCCCCCAGCTCAACATAACAAAGGGGAAGAAAATAAGATGGAAAAGCTTGTGGGCTGAAATAAGAACAGGCAGAGATAAGTCACCAATCACCGTCACAGACAAAACAGTCTTGACTTGGGGGAAAGTAGATAATATATTGGCAATTATAATACAACAGGATTATGAGAAAAAAGACCTTGCCCCTATCACATCCAGTTTTGCTCCATTCCCAAGTCCACTACCTTCTGCCCCTCACAGGAGCAGTGCAGAGGGATGGGAAATACAGGGTGTGGTCAGTCCATAACAGCTCCTCTCTGCTGCTCTTTCATCATCACACTATCCTCCTGCTTCTCCAGGGGTCCTTCCCACACACTGTAGTCCTTCAGGATAAACCTGTCCCAGCATGAGCTTTCCATGGGCTACAGTTCCTTCAGGAAATATTCATGCATTGAGTCCTGCATGGCTTCAACATGGAAGTCTGCCCTGTTATGGTCTGCTCCATCACCATCATGGCTGGGCTTCGCGAACGAAGATTTGAGGAGGGCTCTACCCACGTTTGTTACAAGTATGCTGGTGGCTAAAAAGGCCAATACGAGACAGGCATGTCCGATTGCAAAAGGCACAGCAGAAAGACTCCTTAGGTGGTATATTCTGCAAGACACGATTCTTTCTGCATTGTCTTTTCTCCTCAAGAGTGATCCTGCGTGCTTTCTGAAAAGCATCAACACCGTTAGAGATGGTGTGTCTCCAGATCTCCCGACTGGAGGCCAGAGTAGACCAGTTATGATGATCAATATGGCCAAGGCTGAGATGTTGTTTCAGGGAGTCCTTCTATCTTCTCTTCGGGGCTCCTCTTGTGCAGCAGCCGGTGGTAAGTTCACCATAGAGCAAGATCTTGGGGAGGTGGTGGTCCTTCATCCTTGAGATGTACCCTGCCAATTGCAGCTGTGTTCTCAGCAACATGGCCTCAATACTTGTGACTGCTGCTTGTTCTAAAACAGATGTATTGGTCACATAATCTGACCAGTGGATGTTTTGTATGGAGGCAGCATTGATGGAAGCGTTCTAGGAGTCACAGGTGGTAGCGGTAGATGACCCATGATTCAGATCCATATAAGAGAATAGACAGGTCTGCTCCATAGGCAGCAAAGAAATAACTCTTGATGTCTCTCCCCTGGGCTGCTTGGAAATCTCTGTTATGGTACTTGGAGCACCCACTTCCCTCTTTTACCCTCTTTTACCTTGGGTTTCACAAGTTGTTTTCCACACATTTTCCCTTACTCCACATTGGCTGTGCAACATTTTGCCCTCTCTTAAATCCGCTTTCACAGAGGCAGAACCATCCTGACCGATGGGCTCATCTATGTCCTGTGGTGGGTCTACAGGAGCTGGCTGTGTTCTCACAGGACAGTCCTGAATCCCTCACTGCTGCCAGCAATTTGCACTGACACCCAGTGCAGCTATTAATACTCCAGAGTTTGGATGCAAAAAAACCCCCGTAACTGGACTTGTGTTCATTGGAAGTTAAGGCTCTGCTGTATTTGACAAGTTCACAGATGAGAAAGAAGCTTCCAGAAAAGCCAATCTGAGTTTGGTGTTCATTAAAAAAAAAAAAAAAAAAGACAAACCCAAAAACAAAAACTCACCAAAATTAAACCAGGCAAATTTCAGAGAAAAGATGAAATCACGGGGAAAAACCATTACAGAATATTTTCAACCTTGGTACAATTAGAAGGTCTTCTGAGAAAGAATGCTCCGATGTGATTGCTGCCAGATTCTGTGTCAGAGTAGCTGGGGTCAGTTTGTGCAAGTCTGATCTTGACTTCAGTGAACAGCTCCCACACTCAGCTGGGATGTCACTCACATGGGACATTACTTTTTGGCTCTGAAGCTGCAGTGATTCACTATCATGGGAGTTTAATTTGCTGTTTAAATCACCGGGTACTGGGTTTTTTTCCATCCTATGTGGATGACAGTTGTAGCAACTCAGCCTTACCTGTTCTTCAGTCTTCTCAGCCTACCAGTCTTCAATTTAACACCAAATATATGTTTCAGGTTGCTATTTTAATGATGAAAAGTTAATTTAACATATAGATAGAAATCATTTTCCCCAGTGTAATGAATGAGTGGAATAATATTGAATTGCAGAGTTAGTTTAAAATTTGTGATCTTTGTATGTTTTGAAAATGCAGTTTTTTGTTTGTGTGGTTTTAATGCATTTGCTACACAGGATTTCACCAATTAACCTTTTCCATTTGTTATCAAAATGGCTTTGAAGTTTCAGGGCGTCCTAGACCCCACGCTAAACTTGTACAATTAAATATATAAAACACTTCTTGCTGCAATCTTGCTGGTCATTGCCCTCTTCCACTTAACCTTAAAATGTGCTCACAGTGAGTCTTTTGAAAAACATCTTGATATCATTTTATGCACTAAAGCATTTTATGCTTTACCATTTCAGAAAGGTCAACTGAGATGAGGGGTACGGACCTATTTTTCTTTATTTTTCCTTCTGGCATTTTACATTATTTATTTTATTGTTCCTTTGTGGTTCTATTTATTTTATTTGGACACTTTTTTTTTCTAGAAAACATTACTGCACTACAGAGGAATTAGGTCGACTCTACTGTATGCTAGAAACTATCTTCAAAACATTGTATTTTCTTTCAGAAATTAATATAATTGGTTAATTCTATGGTGAATACTTTTACTGTTCTTAGCCATGAACGTCAGAATGTTGTCACAACAAATATACTTATCAAAGAGATATCAGTCTTTGCATACCTTTCTCTTTGGATTATGCAAAAAATGCGTATTTCCCAAGAACATCTTTCAATTACTTTTTTTCTGTGAACACTCTTAACTGTGGAAGGAAATCAATTATTTTCTAAAACGCTTGTATTTCTTGATACTGCACATTCCCATTTGGTTTAATATACATGTTTAATGCCAGAGAATGTGATTTACAGCCTTGGGTAACAATGACTTTCAGACTGAAATACTAATATTTCTTTTGAACTTATAAAATATAACTCTTGATAACAGGAAAGACTGGCAAGTGAGATGAATTTGTAGGAATGAATGCTATGAAAGAGAAGACAGTTTGTGACACTAGGATTTTAATTGCTAAGATCTCTGCGTGCACATATCATGCTATCAGACTTTATAACAAACAAGAGAGAACATGGAAACCTTTCTTTGTATTAGAACTTAAAAGATAATTCTTCACATCTGTTTGTCAAATACACTATTGAAATGGATTAAAAACAGAAAAAAAGAAAAAAAATTGGTGGCAAATCCTAGAGCTGGTGTCGGTTGAGGCATTGACAACCCAGTTGAAAAAGGACATCCTTAGAAAGCAATGAAGACAGGAAAACATCCCTATTTTCTGAAGTGGTCATGTTGCCTTATATGGGACCTTACCTCAGGTCTCCTGTTTCTCTTGAGATCTCACCTCAGATGAGGCTTGAACTAAGCAGTGAATGAACTTTCAGACAGTAAAAGGAAGATATGAAGCCTTCTTCACCCAGTATAACTAAAGGAGTCTAGGAAAACATTACTCTGAGGCTGAAAAGAGTTTAAAGAAATCAAAAAGAACAGACATAAGCACTTCATTGCATGAAAAATAAAGACCATTTTTGTGGTAGTAGAAAAACTGTTTCAGCCATCAGTAAATGTAAACTAAAATAATAAAAGACAATTCAAAGTTTTGGGAACTTGGCCAAATACTTTCAGTGAAGAAACAGAAAAAAGCACTGGGAAAAACAAGGTAAACATTTTAAAAATTTGAATATTAAGGACATAGGTTTGAGTGACCTTCTCCTAGCTGGATGGCCTTACAGGGCTGACGAGCTCCATCTGCCCGGGGGAGTTTCCCTGACCGGGAATTGAACCCAGGCCGCAGCGGTGAGAGTGCTGCATCCTAACCACTAGGCCACCAGGGGTCCTATCCATATATAAACTGAATATTATAAGGAGACTTAAAAGGAGAAGAAACATATACCAAGGACACCAGTGGCAAGACAAGGGGCAATGGTTTTGAACTGAATCAGGGTATATTCAGATTGGACAACAGGGAACTTTTAAGATAAGAATAGTGAGACATTGGAACAGACTACCCAGAGAAGCTGTAGGTGCTCCATCACCGGAAATGTTGAAGGTCATATTGGATGGCGCTTTGAGCAACCTGGAATCATCAAATCTTTTAATTTGACAATTTCTAAATAAAAAAATAATCTTTCTCAGTTTCAAAATGTTTGGGGTTTTGCTCTTTGGTTGATTTTTTTCCATTTAAACAGTGATCAAAATATTGTTTGGAAATTCAAGTAATATTAAAATTTAATAATTGAGATAAAATTTTCAGATGAAAAGCATTTGAGAGAGGGGAGTAACAGGGGTAATTATGTAAGATAAAGAAAGGAAACTTATTTCACTTCAATTTAACCCAAGTTTAAGTCTTGAAACAGGATTTTGTTATTCACTTACAATTATATTAAAGACAAAGTTCTGATAATATCATCAGCACATTGCAGAAATACTTATGTCTCCAAAGCAGGGCTAACATACCTGTAATAAGTTCTATTCTGAGAAGGCTAAACTGAGAGCTTTGTTCTTTGGTATGAGTTCAGGACTGTCTGTATTAAAACACTAAAAGTCACAAACTGCTGATATCACAGTGATTTCATGATATCATGATTTCTGAGTATAGTTGTCAGATCTAAAATGAGTCATCTTTTTTTTTTATTTCATTTTATCTGGCATTAGCTGAAATTCATTTAAAATTTTTAAGGAATATTAAAGCAATATATTCTTGTCCTTTTTTTTTTTTAAATGTATCTCTTCTTGAACACAAGTGTTATTTTGTCTAGCTCACTCCTAGATTCTCATTTAAGTATTGTTTCAGGGTGATTAAAAAGCAGGATACTGTAAAGGATACTGTAAAGGATACTGTAAAGACACAACTGAGCCATTTTAATATTACATTCATTGCATCATGTGCCAAAGTAATTCAGGCCACTTTTAGCTGAAAAGGAAACAAATTGAAAGTATTAAGGAATAGAATTTACTGTTCTAAACATGTAAAAAACTTAGAAAGAGTTGAACATTTCACATTGGTTGTTTTTATTTGGACTCATTTCTTAGCAAATCAAGGAAGAAAAGAACAAACAAAATTCCCTGACATTTCATTCGTGAGCCAATTTCCAGAGGGAAAAGATGCTTGTTCCATCATATATTCTGTTTCTCTGACCTGAGGCTATACTGAAGCCAGGTTTTTTCCAGTTGTGTGCAAATTCTTCCCATAAAAAGTGAGGTTATAAATGTGGATGTCACCATCTGATTGTCTAATAGGGTTTCAGCACAGCAATATGGGTTTTTTTCTTCCCTTCCTGAATTTATTTCACATGTAACATTATTTTTTACAATCTCTTATATAGTGTGTATTAGAAAACCTTGATCAGAAATTCACGTTTTAAAAAGTAGTAAATTTTTCTGTAACCTAAGGGTGGCAGCAGCCTAAAAATTTACTCTTATTCTTCTTTGCTGTAATCATAATTTATGTCCTACCTAAATTATTGGTGTTTTTTTTATCACATAGTGATAAAAGAATGTGCTCTCATCTCATCCTCTTCCTTGTCTTTTTGGAGTGTAATCTCTGGTAACCGGCATCCTTCTTTAATGTCAGAATCGAGTATTTAAGTTGCTTTCTCTCTCTGGTGACACCTTCATTGATAGAAAGAGGGAAAGATATAAGCAGTGTAGCAGGTTCTCCTAGTAACAGTTAGGAATGTAGTCTGACTTTACATTTGATGGATGGTGATTTGCTTCCCTTGTGAACTAGGGGCTGTCACCCATTTAAAGCGTTTCTAACTAGATAGAGTACATTAAGGACAGTGCAGAGAAACTATTTCTTTTTCTTTGCCTTCCCCCAGACCTAACAAATGATGACTTCAGTTCTTCAGCCTATTAAGAGGAAGAAAGAAAAAGAATGGCTTATTCCCTGAGGTAAGTCCTCTGTTTCTGTTTGTGTTTGAAGTTCGTCCACAGAATCTGAGCACAAGAACTTGACAGTAAACTTTACCCCAAGGATTGCTTCAAGGCCAGCCTAGTTACAGGAAGTAATCTTCTTCCCATAAACAAATAAAACAGGAAAATTAAAGATAAAGGAATGGGATGGGGTGTGAAAGGAAGGTGTAAGTTATCAGTTGCTTGTGTTTCAAAAGGGCACACTGAATTTGTTGCTTCAGGAAGGAAAGATTCTCACTTCCATCCAACACACCCATACTGTTCAATCCTGCTAAGTGTATTAAAATATGTTATTCTGGATGATCTCAAAACTGAAGTCCCAGCTAATATACTTTTTTGATTATATGGGCTAGTTATAAAGGTTTGATGTCACATGACTTGACTTTTTTGTGTTTCCCTTAGTATCTTGTGGCAGATATTTCTTAAATGCACCCCTACTTAAAGTGTGCTACAATAAAAGATACACCAAAAAGAAAAATAGTCAGAAAAAAAAGTCATATATTGACTTTCTATTCTATTCTATTCTATTCTATTCTATTCTATTCTATTCTATTCTATTCTATTCTATTCTATTCTATTCTATTCTATTCTATTCTATTCTATTCTATTCTATTCTAATCTTATCCTATCCTATCTTATTCTATTCTATTCTTTTCTGTTCAGGATCACATATTTACATAATTTTGTTGTTCTCTTGTAATAGATAGTGATAATAGAAATAGTTATGCCTCGCACATCGTTAATATTTCCAAATAATACAGAGTTGGAACTTAACCCAGAGAAAGCCATTCCCAAAAAGTCCTGACAGGTGGGCTGGAGTTTCTGGTATTCATTTCACCATGGACACTGCAGGATTTAGGCAATGCAGTAAAGACTAGGTGGTTGTGTTAGACTTTTCTTTATAAACTTCATTAATTACCTGATTACCTGATTACTTAATTCACTGATTACCACATAGTCCAAGCACATTGTCCAAGCTGTAACACAGATGTACCACTCCATTGTATTAATTCAGACAAGTGCAATCCTTTTTTACCAAGGCAATCTTGAAATTGTCATGACATGAATTTTTCTTTCTCATAGAGAAGGAACATCTGATAATAGCGACATTGACATAGAATTGTGTAGGACTATCTGCCAGAGAAAGCTTCTCCATATGTAATAACTCACAGCAATAATTTCTGAACTATTTTTATATTTGTTTAAACATTTTGAGAGTCAAAGTATTATTCATTCTGTCTCTCTCTTTACTGTCTCCCGGTCTGGTGCAAACTTCTAAGTAATCAACATCATTCATTCTTAAAACTCCAATATTGCTTGATCCTCTCAAAGCCAAGGCACACCATTTGGTGGCAACAAATCCCTCCACTCTTCCACTATCAAGCAAGCATGCAAAGTATTTCACAATCAAAAGCAAGCAAGAATCACAATGACTTAAGAGTTAGTTAAATCTTGAGTAGGAGCTTCAATATCTTCCATAATCCCCATATTCTCTCTGACTTTAACAACTAATAACTAGTCCAACAAGATAGTTTTTAATTACACATCATTGTAATTCTTAACATATATTTTTCCAGTTGGTTGTGTGTATTGTGAATGTTGTATTTGATTTCAGTCCACTTCCATGTTTCAATTCCAGCCCTCAGAACTTTGGGCAAGATTGACTTCCTGTCCAATTGAGGCATTCATTTTTATTTTCAGAAAACAGTAATGTATGGAGGAAATTATTTAAAACGTGTCTTCTAATTTGCCCTTCATAATGAGTCTTATAATGACTAAGGAGGGAACTGACTGCAAGACACCTATCTCAAAATTAACCCCATAATTATGGAACTGATGTTTTTAAGTTTTGCTTTGTTTTATATCTATATACTCACATGGAATGCAGGAATGAACAGTCAGTGATTTTGTGCCTTCCTGCCCCAGCAGCTAGCTTTACCTCTTAAGAAGGGTGGTGTTTTGATGTCTTGCCTTATCTCCCAGCAGATCACCTGAGCAAGAAGAACTTACACTGACTGAGGTGCTCACTTTCTCTCTTAAGAGTCTGAAAAGAACAGCAAGTCATTCACAGTATTCATCAGAAGTGTTCAATATACAGCACACTGTAAAAACTAGACACATATTCTACCTATTTTAGAAAGATCTATTTCATATCTAAAAATTAGACAGATAGACTGAAGTTGATTGTAGGCCATAAAAAAAATTTAATTTAAACCTTCAATAAAACTGTACTCTTTTGTTGCAGGGAAAGGTTTGTTTTTCTCGTAAGAGTTAAAACAGTCTGATATTCAAGTCCTGGAGTAAATCTATCCAAAACATCAAACTCCAATTCAGGCCACCATGGACAGAGGGCAGCATTGATACTGATAGACCAACTGAATCTTGATTTTTCCACAGGGATTTTCTGCAGCACTTTTCAGCTTAATTTTTATGTCTATTTAATCAGTGTTTCATTTTTCCCCATCTTAACATCTTGAGATGCCCTAAGAGAGATAAAAAGAGTGAAGTATTTAAATAATAAACTTGAATTTTGAGGCAGTTACCATTAAGTTTTTCAACAGCATATTCTGTAAAGATGAGAACCGTTCTTAAGAATATGACTCACAGCTTAGGCTTGATAAACAAATTCAACAGCACTGTAAAAGTGCAATTTGCAGCAAAAAGACCTTAGGATGGAAAACATTACCCAAAGTAAAATGAAGAGAATAGTGCTGCTAATATTTTAAAACTACTTCACCTATTGTGAAACTTCTCACTGATTTTACAAAATAATTCTAATCTGTAAGGATGGATCCACATCATAAAAATTGAAACCAAGCATATTACAGCTTGAAAAATGAGGATTTCTATACATTGCCAAAACAAATTATTTTGACTTGCTTTAAAAATATATGGAGGCTCCTTCAAGCATTATCATGGATAAGTCATTATAAGACTTGCAGGTTCATACATCACTGCTCTTTGCTGTCAGTATGAAAAATAGGACTTTTTGTTTACTTAAAAAATTGAAATGCCATGATTCTGCTGTTGAAAAATGAGGCGGGAAAAACAGTGTCCTCTCATTTTTGAAAAATGTATTTTTTATTGAAGCAAAAGTGATGGGAGGAGAAAGACATTATGTGCATTCAGGGAAGCAGACTGGTCTCAATTGACAAAGGATAAAGGTTAATAATAATAGCTGGGTCATTGAAGACAAAGTGACCAGAACCAAGTATGGAGTTGACGACAATATGAGTCAAAAATTAAGGTCTCAGCCTACAGCAGACCCATCTTTGAATCCCAATAGATACATAATTAATAAAGGCATGATGAAATAAGATTCATGTTTCATGACAGAGTGAGACTCCTCAGCCAGAATGCATCTGTTAATAATATAAAAATCCCCTCTGGAATGGGAGTTTAATAATTCTCATTCATGCTTTAAATAGTAGATCACAGGAATAAATCAGCATTATGATTTTAGGGGTACAACTTATTAAATGTTGTTTCTGGCATTTCATTTACTATAAAATAATTTTTAAAATATTCTGTAATATTCATTCTCAGAGGTAGATTGATCAAATAATCATGCAAATACTAAAGTACAGCCTACATTAATCTTAATTTTTTTAATTTTTAAAAGCTTATGAAAAGTAATTTAGCTGTTGTGACGGAAAGAGAGATTATTCTGGCAGATTCTTAAAGTCTGTGGATTAATAAGGGATGAGCATGTGCTTGCATTCATTACATATACTTACAGGCCTCATCCTGCAAGGGCAAATTTTTTGTAGTTTCTATTTCCAGACCTATATGACTAGGTCCACTTCAATGGTACTCATAAATGTTTTATTGCAGAATAAGTTTGAATTTGGATGCTTCCCTTTCTTTGTTTGTTATCAATTTCCTATAGAAAATATTACCAAATACTGGATAGAATACAAATCTTGAGATAACTTCATTTGTTTCTGAGGTAAAACTGCCAATAATACTTAAAAAAAAATAAAAGAGCTACAGTGTTGCTGACTTTTCCAAGCAAAAAGGTCTTTCTTAGGCAGCCTCAAGTGCAGACAGAAATGAGAAAAGTCTCTACCAGATGGCAGGACTCCCAGTAAAAGAAGCCCATGGTGAAACTGTATTTCCCAATTCATGAAGAAAGATAAATTCTCTACAAGAATCTCTTCCATTAATGAATAACTGTAATTTAATATCTACTAAACTCACATCTGTATCAGTAATCCAAGAATAAATCAATTCATCAAGATGAGCAATTAATGGTTCCTCCAATCTTGTGATGGAAAGCAAACAAACCAAAATGACAATCGAGAAAAAATGCAAAGGAGAAGGAAAATTCCAGAAAAATTCAAATCCTTCCTCTGATATGGGTCAAGAACAATTTTTTTCTTCCACTCACCTTCTTCCATGGAGTTATTTAAAAACTAAAATTTTTGGTCTAAACATTTAAAGAAAAAATGTAACATTTCCATAATGCTGATTGTCTTTGTAATCAGTGATAAATATTGTCTTAATCTGCCACAAATTATACAGATTTTTCTAAAACTAATTATTTTTTCTCCACAGTTGTCTTTGTTTATAGTAATTAAGTTGATTAGGAGGTTAAAGGAACATATTTTTACTATTGTTGATCTGTTACTCAATACACATTAAGTTCAAAGGTGTGCATTAATAAAGACTTAAATACAAAATCCAAGGCAGATGAAAATTGTTTCCCATGCTTTTCTCCCATCACACCATTTTGAGGCATTAATAGGTGAAAACCTTTGTCCAAAGACCTTGTAAGAAAATATACTTCTGACAAAACTGACCCTAAGTTAAACACACAGAGGTATCTCAGTTTTTGGCTGAAGATTAAGTATCTAACCATTCTTAGGAGGTTAGCTGATCGCTAAGGGGATTAAATTGGGGGAGGGAGGGGTTGAGATATGTTTGGAAGAAGGTCCTCCTTGAAATTCTGAAACCTATCCCAAATATATTTTGTGGTACTAGAAAATGGGATAAATTGCTTAAACCTGGAAAGGTGGTAAAAAGTGAAAGGACAGTAAAACAGCTGCTTGGCAAGCACTCCACAATACTGAGACCAGGTTTGTTTGTAACAGTATAAGAATTCAGGCAGCAATCTGTTCTGCTTACTCTACAAGACAGTCATGGTGAGTTCACATTGTTCTGTTTAAATGTTCAGGTATGGAAAAAAAAAGTTTGATAAAATTAAACTGCATACTACCGAATGGACCAGTATCACTCAGCACCATGCCATAAACTTTTTACTACTCAGAGCTTGTGGAAACAAAGTGAGAAGGAATGAGCATCAATTGTGTTTGTGTATCAGGGCTGAGAACAGGTCTTTTACGGCCCAGGAGACGGGGCCTTTGCTCTGGAAGACAATTAGGCAGCAGGTGTTAGGATTCAAGTCAGAGGCCAGACTTGGTAGATTCAAAATTCTCATAGGCCAGAAGAAAGTGAGAAATTGGTTTAAATTTTCTTTTAGAAGGAAAGGTGCAGAAAGGAGAGGTGCAGAAAATACCTGACAATAGCAAAAGTTGGAGGAAGTTGCTGTCCTCTTTGAAGTATTTGTGTTGATTTAAGTGAAACTGTCTTCTTGTGGAGAACTGCCAGTGAAAAGTTGTAAAGAAATGCTGTATGGGTACGGTTGTGGTCCCAAATGCTGTAGCTCAAACATGACCAAACACCTCAATATGCTGTCATATTAAACAGAAAACTATGGTTTAGTTAAATTCCTCTTCAGCTTTTCTTAAAGTTCCAGGGATCTTCACAGGTCCAGAAAGCCTTTAATAAATTTTAGAATGAAAATTTAACAGCAGTACAAAATGCTAATGCTGTCAATAAATATCTGGCATGTCTGTGCATATTTCTTAAAAACTATGCCAGCTTCCTTCAGGTAATTTCATTAACAAGTTTGGTTGATTAGCATTGTCTTGGCTCAGACCGAAAGAGAGGAAAAAGAAATCAGACAGCATCAAAACTTCAAAATAGACATCTTTTAGTACCAAATTTCCTTTTCTTGGCACACTGAGGCCTGCATAATTATTGAAGGAACTATTATACTTGGACGTTCTTCCCTAATCATGAAACAATCATATGGCAAGTGCAAGTGTGATAGAAAGAACTTCAAGAAAGACAGTATTACCAGAGATAGACCAGAGCTATGTTATTGGAATTCAGAATAATAATGGTGATCACAAGACAGTGATCAAACTTTATCATTTGTGACCACACACTTTCTTAAGTGATAACTTACTTACCAAGAGGGTATTAGACCCAGTAAAACTATTTGTTACCCAACAAGAACAGCAAGAAGTTTTTGATTTATCTGGATCATCCTTAACAAATTGTTTTTGTGATTAAAAAATGCATAAGGTAAGTTCAGTTTGCTCTGTGTTTTTAACCAGTAAAAACAAGAGAAGCAGAAGGAACTCAAAAAGTAAGAACAGTTTCAAGATACCATATTTATGAAACAACCTTTTTTTTTTTTTTAAGGGCTAGAAACAAATTCCAGGCAAATTTCCAGGTATTGTCCTACTTAATAAGTCTCTGTCATTCACAATGTGGAAGTTCATATTCTTTTAATACTGACAGGCTCTATGTGGAATTACTTGAGACTGGCCACAAAGACACATATACATTGCAAACATGTATATTGTGTATCTTCCTTACCAGCTCTTTTGTTAAAAAAATACCAAAGAAACACAACAAAATCAAAGCTGGAAAATACTTCAACAGACACCCATATGAAAGGTATATAATGCTTAGAACTATGACTGTATTGTCAATACTTGTATCAGGCAGCCAACATACAAACAATTTAATTTGGATAAAGGAAAAAAAATAGCACAACCACCACTAAAAAAAACCCAAACAGCAATAACAACAAAACACAAAACCAACCAACCAACCAAAAAATGCTAAATATAAAATTCATTACATATACATATTTTCAGCCTTTTTTTCCACTCTAGTTAAGTTCTTTGCCCCTTCAATCTCTTTTTTTTTCCTTATTTTTGAGAAATAAAACTTTTCTGCCTTCTGTATCAATAATTTTTCTTTTTAGACAGTAAAAATACTGTGGTAATGTTGTACTATCTGAGAGCAGTCCCATGGATTAACTCGTCCAGCAAGTGTTCATAGCTTCTGTCTCTGAAATTCAGTGGACTTTCATTGATTTCCACGACTATGAACCAAAACATTTTTGCATATCACAGAGTTAGCCACCACTAATAGCTTTGAGTAAACAACACAAAAATACTTAGTTTGATATTTGTTTTTGATTTCCCGTGTAGCTCTCTACCACTTTCAGTTGCTGTTAAGCACGTGCTATACTATATCTACTAGCAGAAAAATTGTGTTACAAGTTTCATGCTTCATATATAAATACATAAATTGCTCTCAGTGTTCTGTATCAAATACTGATTCAAAAGGTATTTGAAATTATCTGGGTATAGTGTAGTGATGCTGTCAGGAAGACCAACGACCATCAAAGAATTAATGGTCCCCATAACAGCTCACCTGGGACAGCCCACGCCTGTGCTGCACTGAGATGTGTGTACATCTTGGCCTTTAGGTCTGTGTTTGCTGTGCAAATCCCTTGGCAGGAGGATAAACTCAGCCAGCTCATTGCAAAGGAGGAGGCTGCACCCTCTGGGTGCCAGTGGTGACCTTGCTTTCATCTGCAAGGATTCAGAGGATTGTCTATGTGAACAGCTGGTTTCGGCTGTAGAACTGACAAATATAATGGTTTCCTCACAAGACAGCGCTGTAATAACTCAACTGACTGAACAGAGAGAAAGACCTGCTATGGATGAGTGCCGGATGCTGTGCTGTGCGTGGGTTGGGGTCCTGTTAGATGCTACTTCATCCAGAGCTCCCGGCATCCAAAGGGACATGGGTTTACCTATGCTATTCTCGTATCTTAATGTTATCTCAGTAAACAGTATTTTCCACAGTAAAACCAGATAAACATTAATTTAAATTCCACCTTGTGGTGTCTAACTGTTTTTCTTACTGGGCTCGTGATGGATTAGAACCTCCTAGTGTGAAACATATACCGGGTAAAACTGAGAGGTGGAAGATGCTAGCTTCAGTCAGCTGATACAGCTGACACAGCTGACAGTTCTTAAGTTAAAGTAGAGGATCAGACCACTGGTACTCCAACCTTCCTTGGAAAAAAAAGAAGTTATACACTCACCTATTGCAAATGAACTTACGGTCTGTAGAATTGGATTTTTTTCATGTCACTTGAAATGGACCTAGGACTAATGTGGTAGAGAAACAAAACTTCTGAAAGTAAATACAACTTGCAGTAAAAGGACATTTTAGGAGAAGCAATGCTTATTTTAATGTCTATACTAATCTTCGTCATCCTTATTTTCAAAAATATTTATCACCAGCAGCTCCAGGAAAAGTCTAAAGGAAATGTAGTTATTCAATACTTTTGAATTAAAGTTCTTTCTCTTGACTCTGTTACTTGCACTGTGAAAATCTATATTCATTCATGAGAGGCTCTTTTAATTTTGTATTATCAGAAAATCTTTTATAAGCAAGTATAATGTGTTGTATCCAAATCCTTTGCAGTGGAAATGATAAGTAACAAATATTATTGAGATATTGGTAGAAAGAGTTAATAAAAATGGTAAATTTAATATATCTGTTTTCACCTTCAGGCTAAGACTTATTACTGTATATAAATCTCTTCCAAGACTGGATATTATAACAGAGATGAACAAAAGTTGTTTGTATAGAAGTTTTAAGCAACAAACATAATTTGTAAAATTCATCTCATATTCACACATTACTGTTGATGAAGGTCACTTTGCTCTCATTGCCAGAGCATATTAGAATAATTGCTAAGTACTTTTTTCAGCACTTGTAAACAAGTGGCAGTAGAAAAGCTGTATCTGTGTATTCTTTGTGCATTATTGCTTATTCTTTGTGGAATGTTCAACTCTGCAATAAACCCTTTAATTAATCAGACCTAGTCCTTAACTGTGTGTGAGAAGTAATGTTTTATATCATGGTATATAGCAGAACAGAGCAATTATAAAGATGCAGTGTATTCTCCATTTAAGGTCGAGAAAGGGTATCATGTTTAGGAAATAAACAGATCCACCTTGAATGTCTGGGACTGAATGTCACTGGATATAATATTAAGTTGATGAGACTCAATTCAAAACTAATGAAAAATGCAATAATGGAAGAGGAAATCATTAAAAATCATTGCCCTGTGGTTATATTACTCATGTGAGAAATTACACAGGTTTTACAGAGATACCTACCTAGTCCTTTATTGATTTTTTTTTTTTTGTTAAATACATGAAAGATGAAATTGCTGGATTAATCCACAGTATAGCACAGAAATAATCAGTATATCAGGCACTCTGCATTTCTGTCAGAGCAATATAAACTGACTAAAATATGTAAGTTACTGTTGTTTCAGAGAGATTTAAGACATGATTTGCAGCACAGTATTCCTGTATTATTTTACTGTGGCTTTCTACTCATTAAAATAGTGTAGTCTGTAGCATGTCTTTCTTAACCTGTTTTGTTTCGTAAACACAACCACAGTTGCCAAAGTGCGTGATTCTGACAGGATTCTGACAGCTTCTAGAAGGATGATTTCTTATGATTTATTTCATTCCATGTATTTGAGTACCCTGTAATTTAAATACAGAGACATCCCCTTTCTTGTGCCATTTTGATGCCTGTGGGGTATAAAGAGTATTATCAAAGATATTCAATTTATCATCAAAGGAAGAACTGTTTTCTTAAGCTGATCAGGCTGTACTTGAGGAAAACTTCACTTAGCAGACGTTTCATCTGCAATGTGGACCGTTTTGCAGTTCTGAGCAACAGCAATGCCAAATGGGATAGGTCATCATGTTTATTCTCAGTAATGTCAACAAGTGTTGTCTTTGTCTCTAACCTATAGAGAAATAAGAATTTGGGGGATGACTTATTAAACAAAAAACATCTACTTTTTATAGAATTTCTGAACTTTTCTCTTCAAGATGTTACTTCAAGTTAATTGAATAAGTAGGAGATATAATTATTTAGATAAATTTCCTTTAAACGGTCATTGACCTTTTTCGAAGCTTAATTTCTGGTCTCTGAGTGTTTAAAAATATAAAAATTATGGCTTCATTGATAATGCTCTTCACATTCTAATGTTTTCTTTCTTTGGTATTTAAAGAATGAGACACTGAAAGGTGACTTGTCTGCCTCCATTATTGCTTGCATCTCCCCGGGTGCCCTTAGAGAACAGATATGAGGCCCTGGACTCAGAGAATCAGGCAGAGGACAGACAAGAAGAAGATCTGTCTTGAAGGTCTCCTGTTCGCACCCCGTCTACAAGACAGGATACAACTACAGCTACAAAGAAAAAAAGGGTAGTTGTAGTTGGTGACTCCCTTCTGAGGGGAACTGAGGGCCCGATATGTCGACTGGACCCATCCCATAGAAAGGTCTGCTGCCTTCCTGGGGCCCGAGTGAGGGATATTAGTAGGAGACTCCCTCAGCTAATTCGGCCCTCAGATTATTATCCACTGTTGGTAGTCCAGGCTGGCAGTGATGACATCAATGGAAGAAGTACCAAGGCAATTAAAAAGGACTTCAAGGCACTGGGGCGATTAGTTGATGGGACAGGAGCACAGGTGGTATTCGCCTCAGTTCCTGCAGTAGCAGAGATGAATGAGGAGAGTAGGAAAACCCATCTTATCAACAGGTGGCTAAGGGATTGGTGCCACCGGCGGAACTTTGGGGTTTTTGACCATGGGCAAATTCCATCATGCCTAGTCTCTTCAAACCAGATGGGCTTCACCTATCTAGCAAGGGCAAAAGGACCCTAGCCCGTAAGTTGGCGGGGCTGATAAGGAGGGCTTTAAACTAGGTTTGAAGGGGGAAGGGGTTGAAACCGGGCTCTCCAAAAAGGAGGTCAAGGGTGGACAGCCCAAGTTAAGAGCCAAATCAGCAGGCCAGCTGAAGTGCATGTACACCAATGTACGCAGCGTGGGTAACAAACAAGAGGAGCTGGAAGCTGTTGTGCAGCAGGAAAGCTATGATATAGTCACTATCACGGAAACGTGGTGGGATGAGTTGCATGACTGGAGTGCTACCATGGGTGGCTACAGGCTCTTCAGAAGGGACAGGCAGGGTGGGAGAGGTGGAGGGGTAGCTCTATATGTTAGAGAGTCTCTTGACTCTGTAGAAGTTGAAGTCAGTAACAATAAGGTTGAGTGCCTGTGGATCAGAATCAGGGACAAGGCCAACAAGGCTGATATCCTGGTGGGAGGCTGTTACAGACCACCCAATGAGGATGATGAGGGTAATGAATTATTCTACAAGCAGCTGGCAGATGTCTCAAAATCGTCAGCCCTTGTTCTCGTGGGTGACTTTAACCTGCCATATGTCTGCTGGGAACTCCACACAGTGGAGAAGAGGCAGTCTAGGAGATTCCTAGAGTGTATAGAGGATAATTTCCTGCTCCAGCTGGTAAATGAGCCTACTAGGGATGGAGCCCTACTTGACCTCCTGTTCACAAACAGAGAGGGCTGGTGAGAGGTGTGGTGGTCGGTGGATGTCTGGAGCACAGTGACCATGAAATAATAGAATTTTCAATACTCAGGGATGCAAGGAGGGCCATCAATAAAACCTCTACGTTGGACTTCTGGAGGGCAGATTTCGGCCTATTCAGAAGACTAGTCCAGCGTGTACCCTGGAAAACAGCCCTTGAAAACAAAGGGGTCCAGGAGGGATGGACGTACTTCAAGAAGTAAATTTTAAAAGCACAGGAGCAGGCTGTCCCAGTGTGCCGAAAGGCGAGCTGGCAGGGAAGACAACTACTCTGGCTGAACAGGGAGATTTTGAAAGAAATAAGGGTAAAGAAAAAAGCCTACTGATTATGGAAAAAAGGGCTGGCTACTCAGGAAGAATTTGGGAATATGGTTAGGTCATGTAGAAAGAAAATTAGAGAGATGAAGGCACAACTTGAACTGAACCTCACCACCTCTGTGAAGGATAACAACAAGTCCTTCTACAGATACATCAATAGCAAAAGGAGGGGGAAGGAAAACCTCCATTCTTTACTGGATATGGGCGGGAATATAGTTATCAAAGATGAGGAAAAGGCTGAGGTATTTAACACCTTCTTTGTCTCAGTCTTCAACAGTAAGACAGGTGTCCTGAGGACAGCTGGCTTCTGGAGCTTGTAGAAAGAGACAAGAACCTGAACAGCCCCCCTGTAATCCAGAAGGAAACAGTTAGTGACCTACTGAGCTGCTTGGATCCCCAGAAGTCTATGGGACCAGATGGGATCCATCGTAGGGTGATGAGGGAGCTGGCAGAAGAGCTTGCCAAGCTTCTCTCCATCATTTACCTACAGTCCTGGCTCACTGGGGAGGTCCCAGATGATTGGAAGTTGGCAAATGTCACACCCATCCACAAAAAGGGCCGCAAGGAGGACCCAGGAAACTACAGGCCCA
The DNA here is from genome assembly GCF_003945725.1 of Corapipo altera. NCBI lineage: Eukaryota > Metazoa > Chordata > Aves > Passeriformes > Pipridae > Corapipo > Corapipo altera. Next base: position 2,095,252 of record NW_020884921.1, on the reverse strand, counting down.
TTAGCCTGACCTCAGTGCCTAGCATGATTACGGAGCAGATCATCCTAAATGCAATCCCACAGCACCTACAGGATGGACAAGGGATCAGACCCAGCCAGCATGGGTTTAGGAAGGGCAGGTCCTGTCTGACCAACTCGATCTCCTTTTATGATCAGGTGAGCCACCTAGTGGATGAGGGGAAGGCTGTGGATGTGTCTACCTGGACTTCAGCAAGGCCTTTGACACCATCTCCCTCAGCATTCTTCTGAAAAAGCTGGCAGCTCATGGCTTGGACAGGGGCACCCTGTGCTGGGTTAGGAACTGGCTGGAGGGCCGGGCCCAAAGAATGTTGCTGAACGGTGCTGCATCCAGTTGGCAGACGGTCACTAGCAGTGTCCCCCAGGGATCAGTGTTGGGCCTAGTTCTGTTTAATATCTTTATTGATGATTTAGATAAAGGGATTGAGTCCATCACCAGCAAATTTGCAGATGACTGAGGGGGAGTGTTGATCAGTTGGAAGGCAGGAGGGCTCTGCAGAGGGACCTGGATAGGCTGGAGAGTTCCAGCGGGATGAGGTTCAACAAGGCCAAGTGCCAGGTCCTCCACTTAGACCACAACAACCCCCTGCAGCGCTACAGGCTGGGCACAGAGTGGCTGGAGAGCAGCCAGACAGAGAGGGACCTGGGAGTTTGGATTGACAGGAAGCTGAACATGAGCCAGCAGTGTGCCCAGGTGGCCAAGAAGGCCAATGGCATCCTGGCCTGGATCAGGAACAGTGTGGCCAGCAGGTCCAAGGAAGTGATTCTTCCCCTGTACTCAGCACTGGTGAGGTCACACCTGGAGTACTGGGTCCAGTTCTGGGCCCCTCAGTTCAGGAAGGATATTGAGGTCCTGGAGCAGGTCCAGAGGAGGGCAACAAGGCTGGTGAAGGAACTCAAGCACAAGTCTTATGAGGAGAGGTTGAGGGAGCTGAGGCTGTTCAGCCTGGAAAAGAGGAGGCTCAGGGGAGACCTCCTCACTCTCTACAACTCCCTGAAAGGAGGTTGTAGCCAGGTGGGGGTTGGTCTCTTTTCCCAGGCAACCATCAGCAAGACAAGAGGCCATGGTCTTATGCTGTGCCAGGGGAGGTTTAGGTTAGATATCAGAAAGAATTTCTTTACAGAGAGGGTAATCAGACATTGGAATGGGCTGTCCAGGGAAGTGGTGGATTCTCCATCCCTGGATGTTTTTAAGACGAGACTGGATGTGGCACTTAGTGCCATGGTCTAGTAACTGCAGCAGTAGTGGATCAAGGGTTGGACTTGATGATCTTGGAGGTCCCTTCCAACCCAGCTGATTCTATGATCTTCTATGTTGTACACAGTGACACCGGAGAGCTAAAACCCACCATCTTTTTTAATGGTATTTTAAATTTAAACACACATTTTCAAAAAATGGGATTCTGCTGTGCATGTAAATCTGTTTCTTATACATGCATTAGACTATGTATATACCCACCCAGTATTTTGCATACATGTACCTGAACTGCTTGCACAGCCATGATAGAGTTGTCACTGAGATGTTTATTTTTTACTAAATTTTTTCACATGGGTGTTTTGAAATACCAAATTAAATAGAAATTCTTGCGCTTTGTAGTAATTGGCAAATGACTGAGGATTTTTGCATAGTAGCAATGCTCCTGTGTAACTACCTTCAGCGAGATGTACCTGAATCTGTCAAGTAATGCTATAGTCTTTTATTTCTCTCTCTGGAGATTACAAGTAAAAATACAGAATTGCAACAGAAAGCTTTGATAAAGAAAGATAAACAATTTCTGCTTTTTCTCCTAGCAAATTATTGACCATTTGGTGTTATAGCATTCTGACATTAAATCTGTAAAAGATTTGGTCTTTATAGGTCCAAGTTAGGAAGAAATTGTATTTTAGATTCAGTGGATGCAAACAAGATTCATTCAGTAGTATATACCTTTACTTTACAACTTTGAAATATGTGATCACTTTAAGGAAAGAGGTCTCCATGGAAGTTTTAGGCTTGAGCAATTATCAAGTTAATGGGTTGTTTTAACTTCACCATGAAAGCTTTCTTTTTTATTCAAATTTACCCCATCTTTAGGTTATTTTGCAAATTTTAGTAATATATTAATGTTGATTTCTGAACATCATACTGACTTTCAATTTCATGAATTCATATCTAAATTAAAAAGTCAATTAGAAAATTTTCTATAAGTGGATTTTAATTTTATATTAATGCTTAATCTTATAATCTCAGAAAACAAGAGAAATCTGACAAAATCAGAAGACAGGATGAGATTTCAAAAGTGTTAACTCTTTGAAATATATAGGTTACTTAGTCATGTGCAATATTCCTTAGCTATTCTGTTTTTCTTCACCTACTGATGCTTTCTGGTTGTTTTGTGGGGAAGGGAATTTAGTTTTTTGCTTGGTTGGTTGTTTTTTCCTGATGAGGTTTAATGGTGAGTACTGGCAAGTTCAGACTAAATTTTTTAAAAAATAAAAATAAAGCTGGAGAAAACAGAGAATATTGGTTGAAATGTTTAGCAAGACAAAGGACAGAACTGTAATACTTCTACATCTGCAGCTAAATACTCAATGTAAGTTGAATCTTCATATATATATTTTTATACCTGCTGTGTACATGCTGAGAAGCACAAGATATTGCTATTCTTGCTATTTTTTCACATACTAGTGCAGACTGTTAGCCCCTATATTCGATATATTCATTTGTTTGTTCTTTTCATATTAAAGAACGGAAATCTGTCAGTGCTTCTCTTACTCAGCAGGAATGAAACAGCTATATTTTTTAAAAATTTTATTTTAACACCTTCACTACCACATTCACTCTCTTCAAATACCTGAAGGGAGGTTATAGCCAGCTGGGGGTTGATCTCTTCTCCCAGGCAACCAACAATAGGACAAGGGGACGTGGGCTCAAGCTCTGCCAGGGAAGGTTTAGGTTAGATGTTAGGAAGAAATTCTTTACAGAGAGGGTTATCAGGCATTGGAACGGCCTACCCAGAGAGGTGATGGATTCACCATCCCTGGAGGTTTTTAAAAAGAGATTGGACGTGACCCTTAGTGCCATGATATAGTACTTGGAGTTGGATCAGGGGTTGGACTTGATGATCTTGGAGGTCTTTTCCAACCCAATCTATTCTATGATTCTATGATTTAACAAAATTATACTATCATCTCAGATTTTTTAAGGTCACTGGATATCTAACCTAAGTAACTAGAACCTGCTCCGAGTCTATACACAGGCTTGAAATAAGTGGAGGACATTGGAGATACACAACACAAGAGCTGAGAGCAGAAGTTTTAATTAGCAGAAACCTGTCAGCCTTCATAATCTTGATAGCTCAAATTTAAATTTCATTCTTGCATCATGTTCTTTCCTATACATACTGAGGTTGAATGTTTTCAGGTAAATGGTAGTTTAAGATCAAAAAGGTTAGCTCATGGGAATGCTTAGGCCTTGCTTCTATGCAGTGTTGGAGAAACATCAGTGTGAGTTACAAGTAGTCACCTATATACATTATGAAACCTTTTCCTGAGCACTGTGTGGCAATGTCATCACTCACACTTGACGTAAGATATACTGTGCACTATATAGTATATACTTACACTGCAACTTGAACAAAGTTCTGGTATGGAAGGAGCAACACTGTTTACTCATAAATATTCTACAAATACAAGTCTACATGTTGAGGTAAGGGAAGAAAACTGACTTTTTTTAGCTTTATTAATTGGTTATAAAATAACAAGGGAGAATAATAACTTTCAGATTTTTCTTTTTTTTTTTTTGTATCTCTATGTCCTTAGTTAGGGAGATAGAAATACACCAACCCAGCATTACTGTCTTGCCTCTCAAAGTAACCCCAGTAAGGTAAATATTTTGTCTTTCTACCTTCTACCCATCTTCTGTGCCATCAGACATTTAATGTGAGTTCTTGACAAACCCTTGTCTTTTTATTGCCTTTGGTTTTAGTTGTGGTTTTGTTTTATTGTTTGATTGTTTTTTCTTCTTGAGCAGATATATTCTGTAAATAACCAAAATATCAACATGTATTGTCATATGGTACAATAAGGAAAATTAACTTTTCCTACCTAGATTTAAAAAATTAAAAAAAAAAAAAAAGCAAAGGTTAACTTCTTTCCCTACTTAACATTTTCAATATGAGTTACTAGATACTTGAAGGAAATGGGCAGAAACATTTGGAATCAATTTTATAAACAGATAGTCCTATATAATAGAGTTGTTGAGGAGTTTGTAGAACTTGAATTCATACATGTTCTTGGCATTTGAATATATAATAATACTGAATCATTAAAACTGCTGACATTTAAGAAAATAAACTTAAGCAAAATATTGTCTGCCAAAATTGGTAAATTTTCCCATAAATCACTTTTAAATAAAATATTCAGCATATGTTGAGCTTAACAGGTTGGCAACTGCTCAGAAAAAGACTATGCCAAAATTTTTATTTTATTTGCTTAAAATAGGAAGGCAATTTGGATTCAATATTTGCAAACTAACACAAAAACAACTGTGAAATTTTTATTGGAAAGTCAATTTTCTGCTATCTCTGTGGGAGTCTTGAAATGTAATATCAAGGTAGGGAGATTAAATAGCACCATTGCAATATCATTATTTCCAATTGGAGGGTTTAAATATGTCCTATATGTACTGATAAAATAGACTGATCAATAGAAAGTTGCCATTAAATTCTCAGTTCAGAAACAATAAATTAATTTCGCCTTTGAATTATACACAACTGAATTATACAAATTAGTCTTAACAACATTCTTTTTTTTTTCTTCAATTACTGTTTTGTCAGGTCATCATTCTTAGTTTCTCTCTGTACTAATGTACTAATACACTCTTTGGTTTGTATTTACTTAAATCCACATTTTCTTTTTTTTAAAGAATTCTTATTTGGTTGATTAAGATAAGTACAAATTAAATGATTGTCAGACTTTTTTTTCCATGCATTTTAATAATCAGAAATTGGAAAACAGTACAATATAACAAAGTACTGCAACATACTGATATAATTTAACTAAGTACTGCAGGTGATAGCACAGCCATAAAGGATTACACAGATGATGCCGTATGATAAAATATTTGAGTGGTAAATGTCTACTCTATAAAGCATATTCTTCCATTAAAAATATATAGAAGCAGATGATTATTTTGAGCTTTTATGAGTAAACTGCGTAAGTAGTATTTTTATCCACTGTAAAGATGGTTTGACCATCACAGGGATTTTATTTGAGCCTTCTTGTACTTCTTAGGAAGAGTAAGTTATATCATGGTTGAGTGAAGAAAAGATACAACTCTCACAACATACAACTGAACTACTAACTCAGGAGCTTAGGTAGACCAGAATTAACTAAATCATGTCCATACAAAATTGATAGTAAAGTCAGAAAATAACATAGACGCTACAAAGCTGTCATGCAACTAACTGTCTTAAAGCCTTTTAGCATGTGTTATAACCCCATATTAATATATCTACCAGGAAGCAATTGCATATAAGTATTTGCTACTGTATCTTAAGAATTCTATTTTCAGTGATATAGCTAGTATGATTTTCTTATGGACTTCAGGAATGGTTATATGGCCTTAATATAAAAAAGAACCTCCTATTTATTTAGATGCAAGTTCATTTATGCTTTGTCTTCATACTAAGAGTTAGAAGTTCAACCTGAGTATTCAAAGGGGTAAAGTTTAACATATGAGCAAGGTTCACAAACTGAACCCCAAAGAAAGACAGTGTGTTACATTATTAAATTGAGACACTATATACTTCTATTTTATTAGCCCTGCTAATGCTTGAATAAACCAAGACACTATTTTTTTGTAAACCAAACTATTTGTCATAAAGTTAAAGCTGAGAATGATGAAAGATGTGGAAACTTTATAGGGTTACCACTATAAATAAACCTCACACCAACAGCTGGCTACATTTCACTGCAAGACTGTGGAAAATCTATTTTTGAAACTGAATAAACATTATACGGCCTTAAAGTAAAGAGGCATATTATTACTTAAAATATTTGCGCTAATGGAATACCCCATATCAGCATTCTAAGGTGAATTAATTTAGTTTAGTAATGCAGCATGGAGAATAATGTATCAAACATTAAATTCTCAAGATTGTTTCAAAGACTTCTAGTTAATAAGTCTCTGCTTTCTACTAAAGTTCATGGCATAATTCAGTACAGATATTTTTCTTACCTCTTTTTTCACAATAAAAGCTTTTTAATGGAAAAGTCAAACTGTTAACAACCAGAATGACTAATTTAGGTTATGCCATAGCATGCAAATAATTTAAAATGTATTAACATAGATTTTTAAAATGTCTATGGAATAAAACCAAGTAGATCTGTCATTTTACACCTGCAGTACTTCTTTCAAAGTCAACAAAACCAAGCTGAAGAACAGAATACGTAGAAAAAACATTATAATAAGGAACAGAGAGACAAAAAAATCTTGCAGAAGTACATCCATATGTTTATCTCATAAGACAATGTGGACCTACAGTAACATGGGAATTTTTGACTTTTTCAGCAAAAGGGAACAAAATTATTTACAAATTCTATAATTTTTCTTTTCATCTGTAAACTATATCTATAATAAATGTTTCTTAAATATTTTCAAAGTAACCAATCATTCTGGGCATGGGGTGGGAGAAAGTTCTGTTTTCTATTATGTAGCGTAAGTTTCAGTCATATCATTCTGCAATCAATGAAAGAATTCTTGGGTTTTTTTCTTTTTTTTTCTTTTATAATTTTGATCATGAATTTCCCTCATCTCTTATTTGCTTATGCAGTAGAAAAGCAATTTTGGATGTTGTCATATCCATTTTTCTGCGCCTTAACGTTCCTGCTATAATTGCAAATTTTACTGTAATTTGCACTTATCTCTAACCAAGAGGGGTCCATTGCTAAAGGCCACATGAAAAATGTCAATATTCGCGCACCTTATTGCAAGGAAATTGAAGAATTTAGGCCCAGAAAAACACCAAGTACATATTAATAGCAACTGTGTAAATGAAGATCGTGTACCACAGTTCTTCAGAAGACTAGTTTAAGATGCAAAATTATTATCTAGAAATCTACCTTATCCTTGTATAAAACAGTTGGAAAATGTTTTGGAAAAAATGTACAGATGCTGCTAACCCTGAAGTTCATCCTTAGTATTAGGAGGCAGGATACAATATTGATTCTGTTCCAAGAACATTAAACTGCCTGATTTTAAAAAGAAATAAAGACCATAGCGACCATTAAGGTTGAATTCAAAATACTTTAAGATGTTGATATGAAAAAAAGGTTCTTTGTGATGTGGGGGATCTATGCTCCTAAGTATCATTAATTTATTCTGTGTTTGAAAATGAGTTTCTTTGTTTGAAGAAAAGATATAATGTAGAAAAGTTCTAATCAGCTTATAACTTGGGTACTAATTTTTGAATCAACAGTAGAGTTACTTGAATTAAAATAAGTCATTGGAATTAATTTTATAAATTCTGAGCTTAATCTGACGGTAGTTTCATTTTTTTAAAACTCTTTTTTTCAACTCTATTACCACTTGAATTTAAATATTTTATCTCATTGGAATTTTATTTGTTTCTGAATGCACAGAGGAAAACATTGAAGGCATTGTACTTGTTAAAAGAAACTTAATTGTCCTTTCCTTTTTGCCCATTTTACACACAAAAGCTCTTAAAAACTTAATTTTGGTTGACTGTAACAAGTTTAGCATTACAGTGTCCAGCTTTTATACATTTTGTTCTTATGACTAATTGTATTTATATTTTAAGAAAAATATAGAAATTTGGCCACATTAAGGAGATCTCTGGTATAGCTCTCAAACATAATTATGTAGAATTAGACAAGAACTAAGATAAAAACTTTTTCCTTTTGATTTTTTAAAAAAATGATCGACACTTTTTTTAGTGTCTGAAGATGAAGTGGAAATCCTCAACTATTAAATTATTCTCAACTCAGACCAGCTTAATAAACTACTTTAAAAATACCCTCGCTCACCATGAACATTGGTCTGGCTTCCATAATGAGTTTTTTTGCAATCCAAGGATTTAGATTCATGTAAAAGGAATGTTTTAAGACAGGATATACAGAAAGTATCACTATCACAGTTGTGCTGAGCATGGAAGATCAAGTTGCAATTCAAGTTTTGTTCTGTCACCATCTGAATTACAACTGCAAATGGCTGAATGGTTCTAAATGAAGCAACCAAAATGGAAATATTATCTTAGAAGTTTTGACCACTCAGCTGGAAACATAAATCAAGCAAAATCCTGATAAGTAAAATAAAAGAAGTAATAATATGAAGGAAAAGGAAGAGAGCATTTGAGTGCTTCAATAGCTCGTTCCTTAAATATCTTCTGTGAAAGTGAGGAAGATAATTGGGGGTTACCTATTCCCAAAATAAAAAATTACACCTGTTTGGGTTCTGAGAAGCAAGACTCCCTGTAAAATCTTACATTAGTCTTCTTTTCTGCTAAAAGTCAGGTAACAATTCCAATGAGACAGTGTGAGCTGAGTGGTCATTTCGTTATTGAAAAAAAGGACTGAACTGCTCTCAGGGAAAGGCAGCCCCACTATGATTCCCTGCAACATGGTGTTGGTGTACACTGCCTAATAGTGATCTGGTTCAGGTCTCTGAGCCAAAAAAAACCTCCAAACTCTCTCCAATTTCTTCAGTGCCCAGCTTACTTACAGCAAACAAATCAGTACCAGCTAAGAAAAAGTAAAAGAAACAGGACTGTTGTGTCAGGTGGCAGCCAGCTCCTGGATCAGCTTACATGAGAAGAGAATTCTTTCCACTAAAACAGGTGGAATTCAATATTCAAATACTGTGCGTATTACTTTAACTTCTTTTTATTCATTTACCAACAAAACAAAAAAAAAAAGATCAACATCGTTGTTTGCCAAAGGAAGAGCCATATGTTACAAATTCAATCTGCATAGTAGATGAGTCATTGACAAAGGCTGTTAATCTTTTCTAAAAAAGAGAATTGTGAAAGTCCACCCCAAACATGGCATATTGGTTGTATATAATTCCAGTACACATGTACAAAAAGAGTTGAACAGGATTATGTTCACATCCATGACAGTACAAAAAAGACTAGATTTATTAAGTCCAAAATTCCATTCAAGTATGCAGAACTACTAATAACAGAAATAGCATGGAATTTCAGTGGATTTGGTATGAAAGTAGACATATAGAACTAGTGTATATATAACTTACAAAGGATAATTAGATTTTTCTTATATATTGTAAGCATGTGGCAGATTTTTGCTGTTATAAAGATACATTCATGAATACAAAGTTTCATCTATATATGTGTGTATATATATGTATATAAGAAAACTTGTTGGCACATGCAACTCTGGAGAAATCAGATCACTTTCCAATTAACAGAAGAATTTCCATTTGGTTTGAGCCTCCATATTTTTTTTATTCTGTCCTATGCTCACCTTTGTGTCCTAGAGGTCTCCTTAATCTTTGACTATTCATTTGAGGACTATTCAAGCAAGTATGAGTTGCCTTCATACAATGTAGTCTGAGAATGGACAGTAGCAGAATGCAACAATGTTCCTTCAGATCTTTTCTCATCCATTGTCTGCTTCCTCAGTATTGTAGACCTTAAAGTTTTAAAATGCAAGTGCACTCATGGGGACACATTTACAGTACCATTTTTCAGCACATCTACCAAACTACTGTCATCTCCCAAAACATTATTAAAATCATAGAATCAACTGAGTTGGAAAAGACCTCCGAGATCATGAAGTCCAACCCTTGATCCAACAGTGCTGTGGTTACTAGACCATGGCACTAAGTGTCACATCCAGTCTCTTCTTAAAAACCTTCAGGGACAGTAAATCCACCACCTCCCTGGGCAACCCATTCCAATGTCTGATTACTCTCTCTGTAAAAAATTTCTTCCTAATATCCAACCATAACTTCCCCTGGTAGAGTTTAAGACCATGCCCTCTTGTCCTACTGCTAATTGCCTGGGAGAAGACACTGACGCCCACCTGGCTACAACCTCCTTTCAGAGAGTTGTAGAGAGTGATGAGGTCTCCCCTGAACCTCCTCTTCTCCAGTCTGAACAAACACAGCTCCCTCAGCTTCTCCTCATAGGATTTGTGTTTGAGTCCCTTCACCAGCCTTATCCCTTCACCAGTGCCGAGTACAGGGGAAGAATCACTTCCCTGGACCTGCTGGCCACGCTGTTCCTGATCCAGGCCAGGATGCCATTGGCCTTCTTGGCCACCTGGGCACACTGCTGGCTCATGATCAGCTTCCTGTCAATCCAAACTCCCAGATCCCTTTCTGCCTGACTGCTCTCCAGCCTTTCTGTCCCCAGCCTGTAGCACTACATGGGGTTGTTGTGGCCAAAGTGGAGGACCCGGCACTTGGCCTTGTTGAATCTCATCCCGTCAGAATCAGCCCAATTCTCCAGCCTGTTCAGGTCCCTCTGCAGAGCCCTCTTGCCTTCCAGTAGATCAGTACTTCTCCCCAAATTGATGTATGTGAGATCCTGGATCAAATCTCACTGAATTTATGATATGCATCAGAATCAACTCACTGTGTGTGTGTGTATGTGGGGAAAGGCTGGGCCCAGACCTGTAGGTCCATGGTAAGGTCTGCACATCAGGCCTGTGCTGAGGGCACAGGGCAGAGCTGGAGGGCAAGGCCTGCTGCCCACACAGAGCACACAGTAGAGCTGCAGGGCTGTCAGTCAAGGCAGAGCAGCCTGGTAGCCCGCCCACACCACACCCCTGCAGCCCGTGGCTGGCTACAGCAAAACTCAGTCGGGCCTGGAAGGTCCTGACAGGATATCCTGCCAGGGAAGGAAAACTATGAATAGATGACACTCCATGCAGTCTCCCTCTTGTACTTTTCTCTTCTCTCTTCTCCCTCTCCAGCTGGCACCATGTGAATCATTGAATCTTGTCGGTAACTATTTTGTCTCTCTCCTTTCTCTCTAAAGAGACATCTTTACCCTTTTTAAGCTGTTTTCTTCTGTTACTCTTTTCCTTCTCTTTTGGGTAACTTAAAACCAATAAACTGTGTTTTACTAAAGTTTGTATATGGATGGGTTTAGTGGGTGTTTTCTGTGGAATGGGTCTTTGTGCTGAATGTTTTAGTGAAATGCTTTTCTCCTTGGTTGTATTTTATTCCTGTAAAAACCTTTTACCAAAATATCTTACTTTTCTCACTAAATTAAAAAGAATTTCTCTTCAAGAAGAGTCTGTATGTCTTTCTCCAGATGCTAATTAGAGGTTATAATGAACTAAAAGGCTTTTAGAAAGTCTTAAATAAAAAATGTAACCACTCTGGGCAGTTTATAGCTTAATCCAGAATGCAAATGTCATCTGCAAATTTGTTAATGGTGCACTCAATCCCCTCATCCAGATCATCAATAAAGCTATTAAACAGAACTTGGCCCAACACTGATTCCTGGGGGACACCACTAGTGACCGGCCACCACCTGGATGCAGCACCGTTCACCACCACTCTCTGGGCCCAGCCCTCCAGCCAGTTCCTAACCCAGCACAGGGTGCCCCTGTCCAAGCCATGAGCTGCCAGCTTTTTCAGTGCTATGGGAGATGGCGTCAAAGGCTTTGCTGAAGTCCAGGTAGACACATCCCCAGTCTTCCCCTCATCCACCAGGTGGCTCACCTGACCCTAAAAGGAGATCAAGTTGGTCAGACAGGACCTGTCCTTCTTAAACCCGTACTGGCTGGGTCTGATCCCTTGTCCATCCTGTAGGTGCTGTGGGATTGCATTTAGGATGATCTGCTCCATGATCACCTTGCCAGGCACTGAGGTCAGGTTGACCGACCTGTAGTTTCCCAGGTCATCCTTACTGCCCTTTTTGTGGATGGGTGTGACATTCGCCAACTTCCAGTCATCTGGGACCTCTCCAGTGAGCCAGGACTGTTGGTAAATGATGGAGAGAGGCTTGGCGAGGTCTTCTGCCAGCTCCCTCACATAAAGCTATTCAAGGCAGGCAGCCATATATGTCGTATTCTACGCTATGATGAAAAACTAATGGCTATCAAGTTCCTCATGTCTCTTTTCTTTCCCAAAATGTAAATAAAATGGCAGTTAAAGACAAAGATTAGTTTTTTGAAAGTCTCTGTAGTAAGACACATCTTTTCTATCTCAGTTACTGCCCTGTACAAGCAAATACAATTATGCACAGGAAGTGGCCTAGGACAGTATTAGATGTTCAAAATAGATCTGCAATACTGGTGTTAGTCTCTGCAAGTTGTTTATACAAAAACTTCAACATGAAAGTATTAATTTTCATACACTTTCTTTTGACAACCAGAAGAATCAGCATTCAAGCACAGAGTATCAGTGCTTGAAATTAACAATTTCTGTTTCTAGAAGGACGTACAAACTAGTAGAATTGATCTTGTGTTTGTAGAATTAACTATGTAGTATAGAGTTCTTTTTGAATTCCATTTTTGCTTCACAGAAAGGCTCCATGTTTATATAATTTTGCATACAGGTTAGTGATTTACCTGGTTCTTGAGGAAAATGAGGGAAATCATAGGATGGAAACAACATCCACCATTGTTTTTTAGTTATATTTAAATCCTAAAATAGATAATATCTCTGACTTTACAAAACAGTAGAGTTTATTTTTTAGACTTTATTTTAGCAATGTAATATTCCAAGTACGAAAAAAATCAGTTATCTTCTATGATGGCTCACCTATTTTAATGTCAAAACTACTAGACATTGAATGACTTTTGTGTTCCCTTTCTCACAGTTGTGAACATAGCAAGTATGGCATCCCATTTTCTAAAAGTGTAATAAGAAATAGATACAAGTCTAGTTTTTCAATGAACTAGAAAGCTGTCTTTTATAAAAAGACATACCTTTCCACTATATAAACTGAAATAAATTTTATTTTCAAGGAGATGTATATATGCTCTTATGTGAAAAAATATGAAATTAAAAATATTGTCAGAAAATTAATTCCAGATAGCTCCTAATTATTTTTAAAATAAAAAGAAAATCTGAACTTTTTTTTATTTATGTATAACTTATATGAACTCCATTTTAGGGTTAACAGCTGAAATTAACCCATGGGATAGCCTCCTATTGGAAAACACTTCTAAAATAAAAACACATTTGAAGTGATAGAGTATTTCTAAAGGGCATATTATAAACAAGTGTTCCTTGTATGGTACAAGATGTTTCTACACTTTACCAGAATCTTCTAAAAATTGTAATTGTGCATGTATGTTACACAGAAGGTCTGAGGAATGGTAGAATGCTGGTAGTACAGGAAATGAAACTATTTGAAACAGATATGCATTCAAGCCAACAGCAATTTAGTATTCTATTAACTCTGTCCTTATCAAGCTCTTGTGATCATGCTGTAGCAGGGACAGCTAACACTGTCCATCTTCCAGTTCTCCATACTCATTATCTGGGGGTCTCACAGAGGTAATAGACTGTCTTCTTGCAATTGCCTGGAGCAAAAGTTCAGTGCATCGAAATGTACACATCACCAGAGGAAGTTACACGGTTCTTGGCACTTCAAGGCTGCAACTCCACCAAAATATGCAGGAGTTGCTGTGAGTCTTTTACAGCTAAGTGCAATGAGTATATTGGTTCACTTACCACCACTAGGACATGATTCTCTTCACTGGGAATTATTACCTTAGCAAAGTCCTAAATCTGCAGCAAGAGTTGAATGCAGTTGCTATGGATTAGCATCACAAAATTAGAAGTTGGTTTTTTTTTCAGATGATCTTGTGTACTTATCCCTGGAATCAAGACTTTTTAGGCATCGGTATTTCTTTTTCCCTGCCTAGTAAATTTCATTCCAAAATATACAGGATATGTCTTTCCTTCTAGTACCTTGTCCATTTCTCATGTATGTCTTAAAAGTGTAGAGACAAAGAAAGAATAAAAATATGGAAAATCAGAAGAATTAGAGCATTTCAGTTTAGGTTCTGTCTAAATTTCAGGACAGATATTGGTAGACTCCCATTCAGCAGCAACTAAAATCATGTCCCAAAAAAACGAGATTTAGAAATGAAAATCTATGGTACTTTTTTGATAGCACAATTCTGAGGAAAATGTAAGGGTATTAAGAGTATATTCCAAGAAACCAAACATAGACACACACACACCCCAAAAAAAAAAAAGAAAAAAAAAGTGCCACTGATGTTATCATCTGGAAAAACAGATCTATAAAAATGAGGTTTTCTAAACAAGCCTGCAGGTGAAGTAATTTATGTCAGAAGTTATTACTTTTGTAAAGATTCCTACTGTATTGATTTAGGTCAAAAACAAATCTTAGTCATGGGGTTTAACAGAAGTCTAGTGATATTTCATCAGGTTGAAGAAATTATGCAAATCCTGTAGTTACAGCAAGCAAAGTCATTAGCTCTACAAATGCAACAGCTTCCAGTACAAATCACTATGGACATGATTTTAAAGGAATGTTTTGAGAAGTAAAGTTCAAAACAGTTAGAAAGTTGATTGCAAGAAAGGACATAATAATACTGCAGTAGCCACCCTTTGTAGAATAGAAATTTAACCTTTTTTTTTCTTAAAAACTAATAAAAAAGAAATAAATTATATTGAATCTCTATCTGCACACAAAGACACGTATAAAATGTCAACCTTCCTGATTAAATGCATATATTTCCTAATGAAATGTATGTATTGCGATTTTAATGTTCTATTTTTTAACAGTACATTGATTTTGATTTATAAATTACACAGAAATTTAAGCAAAAAAATTTAAAAAAAATAATGAGTTGACCTGTGGTAACTTATAAAACCCAGAAAAGTAAGTGTCTGTATTAACAAGGACTAATTATAGATTCATCAAGTCACGCATGTCAGATCATTCTGTGTTCTCACTGTCATTTCAAAGGATATGAACTGTTAATTTGACCATATTTAGTCAGGCATACTACCTGCAATGAAATTTCACATATACTAAGTCATGATCACAGTTGGCACTACAGAAAAGTAAGAGTTAAAAATGGAGCAAAAAAATCATTGCTGAAAGATAAGAAGCTAAAAAAACAAAACAAAACAAAAAAACCAACAAAACAAAACAAAAAAACCCAACCAACCAAAAAAAAAAAAAAAAAACAAACCCTAACAGTTCCAGTGCAGAAACTGAGAAGCTAAAAACAATGTGCTGGCAAAAAAGAAATAATATGATATAAGCCAACATATGGCGGAAATCAGCGAAACCTCCGCCAGATAGGAAAACATGTTTAAGCCACAGATTATCAAATAAATGCAGATACAGCAAAATGAAACACCAGAGGAAAACAAAAGTGTGACCAAGGCAAAGGAAGTTTAGCCTGTATAGACAGAGAGATAAGAACTATGGAACAAAATAAAATTAAATTAAGTGATCCTCCTCATGCTCAGACTTGCGTGTTTTGTACCTTGAAGGTACATATCAAAAGACCATACAGTCGAGAATGAAACCACATGTAGCCACACAGAGATAATTTTATTTATTTATTTTTGTTTCGGTTTCCCAAAAAAGAGGGAAGGGGAAGGAAAAACTCAGGTCCCACATTGTAAGTTGCCTCAGGCAGTTTTTGAAATGTGGTATATGTTACATGAAAGAAAATTATAAATTTAAAGCAAACGTGACAAAACTTAAACCTTTGACAAAATGTTATGAGCAATTACTTTCCCTTCCCCTTCTCTCAGCTTCACCTCCTCACCATCTCTACACTAAAAATAAACAAATTCATGTTATTTTTGTATCATGAAAACGATATTGAGCCCTGTTTCCAGAGGAAGAGAAAGTCAGCAAATTCTCTACAGTCTTTTAAATATGAAGTGGCTTTGACTATCTTTGTAGGAAAGAGTAGTGGTCGTTCAAATAGCCATCTCTCAAACTATTTAGCTTTCCTTTCTTCTGAACAACACCTTATGTTCTAGTTGGCAGACAAGAGACAGCATGAAAATCATTAACATCATGTATCTATGTCAGGAAACTGCACTTAGCAAGTTGGCCGCTACATTTACGTTTAGGCTCAGCTTTCAAATGCACCTGAGACAATGTGCCACACACTCCAGGCGCTCCCAGCATTATTCTCCACAGAGATTTGCCTTCTGCAGTCAGTAGTCTCCAGTTCTGGGACCAAACATTTTTGTAGGACAGAACCTTCCTTACATGTCTCCTCCTACTGTGTCTTAACAGACAGAGTAAGAAACACCAATATGGAAAGACGGAAGTGTATATAATCAACACTTGTATTCAAGACTCTCCTTGAATGCTCCTGGAAGTAATATCCACTATAAAAGCTGAGAGATTTGTTGCTAAAAATTTAGAAATGCTGCACCTAGGATGTATTCTCAATCTGTATTATAATGTACAAGATAATGAATTTCCACATCTTAAAGAGATACCACATCTTTGTCTCTGTGACATATTTTTCACTGTTCATTCAAACTGAACAAACATAAAAGACATAATGCAAAAGTTCCTAAACATAAAAGGGTTTTATTTCTTATTGTGAAATGCAAACTATTTCTGTTCTCAAAATTACAAGAAAGTAAAGTAAAGAAAATAAAACTAACAGAAACACATGTCTTTCAAGAAATGTTAAGCTCTCTTTTCCAGATTCCATTGGGCAGCAACTTTTCATAGGAATGAGTTGTAAAATGTGTATTATCCTTATGGTTTTGGGGGGACATTTGATGGATAATCAAACCCCTTTAAACACATCTCCTTCAAGCTGATGAGTGAACTAATGTTTGCCTGTTGGGGATATTTGATAAAGTGTAAGTGAAAATCGCCGCACTGAGCCACCAACCCTCCAGAGGAAATGATGTTTGAGCATTAGAGAAATGGAATACATATTAAGGGTGACAGAGAATAAGCTTAGTCCCAAACGGTAACTTTGATTTTAAAAGTGTGTGATTGTGAAAGTCACTATCGCCTTTAATTACTCAATTAATTAAGCACACAATCAAAAGTTATAAAGTGGTTGATAATTTTCTAAAGGGAATTTACTCAATAGGCCATATCCCAATGTTTACTCTTCTTGCAAATACAACCAGTCCATTGTGAAATCTATCACTTCTACAATCTACTAATGTTATTTTTAAACAGTTTTCTGCTTAGGGATTTTCTGTATATATATGTGAACATAAGTATCTACCCACATCAATACAAATTTCTAAATCAAAATGTATAAATTTTGTATAGATTACTATTGCCATATCTAGAGTTAAATGTCTGAAGGCTAGTACTTTGTTGAAACATACTGGAACTATTCCTAAAATACTTGAAAGAATGGTTGAATGTCTCAAGCTCTGTATTTTCTGAGGAATTTCCAGCCCACATGTCATTCTTCCCTGTTAATGAGAAGATATTACAAGCTGATTCTTTGTATTTTGAAGACAAGTTTATGAAAAATAAGGGCTTTAAATTCTGAAATTAAAACACTAAACTGCATTGTTAAAATCTATGCTTGAAAGATTTTGAGTATTTTAAAAAAAATTTAGTGAAGTATACATTGGCGAAGAATATATTGTGACAATTACAATATTTTTGTGTCTAACTTTAAAAAAAAATATATAATTTGCCATTAGAATTTACTTCACCACAGTAATTTTCGTTAAAACTATGGCTACAACTACAGTTACAGAATTGCATCTACAACTATAGAAGCAGGAGAAAAAGTAGTATCTAACTTTTCCAATCCCTTTAAAGTAGTGTTCGTTCTTTTTTGTCTTGGTCTCATTTCACCAGTGTGTATCTATTTAATTCCTTCTCAAGTTCAAACACCTTCTATTTTTGTACCTGTAAGTTCTAAGCAGAGTTAACCATCATCTTTTCTCTTTGAATTATAGTTCTTGACTGTATTTTCAGCTTGAACAGCTATGTAAAACTCTAGCTTATACATAGGCCTAGTAAATACAGTGGAAACTTGTATCAATTAATATGGAGAAAGAAAACAGCCATTCTTATTTATATAAACAGTTCTATTCAACTGTAACTTTGGTTTTGAAATAAATGCACAACATTTTCATTCGTCTTTCTTGTATTTGAAACAGTATTTTGCAATATGAGATAAATTAATGGAGAACCAAATGCTATTTGAGGGTACTATCTGCAAATTATACTTAAATGAAGAACTTTCTTAAGTTTGGATCAAATTTCATTCTCAAAGAAAAATCATAAATACCCAGAAAAAGTTACATGAGACACTTCGGTTGGTTTTGAAACAGTTTATCCTATTTTTAATTGAGAAGTCTATATAGATATTAATTATTAATAAATATGTGAGAAGCATTAGATATTTTCAGACTCTTCTTTTTGTGTGAGTTGACTGCTTGTTCTTGTACAAATAAACCAGGTAGATTATAACTTAAAAGTCTCTTTCTTCACCATGCTTATGGTTTTATATCATTCAGGAGTTATTTCTAATGATTTATTGGGAGAGATCATATAGCAATTCTAAAACCCTAGGCAAAGATTCATGGTGACAAGAAGTTGGTAGAGAAAAGATATCAAGGTAAGAACAGAGAAATTATACTCACAATACCATAAGAGGAGACAAGATAAGTGTGACTGTAGTTTTCTTACAGGTACAGAAGTTTGGTATCTGATCTTACACAATGGTGGTACCTCTCACCTATTATCTTCATGTACTCATTCTGTCCTTCATTCTTCTCCTTTACTTCTTACCCTTTTGCTTCATCTTGAAATAAAATATATTTGATTCTTTTCCACTAAAAAAAATTTTGTAAGTCCATTCCACTTAAATTTAACCTCTTTTTTGGAGCTTACCAATGATGTAATTTTAGATAAATCTGTGTGGTGGCTCTGGCTGAGCAAGTGTTTATTTCCCCATAGTAGCCCTCACAGTACCGTGCTCTGCATTGGTAGCTAGAGGACTGTTGATAACAAACCTGTGTTTTGGCTACTGTTGAGCACAGCTCCAACACTGTAACATTCCTTCTTCAGTCGAGGGCGAGATCCTGGGAAAGGAAACAAGTAGGCCAGCTAACCCACACTGACCAAGGGGATATTCCAGACCACATGACATCGACCCAGATATAAAAGCTGAGGCAAGGAGCAGGACCAGAGGGATTAATTGTCTCTGACGTCTGACTGCTGACAACTGTTACATGTGCTGGAGCCCTGCTTCTCAGAGAAGTGGCCGACCATCGCTGCTTATGGGAAGTAGAGATTAACGGCTGGCTTCTGCTTTGTGCGTGCACACACTGCTTTTGCTTTCTTTTTTTGCAAAAATATAAACTGCCTTATCTCAACCTATGATTTGTGTTGTTTTCTTTTCTCACCTTGCTCTCTCCCCTGTCCTGCAGGGAAGGGGTGGGATAGAACACCTGGGTGGGCACCTGGCATTCAGTCAATGTGAACCCACCAAAATCTCCAAACCAGCACTTTATCATCTATGTCATAACTACCTGTATAAGTGTTCACTGAGGAGTTTGTTCCTTTTTATAGAAGGTAGAGCTTTCCACATTTGAGGGAAAAGCAATTCAGTCATGTTTCCTCTGCCTCGCAACTTCCCAGTTTCACTCTTCCAAAGGGCTTATCAGCAGTTCTGTTTAAGTATAGGAAAACAGAATGAAACGTAAAGAAGAGTTGGACAGAGTATTTTTCAGGTATCTATAATTTATGCCAGAGTCGCTCAGATACCTTTGGCCAGAGACACTCACAGATATGTTACATTTATGAATCTTCAAACAAATTATAAGAGGACAGAAAAGGTTACAGGCCAATACTAATGAAATACTCCTTAAGTTTGAAGTAAAATTCAGCCACTGAAATGTGTTTGAAACACAGAGAAATGCTGTGATATTCACTTTACTATAGTTTCTAAAATAAATTGAAATTAAAGTCCCATTAAATGAAACTTTATTTAAAGAAGATTGACAGACTAAAGAAAAACTCCTTTGAAATCATATTTGTCATAAAGTTTGTTCACAGCTGGTAAAGTCTATCTTCTTACACATCTGAATTCTTAGAGATGAAATAATTGATATTATTGATCATTATTAATTTATTTTTTTAGGTTTTGAGTTGGAAGAAAGGAACAAAATAAGGCAGGCAACATACATATATGAACTTTTCATTATTGGCCCTGCAGTCAATTAATTTTCTTAGAAAACTCTCAATAAGTATCTAATTGCAAGAGTGAGTTTTCTAGCTTAACCACCCTCCTCCAGAAAACTGAAACTAATTTTCTTTCCTCGTGAAGTTGGCTTACACAGTTTAGTAGGGAATGAAACTTTGATACTTCAAATACACATTTCGTCAAGTAAATACTTTTAAGTTTCTTTAAACTGAATTGAATTACTTATACTAAAATATATCTAAAAGTAGTTTAGTGATTTCAACAAGTTTCAGAAACATTTCTCTTTTAATGTTGGGATATGTTATAGACTTTTCTGGAAACTGAGGTACTTCAAAATTTTAAAGCTTGTATCATATCTTCCATATGAGCACAGAATGGACAGCATTTAGACACCTTCCAGTGAATCGAACTGAGGGAAACATTTTCTTAGTGAGCAAAAATAGAGATTTTTATCATTCTATTTCTTTTGCTGGTGTACTCTCTCTTAAGAAAAAAAAAAGGCATACTTCTTCAAAGCTGTAGGTTGTTTTATTCTGCCTATTTTGTCTTTTGAAGGCACTGACTGCTCTGGTGCTTCCTTACCAAGTGTAATTTATTCAGCTGTCAAGTTTACAAAGTTCCTGTTGCAGTACATAGAGCACTATGGTCCCCCCAGGCACTATCTCACCCCCATAACCAAACCAACTTCTGGAGCATTGCCTCGGAGTCTGAAGAGATGGTGGAGTCAAGTCCTGGGGAAGAGCTGACTCCTTACAAGCCAGTCTGCTTTCAGTCAGGTAGGCAACAATTCTGTTTGCGTTTCAACTTTCCCAAGTACCTTGCTGTGGGATTCAGCTGCCCAGGACTTTACTCAGATCATATGAATCACTGCTAAAGGCTTTCCTAGCTGCCTTTGCTAAGAAAGGTGAGCTAGTAGCTTTATTTTGACCAGGATACCCTGACAGATAGCTTTGACATCTTCCTGCAAAGGAAAATTATCTTGGGCTGGATTTTAGTGGCTGCTCCTGTGAATAGATTGGGTCAAGGAGATCCAGACAGAGACTAGCAGAAGTATCACATAAATGGCAAAAGGAAATTAATAGTAGACTAAGGCAAATTATTTGGTACCTAATAAATCTGAATCCTAAAATTCATCATATTTAAAAGCACAAAGATAAATTAAGGAAAAGGAGAGCGCATGTAAGGTATATAAATCAAGAAGATTGCTACTAAAGCCAGTAGATTAACCTCAAGTTGCAAATGATAGAAAAATTGGTAAGTATATTGAAAATGAAGGGAAGATTGTGTGAGACAGGAGGACGTATAATGAAGGATTTTACAGGTTCATCAGAAATATAAATTGGTGAAGACTGTAAGCCCATTAAGGAAGGAAAAGATCTTTGCAACAAAGAATGTATGCATTCCTTTAGAAAAAGTGATTTATTTGTTTCAGGGATATGAAATTATGAAGTCAAAAGTTTCATTTCTTGGATTAGGAAGACAGTGAGGAAAGGTATTTTAAAGTTATTGCCCTTATTATTATAATTGCTATTAATTAGGAAAGATCTTGCAATCTTCAGTGCATTAACAGTAATTTTCTGTTAGAACTACAGTGGAAGTAAAAGCATTTTGCATAGTGTCCAATTCTGTTCATCCTAAATATCTTGCTGGAGGAACAGCTGAAGGAATAATTTCCAAAAACATCTGCAGTATTGCAGCAACTGCGTGATCTGGGCTTATCTCTTATACAACTGCAGTGACGATAGATAAATATCCAGTAGTTGAAATCATGCTGATATAACTATTCTTTTATTAGCCTCCAAGATAGTTATACTAAAAATTCAATTATATATATTGTATCACATGTTCTCTGGTACTATAGTTTTACCAGTGGAAAACAATTTATAATTCTTATGTAGTAATTTTGACTTCAGTAGATTTAATCTCAGGTTCCAAAGGACCTTTAAGTTTGATGGAAGGAATCTTGTACAACTTACCTTGCAAATGGAAAAGGTACATTTAAAGCAAAATAATTTTCTGAGTGTTCTTGATTATAGTCAGCAATGATGTATAGCCTACATGAATGATTCTCATGCATAGATTATATTAATTTATATAATTTAATAAATTTTATAAACTTACCATCCTAATTGTTGTGATAATAAGGCAAATTTGTGAACTATTACTGCATTTCAAAAAGGGTGAAGTAGTAGCTCAAAATTCATTATTTTTAGAATTCATACTGGAGTAAAAGTCAGTCAATATCTGAAATGAACCACAAAGCTTGGCCCAGTATGAAGGAAAACATCTTTTTAAAACATATATTGTGACAATAAGAATTTGCTTTAGAACTGAGGTTGTGGCTAAAGCAAGAAGTACTAACATATGCACAGGTACTACTTCCAGATGAAGTAAACACTGGCAAGAAAAAAAAAGTTCTAAGAAAATTGCAGAATAAGGATTAAGATCTGAGTAGTAAATTGAAGTCAAATGACAAGCTGAACACAGTGAACTTGGTCTTTTAAGGTGAACCTTGTTTTTTAAATTAAGTAAATTTTTAAAAAACCGTTTCTTCATTTTAAGATTTACTGTAGGTCAGCATGTTCTAGTTGAAAATCTAGCACACAAATGACAAAAGTAAACAAATACACTTAACAAGTAATTGATTGAAGATCTAGATTGAATCACAGTGGTGAGAGCAGGATTCAAAAATCAATATGAAAAAAAAAATCACTAATGTAGAGTCATTTTTTATATATATATAAAGTGCAATAAAAATAAGGTATTGAGATGGGATTAAAATTTCTCCACCCTGATGAATACACAAGGACTAGCTGGTAAAGATGTAGTCATGCATTTTTTAAATTAGAGGCTGAGTTTGTATCCCTATAGTCAGAAGCTCAAAATATAGGCTTAGGAAACCGCTTAGCTTTATTTGATCACTGTTTTGTCTTTTGCCTTACAAAATAATGCTGTGTCAAAGAACAGTAAAACTTTTGATAGCTTAAGGTGTATACAGAATAGAAGCACTGCATACTGTACACCACTTGTGTCAGTCTAAATTACACAAGCACAAAGAAAGTGCTTTTAGTAAGAATATTGCCTTACCTGTGCTGTATGATGTTCTAAAGTATGCAAATTAAAAACTAGTGTACTATTTTCCTATAATAAACCAAGTATCAAAACATTGGGCAACAAAGATCTGCATTTAAACTGAAATTCTGCTAGCATCATGAAGCACTCAAACTGCACTCCATGGCTGATCATGACTGTCAGAAGTTACAGAAATGCACTTTGTGTGCAGTCTTATAGTTCACAACTTTTTTTTGTTTATATTCCATTAAACATTCTCGGTTGTTTAATGTACTTTACATAGAAAAATGAATAAAATTGGAAATCTAAAGTAAGTAATGTCTCAACACTGTATACATGAAATAATACAGTTGTTGCCAAGATGTATATGGTTTCTCTGTGTAGTTCACCTTGCAATAACTAACTACACTGTAAAACAACCCTTTCATTAATGCTGGCCAGGAGACAGGCTTACCTCATTAGTTCAGATTTGTTAACGTATTTGTCATAACACTTCAACACTGAAACTGGACCCCAGCCATCATTCTATTCCTCACATTCACATTCTCAAGGTACAGATATTCTGTGGTTTTATATTTCACACTGTTGGTATAGGAAAGCAGTGTCATCACTTCAGTGTGTTACAATCTGTTGTGGAATACAATGTGATAATGAGGAACAGTGAATAAGAAAATTATTAACTCCTTGTTAACCACTTTATAGCATCAGGTTGACCCAGTTTATGATTTCTCTCCAGAGACACTGAGATTTCATAAATATACAAAGCCAATCCTGTTCTGGGAATTGGAAACTAAAACAGGAACAAGAAACCTTAACTTGCACTAACCCCAGAGAAAACTGCATAATCTTGGTTACCTGCTCCATTATGTCTTTGCAATGCTATGTCTACATCTTTTAGAAGAATAAATGCCAAAGAAACTCTACATTTCAGTACGGTGCTGTATTACTGCTTAAAACATATCTGAGTATCACAATTTAGCAGACTATACATTCTGACTTATCTGTACTCTCCCTGTTGTCAACTGTCCTCCCATTTATCACACAGAGGACAGCAGTAAGCATTGTTCTTACTTTCCTCCAATATATTTTAGGATCTATTCATAGTATCACACTTAAAAGTGTATTAATAGTTCACTGTTCTCCTGTATCTCATTTATTATTCAGTTACAAACTTCAGGGCAGTATTGACATTAGGCTGATGTTTTCTGGAATTACTTGTGTATCTTCTTTTTTTCTCTACTGCAAAAAAGATTTCCCACAGTAGCAACCCATGATACTTTTACTAACAAAATGTCTTAGGATGAAGATGACTAACCACACTGTGAAGTCTCAGACTATGGTGGTTTTAAAGAACTTAGTTGGAAAATTCCAAATTACTGAGATTAACTTGTCTGCCTGAGGGTAATGCCAGTATTGTTTCACAAGGGTTATATTGCCACAGCTAAGGCTACATTTATTTGTAATGCTTTGTCCTCAACAAATTTGAAATAACTTTCCAAGTGAATACTTTTTACAGGTTTCCAGTTTCTGAATTATGTGATTATCTTAACCTTTTTATTAGCTATTGGGCGTAAAGTAAGTATTTAGGGGACTCAATTACCTAACATTATTACACACGTGAAAAGAACAAAATTAATTATTAGTATACTAATGCATAGTAAAGGGTTAAATAGCACTGTAAAATGTTGAAGTTGATTGCATATGTGTCTGCATAGGTGTTTTTACTGTGTTATTGTGTGAGACAAGATTGCCGTGCATTCTTTGGTAATGTGAGATAAAAAAATTGACTGCAGACTTTGAGGAGCTTTATTTGTGCATTCAAAACAAAAGGAGAAATCTTGGTATACAATTCCTGCTGCCCAAGCACCACAACTCACTAATATCCAAAGATAGTATGCATCAGAAATAAATGCTTCTTATTTAGAAATGTGAATCAGAACACTGAATGTGGTACTAAGATAAACAACTACGGCAGTAAGTAGTGAGAACTTCAGAGGCTGCCTACTGAGATCCTCTACCAGCATTCACAAACCTTGGGTTAGGAATATTGGAGGGATATCCTCTGATTCTGTAAGCATTAGACATGTCCTTGCCTAAGCTTTTTAGGACCTACTGGCATGAAGGTGAACTTCTGATTTCTAAATCAGAACCTGCCACTTCCAAACCTACCATCTTGTTTGTCTAAAAGAACAGCTTTCCAAAGTTTGTATAGGAATTTATTAGTAGATTTTGAAAATTCTCTAAATCTCCATTTTGATAGAGAATGACTAGAATTTTTTTTTCTGCTGAAAGCTTTCTATACTTTTCCCACCTAACCTGTACCCAGAAGATTGTTGAGGCTGGTAGACCATCTGAGGCCTTTTCGTAGGCAACATCTTCCCCTACCAATCTTCTGATGATACTTCCCTATTCTATTGTTTACTCTTTTTCAGATATCATCTGATTTGGTAAAGAATGTGTTTGTGCTATGGTTTTGCAAATAAGAATAATTCATTATTTACCTGGAACACTTCTGAGTCACAGTATATAAAGACATAGAGGAAAAGTGCATTTTCAATTTCTCATCAAATTAACCTGATTAAGTTTCTACATATTTGATAATTTTATCCTTTTGGTTTTACGTCTGTTTTGGTTCAAGACAATCTATTCTCATTGTGAAATTACATATATATGCTTCCTAACATAGATCATTCCATCTTAATTCCTAACATTAAGAAGGGTAGGGTAGGGGAAGGACAGATTTGAAACATTATCTTTTGCACTAAAGATATTCTGTGCTATTCATAACTGCAGTGCGTCACTGGGTAAGGGTCAGATGATGAATGGAGTCAAGACCTTGAATTTTAGGCAAATGAACTGTAAGTAGGAAATTAGTGGATAAGACACTCTGAGATATTGCCCTTAGGGATAAAGGAAATAAACAGAGTTGGTAGCTCTTTAAGAGCATTTGTCTTACAGCACAAGTGCATAAGAGCTCCTGATTCACACATGTAAGAAATCATGCAAGAAAGGCATATGAAGACCTCCTAAAGTGTGTGAACAATATGCCCAGGCAATGGAATTAGGGACAAGTATACTGAGAAGGATATAGGTATGCTGCCTGAAAATGTAGGTGTGGGATCAGGAAAGCTAGGGTAGACGTGGACCTGAATTTAGCAAGGAATATGAAAAATAATAATAAGAGTTTGTACAGGTACACTGGTCAGAAAATAAATTAAAAAAAATGTGCCCCCATCATAATTGAGCAAGGAGAATGAGACAAAATCAACACGGAGAAGGCTAAGGTACTCAAAAATATCTTTTGTCTCAGTTTTCAGTAGCAATCAATCTCCCCACATCTGTCAAGTTCTTGAATTGTAAAGCAAGGAGTGGGGAACAGTGTCCCTCCTACTGTAAGAAAAGATCAGGTCTAACACCAACTGACTCATAGAGAATTTGTTGTGCACCAGGATCCCGGAGTTCTTCTCCTCAGGGGTGCTTTCCCACAGGTCAGTTGCCAGCCTGTACTGGTGTACAGGGTTGTTCCTCCATAGGTGCAGGGTCCTGCACTTGTCTTTGTTGAATTCAGAAGCTTCAGCTTTGCCCACCCCTCCAGCTTGTCTAGATTCTTCTGAAGGGCTGCACAGCACTTTGGGGTATTGTCCATTCCTTTAATTTTTTTATCATCAGTGAATTTGCTGAGGAGGTACTATATTCTTTCATCCAAATCAGTGGATAAACAATAAAAAACCTCCATATTCTCATGCTCTAATTAATTTAAAATTGTGTGTATTAATTTTCCATCTTAAATTGTGCATTAGGGACATTTATGAAATATCCATTCAGGTGTCTAATATCATCAGACCATTAGATAGCCATCTAAATGGCTGATGAACTAGAAGCAACAGACAATTGCCACATTCATGTAAGTAGGAACATGGATGTTTGGCATTTGGGCCAAAATGAGAAAATTGTATTCTTTTTGACAAGACCCTAAGTGTTGTCCATGTAAAAATCTCAATAACAAGACAATAAGTTTTAAGATATCCCTAAAAAAAAAAAGAAAAGCAAAGCAAAACAAATCAAAACAAAAACCAAAACAAACCAAACAAAAAAACCCACCCCAAAAACAATACATTACTCATTTTTCAAAGCTTAACTCACTTTTTTAAAGGGGAGTTTATCATCATTCACACCTTTCATAAATGTGAACAATGTTTCAGTTTAGTAAAATAAAGCAAAAATATATAGACAAGCAAATAATACTTTGTTTCATGAACTTTATATGCTCATGTATATATTGTGGTGATGATTTCCCCTGTCTTCAGCTGCTTTAATTATATTTTTGATCAGTTAATGGAATTCTTGGAGGACAGGATAATAGAGATAGCATTATGAAAATACAAATAGACATGCAGGAACTTACAGTGATGACCTTAGTAAAATGCCATTGAGACAGCAAGTGAGTATGTAAAATTAAAATTATGTCTACAAATACAAAGTTATTATTCAGTTCTTAATTCCAATCCAATTAATTTTGACAATATATTTTTCTTGTGCAAAAATATTAATCTTGTATTACTGATAAAGTGAAACAGAATTTCTGTGGTAGAGCAGTACCTAGACAATGCTCGAGTAGAAACTATGGACATGTTTGTAGTATAAGACAATATTAGGATAAGAAATAACTACCTTAGCTTTTAAAGGATATGTCATATATCTTGTTTAAAACATGATTTTATAGTCTGGATTCCTTTGGGTACCAGATAGTGATCTATTCTTTTAACCCTTTTAATCATGAAAATGAATTTTTGGTCCTATTAAATTGAAGGACATCTATTTCAAGGTTTTTAACTAGATCAATGTTTCATCTTTTTTTCTTTTTTGACATAAGACAAACTTTGCTCAAAAATTTTACATTGCTATGTTTTTTTTCCAAACAGGTTTATTTTATACATCAATATCTAAGAAAAAGTAAACAAATTCTTCTTCAAGTATTTCTGGAAAAGAACATCTCTTCTTTAAAACTCTGGAGTCTGTACTTGCATGTTATGATCTTCTGAGAAATATTAGACTTCTGGGATGCATGAATAGTACATCTTGAGGTTTTCATGTTCTCAGGACTATACTTTGTATCAAATAAAAGGTACATTACCTGTTATCTGAGTGTGGAGTACATTTCTAAGGTTTCTTAATATTCTTACAGTAATATGGTTCATTTACTACAGTAAAATACTATGATACATTATAGTGGGCTGTAACTTCATAAATAATAAAAATAATCAATCCTGTATGCTCTTTGTCCAATATGAGCAGATTAAAGTCTAGATCTTAACCTTTTCCTCAAATGTCATTATTAGATAGGAGACAATAAATAGTACAAATTATTTCATACAGCAAGCTTAGAGCTCTCTATCTGTTTTGATCTATTCTTATAACGCCAAAATTATTATTATTTCATCCTACTGTGGCCTAACTAGAAAAGAACCTTACTAAAAGTGGACATTTGATGTGAATGCTAAAAGCTAGAGCTCACATGTTGAAACCTTTGTAATTGCTGCTGCATTTGTCACTATGCCATAGGCAGTAGTTTTTTGGTGGTGCTACAGGAAACGATGAGGAAGATAGAATCATAGAATAGACTCATAGAATCAGCTGGGTTGGAAGGGATCTCCAAGATCATCAAGTCCAACCCTTGATCCACTACTGCTGCAGTTACTAGACCATGGCACTAAGTGCCACATCCAGTCTCTTTCTAAAAATCTCCAAGGATGGAGAATCCACTACTTCCCTGGACAGCCCATTCCAATGTCTGATTACCCTCTCTGTAAAGAAATTCTTTCTGATATCTAACCTAAACGTCCCCTGGCACAGCGTAAGAACATGCCCTCTTGTCTTGCTGATGGTTGCCTGGGAAAAGAAACCAATACCCACCTGGCTACAACCTCCTTTCAGGGAGTTGTAGAGAGTGATGAGGTCTCCCCTGAGCCTCCTCTTTTCCAGGCTAAACAACCCCAGCTCTCTCAGCCTCTCCTAATAGGACTTGTGCTTGAGTCCCTTCACCAGCCTTGTTGCCCTCCTCTGGACCTGCTCCAGGACCTCAATATCCTTCCTGAACTGAGGGGCCCAGAACTGGACCCAGTACTCCAGGAGTGGCCTCACCAGTGCTGAGTACAGGGGAAGAATCACTTCCTTGGACCTGCTGGCCACGTTGTTCCTGATCCAGGCCAGGATGCCACTGGCCTTCATGGCCACCTGGGTGCACTGCTGGCTCATGTTCAACTTCTTGTCAATCCAAAATCCCAGGTCCCTCTCTGCCTGGCTGCTCTCCAGCCACTCTGTGCCCAGCCTGTGGTGCTGCATGGGGTTGTTGTGGCCAAAGTGGAGGACCTGGCACTTGGCCTTGTTGAACCTCATCCCGCTGGAATCAGCCCAACTCTGCAACCTATCCAGGTCCCTCTGCAGAGCCCTCCTGCCCTCCAGCTGATCAACACTCCCCCTCAGTCATCTGCAAATTTGCTGGTGATGGACTCAATCCCTTCATCTAAATCATCAATAAAGATATTAAGCAGAACTAGGCCCAACACTGATCCCTGGGGGACATCACTAGTGACCAGCATCAACTGGATGCAGCCCCATTCACCACCACTCTCTGGGCCCAGCCCTCCAGCCAGTTCCTAACCCAGCACAAGGTGCCCCTGTCCAAGCCATGAGCTGCCAGCTTTTTCAGAAGAATGCTGAGGGAGATGGCGTCAAAGGCCTTGCTGAAGTCCAGGTAGACCACATTCACAACCTTCCCCTCATCCACTAGGTGGCTCACCTGATCATAAAAGGAGATCGAGTTGGTCAGACAGGACCTGTCCTTCCTAAACCCGTACTGGCTGGGTCTGATCCCTTGTCCATCCTGTAGGTGCTGTGGGATTGCACTTAGGATGGTCTGCTCCATGATCACCTTGCCAGGCACTGAGGTCAGGCTGACCGGCCTGTAGTTTCCGGGGTCCTCCTTGCTGTCCTTTTTGTGGATGGGTGTGACATTTGCCAACTTCCAATCATCTGGGACCTCCCCAGTGAACCAGGACTGTTGGTAGATGATGGAGAGAAGCTTGGCAAGCTCTTCTGCCAGCTCCCTCATCACCCTAGGATGAATCCCATCTGGTTCCATAGACTTCTGGGGATCCAAGCAGCTCAGTAGGTCACTAACTGTTTCCTTCTGGATTACAGGGGGGCTGTTCAGATTCTTGTCTCTTTCTACAAGCTCCAGAAGCCAGTTGTCCTTAGGACAACCTGTCTTACTGTTGAAGACTGAGACAAAGAAGGTGTTAAATACCTCAGCCTTTTCCTCATCTTTGATAACTATATTCCCGCCCATATCCAGTAAAGAATGGAGGTTTTCCTTCCCCCTCCTTTTGCTATTGATGTATCTGTAGAAGGACTTGTTGTTATCCTTCACAGAGGTGGCGAGATTCAGTTCAAGTTGTGCTTTCATCCCTCTAATTTTCTTTCTACATGACCTAACCATATTCCCAAATTCTTCCTGAGTAGCCAGCCCTTTTTTCCATAATCAGTAGGCTTTCTTCTTTACCCTTATTTCTTTCAAAATCTCCCTGTTCAGCCAGAGTAGTTGTCTTCCCTGCCAGCTCGCCTTTCGGCACACCGGGACAGCCTGCTCCTGTGCTTTTAAAGCTTGCTTAAGTATGTCCATCCCTCCTGGACCCCTTTGTTTTCAAGGGCTGTTTTCCAGGGTACACTCTGGACTAGTCTTCTGAATAGGCCAAAATCTGCCCTCCAGAAGTCCAACGTAGAGGTTTTATTGATGGCCCTCCTTGCATCCCTGAGTATTATTTCATGGTCACTGTGCTCCAGACGTCCACCGACCACCACACCTCTCACCAGCCCTCTCTGTTTGTGAACAGGAGGTCAAGTAGGGCTCCATCCCTAGTAGGCTAATTTACCAGCTGGAGCAGGAAAATATCCTCTATATGCTCTAGGAATCTCCTAGACTACCTCTTCTACACTGTGTGGAGTTCCCAGCAGACATTCGGCAGGTTAAAGTCACCCACGAGAACAAGGGCTGATGATTTTGAGACAACAACCAGGTGCTTGTAGAATAGTTCATTACCCTCATCATCCTCATTGGGTGGTCTGTAACAGTCTCCCACCAGGATATCAGCCTTGTTGGCCTTGTCCCTGATTCTGATCCACAGGCACTCAACCTTATTGTTACTGACTTCAACTTCTACAGAGTCAAGAGACTCTCTAACATATAGAGCTACCCCTCCACCTCTCCCACCCTGCCTGTCCCTTCTGAAGAGCCTGTAGCCACCCATGGTAGCACTCCAGTCATGCAACTCATCCCACCACGTTTCCGTGATAGTGACTATATCATAGCTTTCCTGCTGCACAACAGCTTCCAGCTCCTCTTGTTTGTTACCCACGCTGCATGCATTGGTGTACTTCAGCTGGCCTGCTGATTTGGCTCTTAACTTGGGCTGTCCACCCTTGGCCTCCTTTCTGGAGAGCCCGGTTTCAACCCCTTCCCCCTTCAAACCTAGTTTAAAGCCCTCCTTATCAGCCCCGCCAACTTACGGGCTAGGGTCCTTTTGCCCTTGCTAGATAGGTGAAGCCCATCTGGTTTGAAGAGACTAGGCATGATGGAATTTGCCCATGGTCAAAACCCCAAAGTTCCGCCGGTGGCACCAATCCCTTAGCCACCTGTTGATAAGATGGGTTTTCCTACTCCTCTCCTCATTCATCTCTGCTACTGCAGGAACTGAGGCGAATACCACCTGTGCTCCTGTCCCATCAACTAATCGCCCCAGTGCCTTGAAGTCCTTTCTAATTGCCCTGGTACTTCTTCCATTGATGTCATCACTGCCAGCCTGGACTACCAACAGTGGATAATAATCTGAGGGCCGAATTAGCTGAGGGAGTCTCCTACTAATATCCCTCACTCGGGCCCCAGGAAGGCAGCAGACCTCCCTGTGGGATGGGTCCAGTCGACATATCGGGCCCTCAGTTCCCCTCAGAAGGGAGTCACCAGCTACAACTACCCTTCTTTTTTTCTTTGTAGCTGTAGTTGTATCCTGTCTTGTAGACGGGGTGCAAACAGGAGACCTTCCAGACAGATCTTCTTCTTGTCTGTCCTCTGCCTGATTCTCTGAGTCCAGGGCCTCATATCTGTTCTCTAAGGGCCCCTGGGGAGATGGTGGGGGTGGGGAGGGGATTCTTTTACCTGTTTCCATTCCCTCCCATGCACCTGGTTTGCTCCAACTGCCTGATGGTAGGAGGGGCAGGGCTTCACCATCTCCTTCTGGACTTCTTTTGGGGTCAAAAGGGTGTGACTCCACCAGTCAATTTCCTTTTCACTGTCCCTAATACTTCTTAGTCTCCCTACCTCTTCCTTGAGCTCTGCCACCAGGGTCATTCACCTGCTCGCATCGGACACAGACCCCACTCACACTGTCCTCTGGTAGCAACACCAGGCTCAAACACTCTGCACATCCAGAGGCCTGAACATCTGCATCCATCTTGGTGTCCCTCTTAAGGGGTTCCATCTCTGTGGACACACCCTTTGTCTTAACAGCAACAGTTTTTGCTTTTTTGGAAACCATTGCTGTCTTAAGCTGAGTTATGACAAAAAAAAAGAAAAAAAAGGCTCCTTTAAGAGAGCTGGGAGGTGGCTGTGCCCC
Source organism: Corapipo altera (assembly GCF_003945725.1). Lineage (NCBI taxonomy): Eukaryota > Metazoa > Chordata > Aves > Passeriformes > Pipridae > Corapipo > Corapipo altera. The sequence goes on along the minus strand of NW_020884921.1, from coordinate 2,062,359 downwards.
TCCTGGTTGCCCTGCCTGCCCGAACTGCCTTGCTAACTGCCGTACCATGTTCCTGTTAACCGTGCTCCAGGTCACTAGTGCTCCTGGTAGCAGTTTAAATCCCTCTTGGCAGTGCTGGGTGCCACCCCCTTATCAGCTGATTGGCCTCACCTGAAACCTCCAGCAAAAAGATGCTACAAAATCTTTGTTCATGCTGTGAAAGTGACTGTGTTATGGTATTTTTTTTTATTTTGCTGTTTTGCAGCTGGACCAGGTACGGATAATGGCTTTATTAGCCTGGTAGAAACATTAGTGTCTTGGGCCACTGGGATATTTTGCTTTTATAATTTTATAGGCTGAATAATGATCATATTGTAAATATGATCAATAATTGAACTGACTGGCACAAGTGTAGAAACAGAATATAATATAATGGAAGGGAATGCTTCAGTTTCAGTAAGTACTGCCTTAAACACACAGCCTGTTAATTTAGACTGTAAGAACACAGACCACTATAGAATCCTAGCAAACAAATTTACTACTAAGCTATTAAAATATAAACATCAATAGGATGGAGTTGAAATGTTAGAAATGTTAACAATCATGTGAGTAAAAATCATGTTGAGCCTAAACTAGATGTTCTTTTATTGTTTGATAGCTGACGTACAGAAACACTCTTAAACATAAGTAATGCAATTATGTTTGCATGTGTGAGTACAGAGTTCTGTAATCTTTCTTCAGATGTGCCGATAAGTCATTTCAGATCAGTGGCAGTCTGAAAAATAAAAGCTAGACACGATTCCAGTATGGGAGAACTGGAATAGTTTATTGAACACGAGAACACGATTTTAAAGGTATCTGAGGTTGGACATGTTAATGAAGAGGACGAGCTATGTTAATTATGGAGTTACACAAGTTTTTACTGCAATTTCTAAATAGTTAATTTTTCTTCCAGTAGGATTACATGGGGGATAGAGGGATTACAGGGGTTTAGACGTGGTCTGATACAATCATCTCAAAAGTCTTTTCTGATCTGCTGGAGCCAGGCTTAATCCATGAGGTAGAACTTTAACAGGTCTTGTGAGAAGAGTCCAGCTCCTTCAGATCACGAGGTTCTTGTCAGCCCTTGTTTTCCTTTGCTGAAAGCTGGGTTTAGGCTCCCACACAGATCTATAAGGATTTCCTCCAAAACTTGAATATTCAAGGACACATGCATTTTTCAAAATGATTCATATCTTTTACAAAGAAGAAAAGTATCATATTGATTACTTTGTCCTAGAAAAAATTCATATATTCCTAATAATGCTTCTTAATGTCAATATTGTTAAGACGCAGAAAATAATCGTTTCAAGAATGAAATATTGCATGGAAAACACAATTCTTGAATGGGAGACAAACCCTCATATTATAGGATTGTCATGGTTTGAGAACCTCAGAATCCAATTCCCTAGTCTAAACCCTCTCCCACATCTCAACTCAGTGTGAGATGGTTTTTTCCAGATACCACACGAGACTCAAAATGGGGGAAAGGGAATATATATTACAATGACTGTACAAATAAATACTACAATACATTATATACAATCTTAGCTATCTCTACCATGACATAAGAATTTATAGTGGATCAAATCTCTTCTCCCCTCCAAATAAAAGTCCAGGAGGGAAGAAGGAAGATCTTTTCTACTTTCAGAGCAGCAATGTCTCTAAGGCAGCAGGCATCTATCTTCTTCTCATGCAGCAGTAGCTGGATCTCTCACGAGGTACTCACGAGGGGTATCCAAGCCCCCTTGGCCACTCATTTCTAAGCAAGGGTCTTTTTCCATAGGTTGTGTTCACCAGGACAAGGGACACTTCACTACGTCATATCATGAAGCTCAGGGGTCTTTGTGACGGTCCTTATCTTCAGGGGATTCAAGTTCCCTACAGAGCTCTGTGCTCTGTCTCAAGCAGCGGGGGGGCCAAGGTCACCCCCTCCGCATTCCATCTGGTTGTCCTGGTTCAGTTTTCCAGGACTCCTGAACTTCTCAGCTCCTCTCTTTGGTGCATGCTGCACTCTACGACTCCTCTCAAGCCGGAGTCCATCTCCCTCCTCCTAGGAGGGGTCTCAAAGGGATTTTGGGGGGTTTTTGGTTTCAGTTCTTACCCCAAAAACCCTGTCTGTAGAGCTAGTTCTGCTCTCTCTCTGCTGGCTCTCTTTCTCTTTCTCTTTCTCTTTCTCTTTCTCTTTCTCTTTCTCTTTCTCTTTCTCTTTCTCTTTCTCTTTCTCTCTCTCCTTCCAGGAGTTCTCTCTGTGTTGCTGCCTGCCTGTTGTTGCTGCTTGGTCTTATCTGTTGGCTCTCTGCCATAGCCTTCGTCCACCACTGTTCTGCCGCTGCTTTTCAGTATCTTTTGCTGTTGTTCACAGTGGAGAAACATCCCCCGGCTCAGCTACAGGCACTTAGCCCAGTCTAACACTGTTCCAAGTCTCTGCAACCCCCCCACTGGGGGCTGGGGTGGAGGGCAGCCCCCAGTGGGGCTGCTGCTGTTTCTCCTCGTGGCTCTTACAACATAGCTATTTCTTCAACCACACCCAACTACAACTTTCTCCCCCATGGTGTGGGACGGCCCAGTTCTAGTTCCATTTCCATCTAAGGAACCATTTCCGACGGCTTAAGTGGATGGGGGGGGGACTCCAGCACCAGGGGTTTCTTCAGGTCCTGAGCCTGGAGGGGAGAGGTGCTCTCCCCTCCTCCCACTTACGTGGCTCCATGGTAGGCACAGAGACAGCACACCGGACGCAGAGAGGAGGCGAGAGAGAGTTTATTGTTGGGGGGGTTACATTTATAGGGTTAGGAAGATTCACAGAGTAACCAATTAGGAGTCTCAAGGGGCTTACAGGAACACCCAGTCACAGGAAGGGGTTAACAAGGTCCAATGAGAACAACTTAGGACATCTTCACAGGTCATTCCTGCATAGGATAACACTTGTCGTGGGGGGTCTTGGGAAGAAGAAAGCAAGAGTTAGCAAAGAGACTACAAAAAGCCATTTTGAAACATGTTTAAACCACAGTTTTCTCATATACTGCAGATTTACTGCCACATACAACTACCTTCTCTTCTCTTCTGGTTGTGATATGTTTATATTTTGCAGAAGCGCTCGTTGGGTAAAATCTCAAAACTGCAAGGGTCACCACCCCCTGGGGTTTTACCATTTTATAACTGCAGGGGGAAAACTGTTTCCCCCCACCACAAGGATCCTAAGGTGTCAAGATAATCAGGGACTCAAAAAACCCCCACATCATCAACGACCAATCACATATTGTGTAGGACCCCCCAAAAAAACCCCAGAATCATTGCCCAGTCACAAACTGGGTTAGAAATAGAGAGATGATATGTTAGGTTTCAGAGGCTTAATAGGATGTCTATTCAGGAATGCTAGTTTCAAGAGAACATATGTTAAAGCTTAGGTTGGAATCACTGCTTAAGCTTATTGTGAATCCCTATGGAATATCATCTTTTTAAGGTACACACAAGGAGAGAGTGGTTTTAATTACCACAAGAATGCATGAAGAATATTTGCACCCTCAGGGTATAAATAAAGCTTAATTATTCATAGAACAGCCTTGCTCATTCACTCTAAAAGAAAGGTGATTAAAAAGTCTGGAACTGAGAAAGGACTTTCTTTGGCTTCTTCTCCAAGTTACAGACCTCATATTTTTTCCAGCTTGGCATTAAGAAGTTGTCATGTCTCATGCAATGAATGTAGAAAAAGGCATTTAGTAAGCTCCAGGCAGTTTTAATTTTATTTCAATTAAATAAGGATGAGATAAAAAATATATGACCACTGTCTACTCTCAAGTGCCTTCACATACAAATACTAATAGGAATAGTGATGGGGTTTGGGTTTTATCTGGCTTCTGACCTGAGATTCATTCTAGGTGAAAGCAAAACAAAGTGTAGACAGCAAAATAATGTCAGAACCATCTTGATCACCAAATAATATGACCTGAGAAAACTTATAAAATTTTTCCTTTAATTAACTTTCATCATAGTTGTTTCATTTAATGTTAAATATTGCATAGAAATTTGAAACTGAATTTATAACATGATGGAGAGGATCTAAATGTGTTTAAATGACTGTAAGACGAAAAGATTCCCTAAAATATATGTAAAGAAATTGAGGATGAATCCCAAAATTAGTTAGACAAGTATGAAAATACTGTGACCATCAATAAATGCTTATTGATCTATTGAAATCAATACTTAGGTTGAAAGAATTGAAATAATTTGAATTTCAACTAGAGTTGAAAAAAATTTAATTGAAGTAGTACTTCAATGAGATCAAAAATATTGAAATACTGTTTTCCACATGGAATGTGTAGCTCTTTCTGTTATTCCATTAAAAATAAAGTTGACTGCAAAGGCACAAATGGTGGTAGGCATGTGTTCAATATGACGAACCTCAGTGTTCATATATAATATGGTAAGAGATAAGTTTTACTTTCTCAGTATCTTTATAATTTCCAGGCCACAAAAGAATAGAAGGAACAATTTTGACAGGAAAATAACAAATCCTTTGTTATTTTGTCAGATAATTTCAAGATTTGATAGTCTTATTAACAGAGGAGAGTTTGGGCATGTGGCTATGGCTAGAATAAATAAATCTAATTCATACTCTGAGACTTAATAGATGGAAATTCTTTGGAAGATTTTAACAAAGAATTAACTCTGCTGGGAAAATGCTCATTACAACATGTCCTTGTCTGATTTTTTTTCTCTAAGAATTCTGAACTCAAAACCCTCAAACTTTTGAAATATTTGTGTTTGCTAAACATCAAACATTACTCCTGAACTAAACATCTCTCACACTGAAAATTGAAAGACAAAGCTCACTGGGAATGAGGGTACAGTTTACTTTCCTGTCCAATGAACCCATTACTGATGACATTCTAGTGATTCATTTATGCACATGTTTTATAAGCAATCATACTTTCTCATAGAGGAAGGTAACCTACTGTTCCAGCAAAACATCTTAAATTCTAGAAACTGGTGAGATTAATTTCTCTGATGATGTATTGTTCCTAATGGCTTTTATCTTCAGTGAACTCGAGTCAGATGCTCTCTTTGGTGGAAAAAGAAAAAGTATGTAATAGCCCTCCTTCAAAAACCTGATGAAAATCCATCTACCTAGCAAAATTGCCTTAAAGATCATATGCTTTTGTGCATATTTAGATAATGATTTCATAGAAGTGGTAGAAATTCATAAGATTAGAACAGCAATGTACTAATAAGGCTGTATAAAACAAGACTGAACAATAGCTCTAAGAAATTGCATTTTTCCCTTGTTTATATGAACATTCCTTTTCCTCCCTCATTATTTTCAAAGAGAAAATCAAAATGCAGAAATCTGAAATGTTTCCTGAAAAGGTTTGAAAAGGCACTTTTGAAAATGACTTTTAGGGTTCTGCTTACCTACTTAAGCCCTAGAAAATTGATCTGTACCTAATCAATGTATGAGATTAAATATTTCTCATCCTTTTCAGAGCTGGATTTTCATCCATTACTGCAAAGTTTATGCTTAATGCTGTGTGTCTTCACCTATGAATCCACAAAATTTTAGAGCTTTGCATGCATGTTTTCTGGGGAGAAAAGTCTAGTACTGTGATAAATAAAATTATTTTTTATTGTTATTAAGTAAGGTTAATGTTTTCAGTATGTTTTGATTCTCTAGAAAGAATTAATTTCTATGTTTTGAAAAGATTATGCAAAAATGGTTTCTCTGGAATACCCTGATAAAATAAGAGACGTGAAATAAAAATGTTTTTTGTATTGAAGCCGCAATACTTTTAAACAGTTTGAATATCTCCCACTTACGTTTTCTCTCTCATTATCATAAATTTTCATTTAAGTGACAGAGAGATTAAAGTACATACATTGATCAGTTGTCTGCAGTAGTATATCTCTTTACGTATTTGTACATATCTTTATATAGGTAAGCAGTGTTTGTTTTGAATTGCTAATTTTTTCATCTTAGAAATAATAATAGAAAATAGGAACAACAAAAAAATACAAAAAATATTTACATAGGCGTTTTGCTTTCTTAGAGAATCTCCATAACTGTAAAATCCAAGTAGATTCATTGTATTGCTCCCATGTTTTGTTCTTTGTGTTAACAGCTTTCTCAAACTACATTAGGAGCAGGTAGCTGCACACCTCACAAACTATGCTGCACAAGCAGCACCAAGACTCATTACCAGCTTAAAGAACTATATTTTTGAGCACTGCTTTGTACAATCTACTTTCAAAATTGCTTTTAATGAGGCTTTTTGTTTGTTTGTTTGTTTGTTTTTGTTGTGCTCTTGATCCCTTTCCACAATGATTAAAACATGTCAACTATTTTATTTGCAGCATAATTCATAAAAGAAAAATAACTATACCTACCTGTCATGGGCAAAACAGAACTAGTTGTAGCCAGGTGGGGGTTGGTCTCTTTTCCCAGGCAACTATCAGCAAGACAAGAGGGCATGGTCTGAAGTTGTGCCAGGGGAGGTTTAGGTTAGATATTAGAAAGAATTTCTTTACAAAGAGGGTAATCAGACATTGGAATGGGCTGCCCAGGGAAGTGGTGGATTCTCTGTCTCTGGAGGTTTTTAAGAAGAGACTGGATGTGGCATTTAGTGCCATGGTCTAGAGGTAGTGGATCAAGGATTGAACTTGGTGATCTCAGAGATGCCTTCCAACCAAGCTGATTCTATGATTCTATGATTCAGGAAAATTTTATAAGAGAAGCCACCCACTGAATCATGACTTGCAGAAAGGACCTCCTCGCTTTCTAACCTCCTCCTCAGAGACGGGTCAGGGTGCAGCTGGGTCCCATCTTAGCCCCAGACTTGGTCATCAGTTTGTTTTGAAATCTGCTGATTCTATAGGTGTAATTGAGTTTTTGTGTGACTTTGTCCTGCTGGATTAAGGATATCAAACCGAATGTGTTCTTATGAATAAAATAAATTATTTATTTTATCAGTGATGAAAATGATAATGGTTAGACTAAAAGACTTTAATTAGAATTCTTTATTACACGGTATATACTACTACACTATAACTACTTCTGGAGTGCACTATTTCTTGAAAATTATTTAAGCAATGATATTAAAGCTAGCAAAATAATCATTAAGTAGTGAGTGATTGGTGTTACTCATCCATGCTGGAGACCATAGGCTTTCACTTGGCGTCGAGGAGTAACCTTGAGGGGCATCCTTACTAAGGGAGAAATCTCCTCACACATACTCCTAGAAGGGGTTTGTTAGCAGAGGAACTCAGATTTTATAGTATAATGTGGTTGACTGTCAGTGAGATGTCTCTAGTCCAGCTGTGTCACCTCAGCAGTTTTAGGTAAGTTATCTGTACTACCACTTTTTGTTTCCTTTAGCAGGAACTTTGTCTGCTACACCCTCACTGGTGCCAATTTCTACCAGGAAACACGGTTCTCCACATTTTAGGAATTTTACTGTGGGATTGATGAATCAGGACAATCTCAGCATTCTTCAACACCAAAAATCCAGAGACCTGCTCTGCTGAAGGAAGGGAAGAGCCATAGTCAGACTATGTTTTCACAGTACGTTATTCAAGTGCCAGTGAGTCCTCTGAGGATCACTGTTGTATTCAGTTACATTCATACATTAAGTTGTGTGAAAAGTTTCCTGCTGGATGACCAGCAAAGTCTTAGAGATCTATAACTTGTTTCTTGATGGTACTCTTTTCTTGGTAGTTCATCATGGAGAAACATGGAAAATGGACACCATTTCCCTTCAAGGAAAGATTAGCAGCTGATTAGCAGCATTCACCAATTTTGTGATGTTTTCTTATGGATGTTACAATCAAATTTTCAAACAACTTCTGTCATTACTGCCAGAAATTTGTGCATAAGTCTTGTTATTTTGACAGAGGATAATGAAGGCACATTTAACATGAATAATACAGTAGGACTGTGGTGTCCATAAAAAAAATTTTAATAGATTTATCACAGACAAATTTGTTCTTTTTACTTTTTCCCAAGTTTTCTGTATCTTGATATCTACCCTTGAGATTTCTTCATATCTATTCTAGAGAACACAGAATGTTCACCTTAATGATTGAGATGTGATTAATGAATTTTTCTGTATGGCATTGTGTAGTTGAGGGAGAAGCATGAAACAAGTATCCCCCAGATGGAGGACCTACACAATGCCATCTTACACAAGTTGTGAAGCTAACCTTGATACTCATCTAACACGTTTCCCTTAAAATTATGGTCAGTATATTACTAAACTTTACAAATTATATCTTCTACTACTAAAAAAAAAAAAAAAAAAAAAAAGACGCTGTGCTGGAGTTTTCAGGTTTTATTCAGCTGTTTCACTGAGTCTCAATGCAGTTCTCAGATATCTTTATTTTCTGAATTATCAGTCAACAATCTCATTGCTTTACTTTAGTTTCAGTAAAGCCCTTTATCAGCCAAGCTGGTGCTTTTCTGAGTCATTCCGAACTCTGCTTCCACCTCTATGTTGACTGGCTCCATTTTTTCTATGTATGGTAAACACATAGAAAGGCACAAAACATAATCTCTTCCAAGCTGCTGATCTACAAAGTAAACAAAATTATAGTTGTTCCCTTGTCCTGATCTGTTTCCGAGATAAAGTTCTGGCAAGGCTATTTACACAGAAAGAGTTGAGGGCAAGACAAAGTAATAGGAGTCATCTAAGATTAGCAAGAATGTAAAGTGTTAATGTTCTTTAAAGACCTATTGAAAAAACATGGTGTGAAGGACAAGAAAAATGTAGAGGCTTCATAGATCTTATGTGAGAGAGCATTTTGTTTTGCTCCATCCAAGAAATTCATACTGACTTTTTTCTTCTTTTTTTTTCTTTTTAATAAAAGGTTTGAAAAATTCCAAAAGGAAAGTTGAAAATTAAAAATGTGACAGTGTCTACTACACATAAGAGAGAGGAATGTCTGGAAATAGCAACATAAAGCAAGAAAAGAAATATTAAGTTGCAGGTCACACCTCACACAACTGTTCTCACTACTGCCATCAGTCATCAGCGAAAAGTTCTGGCACACCCTGTAGCCTGAGATTCAGGCAGCTGCATGTTTTATGGGAGCTGTCTGGGTTGCCACACCCATTCTGATGAGTGCAGAGGACATGGATTCTACCATGTGGACACCACAGCTGAGCTCCTTCTGGGGGGCTGATGACCAGTTGGACAGGTGTTTTGAGCTGGTAGGGTGATGACAACCTTCCCATGTGAACTGTTTCCCACCATGCCCTGTTTGACTGCTCTGTCTGAAGTGCTCCGGGTCATCTGTGTTTCTGAAGCTGCTTTTCAGGAGTGGGAGCAGCCACAGTCCCTCTGGCATCACCCAGCTCTCATCAGCTTCTCTTGTGAGAGATGCCTCAGCCCAGTAGGTCTCTCTGCTGCCCTGATACTTTCCTACTGGGCCTGCTTTGTAGCTGCTTGCCTCAGTAACTGATTTAATCATGTTGTTTTCATTTTGGTTTCCTGTCTGTTTTGGATGAAAAACTAAGTGAACTGGATTGGATGAAAAGAAAGAACTTGAATTTGAAGACTGCTCTTTCTCAGCCTTCTGAATTGCTCCCAACACTTGTTCCAGTAACTCGAGAGCATGCAGCTGTTTGAATGTGTCATGGTGTGGTGTGCTAAGCTGTGGATAAGCACTGCTTGATGTTAAACCTGATACCATCCAGCAATGTTGCTGTATCTGATAGTACATTTTGAGCAATGTGGTTGCAAAGAAATAAGCACCCTACTGAAGAAGTGGAATGAATAAGTTGAAGAAAAGTTGTTCCATGATCAAGGGGGTCATACTTCAGAGTTTGCAGCCTTTCTGATATGGGAGTTCACACAGAAGAAATGGGAGCCTTTTGAGGATGCCCTATTTTTTACCCTGGCTTCAGAAATAAATGCATTAACATTAAATTATTATTATATTTGATCTTAAGCAGATCACATTACTTTTTTTTCCCTCCAAAATATTATGTGACTAACTACAATGAGTATTTATCTTGCTGACGCTACATAAAGTCAATATAATATCATGATAACAACATCATCTTTGCTGAGACTGCTCAGGCAAAACAATTCCTTCTTAGATGATCTTTTATCTGTTGATTCTATAGGTACATGCTTATGTTTCAGCTACTCTACACGAATGACATTTAAGGCTGTGTGAAGAGAGCACAAGAAACTTTTCCTACTTTAAGAAACGTGTCATAGAAGATGTAGTATTTTTATCTCATGGGATAAGCTTTATATAGACATCAACATATTAACCTCAATGTTTGTGTAACCTCAGTTTTTCATTACAAATAGTTTTGTCATGCATTATTCACTAGGATAAACAGTGTTTAAAATGCCAGGAATTTTAAAATTATCTCAAAATTAGATTGTACTACAATTATTACAAATTATCATCTACTTTACTCTCTAAGCGGTCCCAAAATTCTAGTTAACAATTAATTATTTGCTTTTTTCTAAAAACTCATAAAACAGGCATCTTATTGAAGAATTATAAATCTATAACTTTGAAAAAATTCCTAGCAAATAGTAAGAGTGAGATTTCTCTAGATCTCTATCTCACATAAATGGTTAAATGATTGTATGCTATGATATAAACATTACCAGATATTAAACATCAGAAATTAAGTGATTCTGAGTGTTAGGAAATTACTTTTCTGAAAGTATATTGAACTTGAGGTCTATCTTGCTTTGAGTATAGCTTTTTAATACTGTATGTAAAAGCCACAAACAAAAGAATATTCTCTGGTAGGCAAAACCCACCAATATTTCATCTGCCACCAAATGCAGCTATTGTATTTTCAGTACCTAAGGTACATACAGGTCAATTTACAATAGCTAAATTTCCTGCCCGTATGGATTCAACTAATAGGTCTACTGTTTTAGGGTTATTTTTGTTTTGTAAATGAATAGGAAATGTTAAGTTGGACTGTAATTTATAAACTAATTTCTGCAAAGAACCTCTACATTTTGGTCACACAGCAAATTGCTTATTTGCACTTTGATCATTAGATGTTTGACCAAGTATTTTGGCAATTGCATCATTTTCTGTGCAGGAGGTAGCAGAAGTTATGAAGTCAGGTGATTGGCAGGAAGAAATTCTAAAAATCAATGTTTCAAGTACTAATATATATCTAATTATGTAATAATAAAACAGTGGTAGTCTCTCAGGATTAGTGGTAATTGCAGCCATATAGCTTGTAAAGTATGCCTTGCAAAACTTGTTTCCTTACTACTGAGGAAAGAGCATTAATAATCTTTGAGTTAGATAGCTGAATCAGTTCTGGGGTTACATAACACCTGAAGCAAATTTTAACCATAACCCTTAGAGTGATTTTTGTTGAGTAAATATTGTGCCATCAGTAAGTTGAGTAAATATTCTGCCCAATCTTATTTTAAATCCTGTCTTCAAGTAGCAGAAGCTGTCAGAATATCAAGGAATATGAACAGATTTCAGATACCTTGTGGCTTACTCTTACAAGTTCATGTATAGCTGGCGAAGTAAATTGGAACCCTTTGACTAAAATCATAGCTATCATTTTCCAGTTTTGGCTGCTTCTCTACATCATCATTAAATGGTTCTTTAAGAGTTAAAAAGAAAATTGTGAGCAATCTGTGTGCTCAGGAGCCAACCAGCATGTGTAGTTAAATCACATTTAGGTCAGAGGCATTTGGGGATAATTCTACACTACCAGCTAGTGCCCCTTCTTCATTTCAGACTATTGTTGTGTCAGTAGGCTGGTGCATCTCTGCCAACCCTGGAACACACTTAACAGAGGTAGGCAGACATTCTCAACTGTCAGACATCTACGTGGATGTGATTACACCTTTTTGTCTATCCTGACATGCATACTAACGGTCATACCATTAGGGATCTGAAATGGCATTTGTTATGTTTAAGAAACTGAATCACACTAAATGTATATAATTACTTGTGGAATTTTGTGAAATCACAGAGTTTGTTTTGATTTAATTGTAACTATGTCTTAGATGTACTTGCATGAAAGGTTTTTAATGACTCTATAACTGAAGTGAACCCAGTCAGCAAAAACAATAACAATATCAGCGTGTTGATAGAAACCCATTTTGCTCCCAAATATACCTGTTGATTTCCCATTCATTTCAAGGAATAATTCCACTCAAACAAAGAGTCTATGTAAATGTTACCCATTCTCTTCAACAGGAGCTAGATATGTGCAGTGTTGCTCAAATATCTTTGGAGTATGCATATGATTACCTCTGAAAGGAAGATAGCAAAGGCATAATGGCATGTACTGGCATTACTTCCTTATCCTCCTCAAATAATAGTGACAGAGGAATAGCATCTGTAACTATTCTCAAGCAGTGTACGTAAACTGAATGATCCCACTGAAACCAAACGGATTAATAATTCCTTATCTTATTGACCCTGCTTTCACAGTATTGCAGAGTTGTTCTTATTAGAATTGATATTCTATCAGTCTTCCATGCAGTGTAAGTAACCATATTGATTAGTTCTTACCCACATCTTGCTTGAATAACTCTGCCAAATTTTTCCTGTGAAACTCAGCTAAATTTATTAGGGTCTTTAACGCAGTACCCATTAGCATTAAGCTTCCTCGTTTTCACTTTTTTTAATGTAGTCTCACATGAGCATTTAACAACTCTGACTCTAATCACTGATTCTTTGTTTTAGGTAGAAATTCCTCAAATGTTGGATTTTAACAGCATCTCGTGACCAGTTTATTGAAACTGACTAGCTAGCCTAATCTGCAAAGTACGTGGTGTTTAGTGTAATGCTTTTGAGATAACTGCAGGGTGGAAAGTTTTGGCGAAGATTATTGCAAAAATTTATAATATTGCTGGTGTACTTACAGTATACAAATAGATGTAGCATGGCCACAGCGCTGTGTTGGGAAGTCAGTTGTTGGCTTGTCATACAAGTAATAGATTTTCCACAAATCAAAATGTTCTGTTAAGTTCATTAAAAAAAAAAAAAAAAAAAAAGGAAATGCTCATGACTAAAAATCCATTAACCACAAGTAAGTACTTCACCGGTTGGGTACATACAGCACCATACACTTATTTTAATTTTCTGTTCCATATTATGTGCTAATTCTTCTGATGATTCCTTCTTTAATTTCTCTACAGATGCAGTTAATGTTCTGTGTTGCTCAGCATTGGCTCTTACTTTTGTTTGTCAATGAGACCTCTGATAAAAATGATATCTGGACATAGGGGTACAGAAAACGTAGTTCATCTGGAGTAGTAGCATATTTGATACAAAATCTGTTCTGTTTTTTCAAAAACTCATTTGATGTCTTTAGAAATCATAGATTATACTTTGGAAAAGTAATTTGAGAAACTTGTTAGGGAGCAATTATATCTCATGTCTTAGAGCAAAGTTGTCAGAATCTGTGGCAGCAGTTGCAAAAACAAAAATCTAAATGCCATGCTCAGCTATGGATTTTAAGTTTAGAAGGAGAGAGGTCTCTGGTCTGCATTCATTTTGATGCCTACCTTAGACTATGACTGGAAAAGAAACACATGCTTTCATAGCTGTTAAAATTTGTTCCTAGCACAAAACGAAGAGGGAGAAACGCTCTCAAGAACTTGTTACTACCACGGAAGGAGCAGACTGTGAAATACTCATGTTCCATCCATATGAAAGACATTTTCTTAATCATTCTTTTTGAAGATTATTTCTGCTTCAGAGCATAGTAAAGTGTTGCATTTTCACTGTCAGGATAATATATTTTTTTTTTGTATTTACTACCTAAACACTGAATGGTGGAATTACTGTGAGTTACTGTCCTCAAGAGCAGGGGTTAATGGTGGCTGGGGAGCAGTGCAGGCTGGGGTCAGTCAGGACTGTCCCATCCCTGGGCATCGGGAACCCCCATTGAGATGGGGATGAGGCAAGACCAGTGGATCATTGCATGTACCATCCAAACAGTGCCCATGGACAGACAGTGTGTGTGATCTGCCCCTCCAGACTTTATTGATTCAGAAAGGAAGCGGCTCCAGATATGATTTAGGTAAACTTAAGTTACTTCTGTACCCTGTACAGCTGTTTGCCTGGTTCTCCAGCTGTTCACACTGGTGGTTTTCTAGATGAGTCTGTTCCTTTCCAACTGCCTGCCAACAAGTCCCAGACGTGGGAAGCCCATGGGACCAGAGCCTGGCAGCTGCGAACAGCTATCAGTTGCAACTCTTCCTCCTGTTCCTTGTGGCTGCAATTATGCCTCTTGCGTCTGTGCCTGGATTGTGTAGGAGATAGTGATTTTGCTTGGATGCATATGCTATGGCATGCTTCTACCCAGCCACAGGCATACCAGAGTTCCTTTGATTCACAACAGTCCTTTTACACAGAAAAGGGAGACAAAGTCATTATTTTTGGTATATTCTACTATGCTGTAAATAATTCTTTATTCATTTATACATTCATAATTCCCTTTCCTTTAGAATCTTTGCCCTTTCCCAATTTAATGGAATATTTTATAGATTTGAACTATGATATTAAGTTGAAATTTTTCTGTGTATTGTTAATAAGCACTGCTGTTTTCCCTAATTGGCAGAGGACAGTAGTGCATCTGGTAACTGGGACAGAAATGTTTACCTAAATTACATCTGCCTAAATTAGGGGATTATATTCCAAGATGCCTTCCAGACACCAGAGAAAGAGAGAAGAAAAGGGCTTTTAAATAGACTCATTGTAATAAAAACAATGGAACGCATGCATTTTCATTCCTTTAGTCAAACTGATAATGGTTTTAATGTTTGGGTAGCTCACTTCGTGTCCAGTCATAGAAAAAGTGCTGTTTGATTTTAATTCTCTTGTTATACTCACCCACAGAGAAGCTTATCTTAATCTCACTTCATATTGTGTGAAGGCTACAAACACCACTTAAAGCTTTTCTTCCAGAGAATTGCTGGTCATGAACATACACGAGACTTATTTGTACTGTAGTCAGTGCCCACAGCAATCAAGGCTCCCTTGTTTTCTACTACAGTACTGCTAACCTGAATTCTTTGCTATGAGGCCTGAAGTCTGTAGCATTCCACTATTGCAGGCTGGAGTTTCTGTTGCAGCTACAAAAAAAAAAAAAAAAAAAAAAAAGGAGGGGTTGAAAATGGAAGCTGTGCCCTTGTGGTATTTAATTCAGTTAAATTGTGTGTTGCCTCAAGCTTTATATTTCTGTTGAATTACATATTGATTATCTAAAGTAACAGAATAGTTTTCTGAGGGGAATTTGAAGGTTAGACAGATATGGAAAAGAAAGAAGAGTACTTTACTTGGGTAGATGTCAAGGATTCTGTGAGAATGACTTATTCCAATTGAAAGTGGACAGCACTGAAATAATTGTGGAGTCTGGTATTTCAAAATTAACAACTTATTGACAGGAAAGAAATAGTTAATTTGTGTACCGGAGCATCTACAGATTCATTAATCTCAATTTACTTATCAGTTGGTGTGCTTTTGCATTGTTACTTCTTACAAACACCTGTTTGTAGCAGAAAAAGGCTAGCATTGCTAGAAAATATGAAATTACACTGGTGTTAACCTGGCACAGTGCTATTTTCTACAATGCAATATCTGTTGATTTATACAAGTCCAACCACAAAGCACTAAAATATCAGCAGTATCTGTTATTAACCTATTCTTGATTTAAAAAACGTCCACTATGTTTTGTTTCCCTATGATTTCTTCATACCTTTCTGCTTTCTCTTCTCCTAGCTCTCTACCATCTTTTCCTCTGTGAGTTTTGGCAATTTTCCCTGCTTTTTTGAAAGGTAATGAAATTATTATTTTCCTGTACAGTTTGACAACTAGATGAAGTGAAAGGGGTTATTTTTAAGCCTCTCTAGAGGAAAGTTTGACCTCATTCAGCCACTAATCACCACATATCTATGCTCCAAATAAAGTTTGATGTGGAATTAACAATTAAAGATGATGTTAAACAGATTTTAAAGAATTTTCCATTCCACTTTGTAGTATTATTATTATTATTACTATTCCAAATCACCAAAAATTACTTATATGCTAGTCTTGGTTTTTTTTCCCATTGTTTTTTGTTTATTTTTTTATTGGTTTGTTTTTCTCCAAAAGGCACCAAGTGAAATTGCATTTGTTTCTCTTACCCTGATTAGTAGAAAAATTCAATGTGTGCTCATAAATCACATTAACTACTTCACTCAAAGTCCTGCTGGGAGATATTATTACTAAAATAGGTTCTCTTTATTAACAATGGAATTATTTAAAAAATGTTAATATGAAAATATTTTTAAATAATATCTGCAGAATGAATTCCTAGTTTTGGATGCCTGGTACAGCTGGATGCATGAAGTCATGCATATTTGTGCATGGCCTTACTGGCAGTGGGGAACTAACTGCATCTTGGAATTTTTTGGCCTGGTCTTGGCTCATCTACAAAAACCTATTGAGAGGCTACTGAGTGGGCCATCTGCAGCAGATTCTGCAGAAGGGCATTCTAAGGTGTGGTCCATATGTTTCTGCCAGTTTAATTGTAGGCAATTTATAATAGAGGCTATCCTTTTGTCTGCATAAAAATGTGTCTCTCTCTTGGAATGAATTCCCTTCCTTAAGTTCTTCACAGGCTCATTATTTTGCTCATTTGGCCTTCTCTTCTCTCCTTGTGTCCAGTTCCTTTTTCTGTTCTCTGATTTTTAGATTGTTGTGGCCTGTGCAACTTTTCCTCTAATTGCATCTATCAGTTGCTTAGTCATGTAGGTATCAAACTTCCGAGTTTAACTTTGGTAAAAATAAAATTGGTTCCTTACCCTGGAAGGGAAAATTGCAAGAACAGATAATGAATGTGCACTCACTGGTTACTCAGATTTGACATCCCAATTTTTTTAAAAAACTCTTTTCCTAATAGAGACAAGGCTGCTCAGTACAGAGACTTCTTTCGCAATGGGTACAGTCAAAATGCACATATTGATTAGTGCTTTCTCCAAAGCCCATTATCTGCTTTGAAGATCAGTTCATTAAAATGTGTCCTGTTTCTACAATACAGAACTTGTGAAGACTGCCAAGTCTGTAAGGAGTAATTTATTAAACATTTCTAAAAGTCTGTATAAGAGCAGAAAACTTCTCAGCACAAAGTTGAGCTTCCTGAGGTATTCCAGAATTTGCTAAAAGTGATTTTGTTGTTGTCATTTCCACATGTTGCTGTCATGGAGATCTATTCTTTGGGAAAAAGAACTTTCCTAGGAAATAATAATCTCATTTAATGAAAATAACATACAGACAGAGACATGAACACACAGTTGTGAACACCCCCTTACTGAAATGAGTCTTCTGAATCAGATTTCTTATTTTGAAGCAAATGCTTTTACATTCTTTGTTGCTAGTTTCCTATAAGTATTTCTACTGGATGCAAGTAGATGTATTTATTTTTATTTAAAGAGGACTAAAATACAGTCCTCTTTACTATTAAAGAATAGTATGTTAACATTCTACAAGTAAAAGTCTTACTAGTGAAATCAGCTATCTGAAAGTTGGTCTCAAAGTTATAAATATTACATGTGGATATCAGTAGGTCAAATTAAAATGCATTAGTTACACCGTAACTAATGTGGTCAGGGTTTCAGCTTATATTTTGAAATCTCTAACCATAGAGAGACCAGCTCACCAGTGGGTAAAATGGTAAAAGCTTTGATGATAAAACTGATAACTATTTAAGAAAGTATACATACATATAAGTATTGAATGCACATAAAGTTTTATTTTATAACATATTGCTAATTGAATCTTAATTCAATTCTAGTAATTGTCTTTAAAATAAATTGAAAATTTTTATTCCAACATGTTTTTAATTATTTCTTCATTTTCACTGATGATAATTAACTTTGTTACTTGTGCAGACAAAAAAGCTGCAGTCCAAAATGATGACTTTGGAGAAAGATGGTGGACGTCAAATGAGGATTGTCAATAACACTTTCATTTAAACAATTAAGTAAGAGATTTGGGCAATTTAAAATACAGTTAAACAATATGGTAAAAAATTGTTTATTTAGACATACCTGGGAACATTCAATTCATGTGGGAAAATACAATTAACAAAAGTGAAAGGTTATATGTAATGATAGCCATAAACAAGTAGTTAAATTGAAAACTAGGTAAATTAAAATGAAAATTTAGTACTGTTGAAGACAACAATTTGACAAGCCAGAAACAAAAGGAAGTATATCACACTGAGAACAAAGTATTCAGTATGACAACTACAACAGAAAAAACATAGAAACTATTAATCAGAATGCATTAGAAAATAGGATTCTGATTTTAAAAAGTTGTTCTTTTAAAAAAACAGGGATATGTACTCATATAATTTTATGATAAGAAAGTTTTATTACTACATCAGAGCTCTGAGAAATTCTCAGATAGGAACAATAAAGTAGAATAATTTAAAATCAACAAGAACTCAGTAAATTCTAAAGGGCATTTAAGAGTTTGAGAAGTGTTAGAAGGAATCAAAATGTGTTTAAATTATCTGAAATCCAATTATTCATAATGGGAATTCCACTAGTGAAATTTTAGTAGTGGAGTATTGAAATAATCTCAAAGTGCTCCTCTACAATTTTTTACTGCTGTTTCTTATATTTGGATGCATAAAAGGTGATAAAGTTCTACAGAAATGTAAGACCTATATTTTGTAGAAAACAATAGATAAAAGTAAAAAAAAAAGTATTTCTCTGTATTCACATGAAGTTATGCTTCTCCACACTTAAGAGAAGCATAAAAATCCGGAGTTAAGGATAGTCAGCTCCAAGGATGGAGCATGAGCTATTCTCAAAGTGCTTTCTGCTGCTCTGGTGTGTGAGGCTAAGCTGCTGTCCCAAAGTGCCACTGTGCACATGATCACCGACAGAAACGTGGAGAGCAGCACTCTCACCAGCACTTGGGGAAACCCAAGCACAAGAAGTTTGCTTCAGTGCTGTTCTTTTTACAGCTAGCAAGGACTGGCTTTTCCTACTGAAAAAATATGTACACCATCATTCTCTTTATTCATACACACAGATTCCTCAATGACTTTCGTTCCACCTAATAACCATGCAGAATTACCGCTTACCCAGTTACCAACACAAATCCTGACTTGCTGCTAGATGTAGCTCCCCTCCTCCTTGCTGACTTATCCAGACTGAAGTTCACTCATGAATCACAGCTGCACCTCTGCAGGACAGAGAGCAGGCTCACAGAGAAACCAGAGAGTAGTGGGGTTAAATAAAAGATACAGTGGATTGCAGTGACACAGTAAAAGGTTTGGACAGACAAGCAGACTGCCCAGCAGTGTGTTTACTTATAAGACAGACCTTTTCAAAATCACTCCATAACATTTTCTTCCCTGATCAACTTGATTTCTCCTTTCCCTCAACTTTGGCCCTTCCTATAAACATCCATTTGTCCCTAATAATCCTACTATACAGTTCCACAGTTCCCTCAAAACATAATGTGAGAAGTCTTACACAGTACTTGTGATATTCTTATTTCCTCTGTCTTTCCAGATACAAGGATCTGTCAGAACTTCTTCTTTATGACCATATTTGTGGGGTTCTTAGTGACCCATCAGTCATAGATCTGAGCGCTCTGTTTTTTGTTATGTTTCATTCATTTCCTGTTCCATAGAGGTTGTGTATCTTGTTTTAATTCATTACTTTTCCAGCATCTTGATAATCTTTTAGGCTTCCATTTTGCTTATCCTCACTTTAAGGATTAAGAAAAATCTAGGAAAAAATTCTAAAATACTACAAATACCCAAAGAGATATATGAAAGAAAGTAACACTAAATCCCAATTAGTTGCTTAAAAATTAAAAAAAAGTTAATAGGCAGAGGAATATCAAGACAATATAAGACAGTCAGTGCAGAGCAGTTGTCCTAAAAGACACAGAGAAGCACTGAAAATTAATGTTTAGACAACCTCTTTTTGCCCATATTTCCCCTTCATTGACACTAGTTTTCTTGTTTCTTCGGATGTTTGTAGCACTAAGTCTGCAGTAGGATTTTTTTGAACTGGTATTGTTTGGACTGTAAGAATGTCTTGGGAGATTAATTCAAATAACATAGGAATTGCGTTAATGGAAATAAAGATAATTCCTGATATTTTTTAGCACAATAACTGCAAGACTATGTAGGCAGATCACTGGGATATTACTGCATTTACTGCTTCTCTTTAAGGGACTTGCATATTTCTTCACTTCTCATATTCTTACTGGCACTGAAATTTTAATACCAAGTTTCTAAGAATGTTAAACTTCACACAATCTACTGAACAGACTGTAGTTACCTATAAATAATTGTATAGATCTGGTTATAGCTCCACTGATCTTTTTTTCTTGGTAGTACTTTCAAGTCCATAAATGTCTTCTCGACCTTCTATAAGCCTTCTGATTGTAAGATTGTTAGGATCTTCATAGAACCAATAGTATATAGATAGACATTTCCTTGATTTTAGATAACTTTGCAATTATCTTTATTTTTTTATAGTTCATAGAAACTACTTCTGCCTTTCACAATCTCACAATAATGTCAGACATGAGTCAGACATTTAATGTCCCCCTTGGAGTTGTACTCCAAGTTTTATTCTCACTGAATATTTTTCAAGGATTGAATCTGAATTTCCCATTGTGAGACACACTGTGAGTCTTTGAAAATGCTTTCTTCAGTATTGTGAGGGAGGAGGGGGTTAGCATACTTTTGAGGTTGAATAGTTAATTTTATTTAAGTGTGTCATATCATACTTTTTTTTTTCCTTCTGTACCTTCTGTGAGTGATTTTGACAATTCTAGAATATTCTTGAATAAAGAAAGCAAAGCTTTTCTAAAAATCAGTAATTGTGATGTTTTTATCTAGTTTTGAACATTCTGCAGCAGTGCAAACACTGACTTAATTTAGCTTTTAACACTATCTTAATAGATTAAGTCTTATTCTTGCAAGACCAATTATCAAACTCAAGGTGCAGTATGTTAACATTCTGTGCTTCACAAACAAATTTGATGCATGTAACAGTAATTTACATTCCCCATAACAAGAAGAAGGATATTCTGTTGACAGTAAAAATATTATTGTTATACTTTGGGTTAGAAAGCTTTTGGTATAAGTTTTAATGGCAAAAAAAAGGATCACAAGACACTTACTGCAAAACAAGAGAGTGTCTCACAATAAACACGTGTGGATTTGTCTCATTTGCATATTTCTCTGTTTCCTTTATTGTAATATATTGAAAAAAAGACTTTGGATTAAATTAATTCGAACGAGGAAATTAGAATGTTCCAGTATAATTTACAGGAGGTTTATAAAGCCTCTTCATACGTCCTGATCAAAGCTGCTGGGCTATGTACATGATACTGGAACCATCTTCTTCCTAAGCAGTTAGAAAAAATAAAACTTGACTGTGAATAGAGAAGTATTTGTAGTCTTCTTTCAAATGCATTCCTTACTTAATAAGGGTGTGTAGTTATTGACAATTCAGGTTTTTAACAAACATGATGAATAATACTTATAGATGAGAGTCTGGGTTTAAACTATCAAAACATGGACCACTAAACTAAATTAAATATTTAAGTTTTGAATAATATTGTTAAAAAATATACAGCTTCATGGCAGTATCTGTGGGGGGATGTTAATTTTTGCAATTTTATGAGATTTATCCTTATTTAATATATGGTAATGTCATAATTTTAATGTATCCCTTTGTGATTTAAGTGCTGATCCGTACAACTCCTTCCTAGCTTTTTAACGTAAGTATTCTGTCTGCTGTCATCTACATTTGAGGTTTGAGCAATTATAGAAAGAGATACCCTATGCTATCCTGGTTTTCTTGTAGCAAATTTATTTAATACATACGTGATTTTACAGTAATGTTTCTTGTTTCCAAGTAAAATATATTATCTTCAAAAATACTGGAGATGTATGCAGCAAAAATGCTTCATTTGTGTGAGAGCCATATCATCATCATTCTGTTATTGAATGATGTTAAATATAACCACTCTAATTGCTCGTACCTTGAAAAATGTTTTTTTTTCTCGGACTACTAGAAAGAAACAAATATAGAAACAAAAACAAGTAGCTTATTTACCAGAAATTAACTGAAATAAAGAGTAGTAAGGAAAACAATGGGAAATGTTGTGGCACATGCAATCAAAAAGTTTCAATGAATCTCTGCTTTCTCCTGTTTTTTTAATTGCTTTATAAAAGATGAAACCTTAAAACATGATTCAATATTTTCAGTGTGATTACAGAGTTTGTACTGACCTGGAAAATGTTACATAATCCATACGGACTCAAAACACTGACAAAAAAAGAACTGTACATTCTGTTTAATATTTTTACCCCTATTCTCAGGTTAAGAAATCCAGTGTCACGCTAAAAACAGCAGCAAACTGTTCTACTCCAGTTCCTCTTTGCAAGTGATCTGTCACAGAAAGCAAATATTTAAGCTAATTATATTTACAAATATCCTTGTTTTCAGTTCCTCTACATTTCTAAGTGAGCAATTTTGTTGCAAGCCCACACAACCCATGTTTAGGAAGAAAAAGTTTCTTTTCCTTACTTTGATTATTAAAAATGCACTTTACACGTATGTCTTTCAGTGGAAAAACTTGTTTTCCCTCTGTATTCTATGTCTTGTCATATGGCAATATATGTTCACTGTCACAGAGTGGGATTCAAATATACGTAGTCAGAAACTAGAAAGAAATAGTGGATGTTTTCATAGTTAATAGGAAGCATGTATTGGAACCAAACTATTCTACCACAACCATTTTAAACACATCAGCTCACAAACTGAGGGAAGGAGTCCATGGCTACTCAGAGGTCAGTTGCTATTACTTAGTTTCTCAGTGGGATGGGAAATAATCATAACAGCAAATGCATGAGAAGCTGCTGAAGAGCTCCTGGTGGCCAGGGACTTCCCTGTCTCCACTTTCTACCTGGCCAGAACTTTCTCATCAGTGGTCTCCACCTTACCTCTAGTTCTGAGAGTTATAGTCAATGTCCTGGATTTCCACAGCTAAACTCCATATGTTTTCAAGTTGATAGCAACTTGGGAATGAAAGAATTCATATGTCTTATCAAAAGATATCTGATAATTGGAGTTACTGAAGGGAAGTAAGGCTTATCTCCGAAGCCAGGGTGAATACTCACGTTGGCTGTTACTAGGGAAGGAAATGTTAACCAGTTGGAGACTGAAACAATGAAAGCAAAAACACTAATTGTGCCACATGTGGAAGACAAATAATGACAAATTAATGTTAATTTTAATTGCCATAACCTTTTTTATCTCTGTTGTTGGACTATTTCTTATTATTGTTTCTATCCTAGTTCTAAATAAGCAACAATTTTTCTCTTTATAAGCATATTTGAAATACTTTCAACTTAGAATTTTCCCTTAATATGAAAACTTACATAATATTAACACTTCTAAAAAATGGCAGAGACCTCATGAAGGACACGTTATGAGAGTTGTTAATTTCTGTTGACTATTGCAAAAAATTTTTACAGAAAATCCCCTGGCATGTCTCCATTTTCAAACAGATATTCAGGAATTGTTCATGCGTTCCCTTTAATAACATTTTTGCCCTTTTTTATTCAAAACACTTGGAGCAAAAACAAAATAACAGAAGATACATATAAAGATAATATTATGTAAAAGAAGGATTATATGTTAAATAAATGTATTAAATTTTTAACTAAGAAAAGTATCCAACTCCAGTTGTGCTGCAATACAGAGTGTACAGGAAATGTTCTCTACAATACAAAATCCACGATCTATCCACTTGTTACTTTTAATCCATTTCAAGGATAAATTTTAATGCTGTAGGGCTGAAATATTTTGAAGGTATTTTAAAACTTTCTGGGTCAGTAAGACATTGTACCAAACTGGAGTGGGAATGTCACTGAAAAATAATGCCATGGATTTCTCTGTTTCATGCTCTAATTTAAGTGTCCATTACTGAACACTCTGAGAGAGAAAGTACCAGTCTACTGCATGTTTATTCTCCAACTTTTCAGTACTTAGGTGAATGACTATATGTTTGATATACATACATTATGTGCATATAGGCAGGAACACAAATACAACCACTAATATATAGGTGCATCCATGAACTGATTTATCAGCCTTGAAAGGTTTCCATTCACCAATTACAGCATGATTTAAAATGGACTATAGGGTGTCTTAACCTTAGACTGTGCATTCTACCTAACAGTACAAAGTGTGTCTCACATATTGCTATAAAAATTATTTTTTATAATTTTTTTACAAATTATAAGAAAATACATAGCCATGTGTAAAATATTCACATTATTTTTATAAAGACATATTCTTTGCAAGAGATTATGATGTATTTTTATAATGTAGCAAACTTGTTACTAGCAAAATCATTCTAAATAACACCCACAGTAGTTTTCATCCCACATTTCTATGATATATACAATTGATTAGTTAAGCTTTGGCACAGGTTACCCAGAGATGCAGTTTCAATCCTTTGAGGTATCAGCTGGATGAGGTCCTGAGCGACATGCTCTGACTATGAATTTATCTCTGCTTTGTGCAGGGAATTGGACCAGATGACCTTCTTAGGACACTTACAACATAAGTCTTTCCGTCATTCTATCCTGATTATAAAAGGCTATGTTTTATCAATATGATAGTTAGTAGAGGTTCTTACAGTAGTTAGGTAATATAGTAGACGAGGGAATTTAGGTGGAGGTATACACAGGACTGAAATTTGTGTGCCCTTTTTATAAAACATCGTTCATAATTCAGCAGGAGACCATAAGAATCCAAATTGATTTTTCAGTTGTGTATTCGGTGAATGTAAGAGATGCATAGAAGCTATGTTAAGCAGAAACACCTAAAGGTATGGAAAAGATGTGCAAAATTATTCTTCCTTCATCATCCTCACTGACCTTCTATAATGGGTTTGTTACTCTTCCTGAGAAGGAAACGGAAATATGGTAGGTGATTTGATGTGTATTTTACCATAAGGTATTCCATACCATGTTACATCAGCTCAGATATAAAATAGACGGGAAGGAAGTAAGTGTCCCTTTCTCTTCCGGGTAGCTGAGCGGAGTGGTCGGGCAGTTCCTTCCGTGGACAAGAGCGCCAGTTGTGGGGAAGTATCTTTATTTTTAGTTCTTCTCTGCATGTATAGTGTTTATAACATCTTCCCACTGAAGCAGTTTCAATTCTGTACTTTGGTTTTTTTCCCTTCTTTTCCGCCTTCCCCCTCCCCTTCCTTCTGGAGGGACTGGGCGCAGGCCCAGTAGATACCTGGTGTTCAGCCAAAGTAAACAATAACATCTGCTTAAAAAAAACCCAACAACAAAAAAAAACCCAAAAAAACCAACCAGTCAAACAAATAAAAACAAGAACAAGACAAAACAAAGTAAAGAAAACCCACAACATCTGAACAGGTAATAAGTATTTCCTAAAATAGTATTTAATGAAGTTAAACTGAGATGACATAAAGCTCCAAATTATGCAAATAGACTTTTCCGTTTAAGACAAAAAAACAAAACCCAGTTAGTTTTACTGTCAGATGGTTTTTCCTAACTTCTTAGATTTGTGAGCTACAGAATGTTTCAAAACTTTTGCTGTTTCCTTTTTTTTTTTTTACCTGTAATAATTGCATTTTTTCATTAAAATATTAGACTTCACAGACAACAATGTTATTAAAGTCCTTTTTGCCAGTTTCTCCTGGACAGTCTTTACCATCTGCATTCCTGCATGTTTGGATCCCATTGTCTATATAATTTGTTGGAGGAAAGAAGAAAAAAAGTCTACAACAGAACCTCAGAGACAATTTCACACATCTGTTCCTGCAGGTGATCTTTCATTCTCTTTCATTTATAATTAATGAAAAATAATGGTGCTGACACAAGTTAATTACTATGAAAAATTACAGTTTTTGCTATTCATTATTTTAATGGTAAATTACTTGAGCTATTCAAACACTGTGCTTAAGCAATTAGAACTGTTCATAAGGAGTTCACCTGTGGATTTTTTTTTGTATGAGTTTGCACTCTGTGTAGTGAAGGGAACACACAATATTTTTCATTAACTACTGAGGTAACACAACAAGTGATATTAATCACTAGTCCTGTGTCTGAGGGAGGAAAATTAAGAACAAACTGAGCATATGTCAATATAGCAGAGGTCAATCAACAATACACAAAAATATTCATTATAGTCAAAATTTTCTCAACAGATCTAGAAGAAATATTATTAAAACATGTAATCTGAAAATGATTTAATGTAAGTAATCAGAAATACTGTGATATCTTCACCAAAATATTAAATTGAGACTTTAAAAAATAAAATTAATAATCTCCTAATTAGCACATACAAATTAGAATAATATTTCTTCTATATCTTGCTATTCTTATGAATACAAAATTAAAACATATCTCTGATATTTTTCAGATAATTCAAGATAATGTATGGTTGAAACATAATAAACAAGTCTAATGTGTACAGGCTAATGCCTAACTGAGAATGGGTTGCCTTGCGTTTTACTTTAAAAGCTGAATTGTTGAGAAATAGTGTTGCTTTTACTACATATCACTGGTGTACTTAAACAATGCATGGATTAACACAAAAATTAGCTCAAGAAGTGCTGTTAAACCTGTTTATCTTTCATCTAATTAGCGTTTAGGCAGATTAAACCCTACTTAATTATTCGTCAATCTACTGCTATGTTAATCTTATAGAAATCATATCAGTTTCAGTGCCAAGATTATCAGAAATCACAGAACACAAATTGTAAAACAACACTTCAATGCACATCAAACAGCTGACCCCAAAAGCAAAACCAGAGTGCCAGGATAAGATTTTGCAACAGAATAGAAGCATAAAAAATTCAAATAGTACATGGAAGAAAAAAAGAACCTAGATTTACCTGCTTTAAAAATACTGTAGACAGCAATAAGTGCTATGACTTTCATAGATGTTTTACTCCTGACTGGAGTACGTCAACTGCGTATATCAATCTGATATACAAGAATGTAGGAAAAGACAGAAATTTCTAACAGAACAGAAACACAGGGGAAAATAAAGTCAAGAATTTATTCACTTTTACACATTTGCTGAATTACATCTTGTTTGGAACACAAAAATGAATTATCTGAAAACTTTAACACCATATATGGAATATGTCTCATGATCCAGAAGGTAAGATTTATTTTAATTATTTTATTTTATTTATTTATGGATTATAAATAAGACTTGGAAAGAGCCAGGATGCCTGTTGGATCACCAGCAAACTGTAGACATAACTGTGCTCTTATTGTAAATTTGTAGCGTTGCTGATAAGCATTTCCAAAGCAAACATCTACAAACTACAAATAGGTTGTGCCTTTGTGATGGCAGACACTCCCTGGGGACTACTCCAATATCACTGAACTCATTTTCATTTAAAGCTAATAAATCCATGACCCAGCATCTTCAAATCTTTGAGTCTTTATCTAGACATTAACCAACTGTTCCTTGACATCTCTGTTGCTTGCTTATATTTTATGTAATAGATTAAATTCATCAGGGATGCTCCCCACACCTTGCCTCCCCCCACCCCCGAAAAAAAAAGGAGAAAGTATTTTAGATTTTTATATTTTATTATTTATATTATTCATATTTTAGATTCTCTACCTTCTGAGCTTGATTGAAAGGTATTTTACTACCCTACCAGGATATAACTTAAAAAAATACTGTGGCAATCATAGATTTGGATCATCGCATCAATAAATACTGTATCTTTTGTGTTATTGTTGCTGATGTTTGCCAGACATATGACTAGTGGAAAATTATAGGATTCTTTACCTTTTACATTGCTGTGAATTTTTTTAATCAAAATCTTTAATGGATAAACTTCTGAGTGTAGTAGTAACAGACTAAAAGCACAAAGGTTAACATACATGTATTATTTAAAAAGTTTGCTAGCATGAAAAACTGGCATAAATGGTTTCAAACAGCAGGAACCACAAGGTATCACGAAGTCCAATTCATAGTTTGCATGTAATATCTTTACTGGGCAAAATTTTACAAAGTAACTGATAATAATTTATTTTAGAATGTCTTAGAGGCAAACTTACAAGCCCATTACTAATAAATAAATAAATAAATAAAATAATAAAGATATGACACTCACCACGGTGTGGCTATTATACATTTACTTGCAGATTTTTTATTATTTACCAAAATGACTGGACAATGAATATAAGTCTAAAAATCTAGTCACATACTTGAATTACAAATGAAAATGTCAGACAATTTTATATACTACACTAAATGATTGCAGGCGAATGGGTCTGTTAACCAGTTTTTACTCAAAATAAAGGAGTCAGTCCCTTACTTATCTACAATTTACAATGACGTGAAAGATTTGAAGAGTTGAAAGTACATCCTGGTTTAGACTTCTATTCATTATATTTGCTTCCAGATTAAGATAGAAAACAAACAAATCAGTTTTGTCAAGTTTGGTGGCTTCTGAGTTTTGGCACATGTAGAACATGTACCAAACATGAACATCCTGAGTTTTGGTACATGTAGAATGTGTGTAATAGAGACTGGAGTAATAAAAGCCTACCACGAGTGGGTCCCAGAACAGGGATCTTCCTACTTATGGCTGAGGTTAAGCATTTTAAATCCACAGTGTCTGAGATCAGATGATAGGCACACAAAGAAAAAAAAAATCTGAAAAAAATACATATTAACAGATATCTACATATATAGAATAACCTCTGAGCTATTCAGCTGTTATTCTCCAAATAATTCAAGGACAGAATTTATCTAATCCTAATGTAATTGTCTAATATATGTCAAAGGAGATATGTCCCAGAAGTTCATGATTTGTCCCTGTGGATTACAAAGTGAGCCCAGGGTAAATAAATCAGAGACTCTATGTGGGTGCTTGCATTGCAAATGTCAAAAGGCACGTGAGATGAATCCCTCTTCATGGGGTGAAAAGGCTTCACATCCCTGCTATAAATTGAGACAGAGACACCAGCAATCAGAAAGAAAACCAAGAGAGATGATTTATGATTGCTAGGAAAGATTATTTATCAGCTGAAAGAATGTCTCCTGCCCTCTACCTATCTGCAGTCTGCAAGACAAAACATGAGTCATGATCAGTCACAGTAAAAGGGGAGGTTAACAGCTGGCTGAACTGTAAAGTCTCTCCCCTCCCCTTACCCTACGTTAGAACAGTCTTTGCTGCCTCTCAAATTGCCCCTCCACTCCTGTGAGAGAAGAAGATACAATCAAGAATTTCCGTTCCTTTCTTACCCTTCTTAAACTTCTCAAAAAATGATGTTCAAACTAACCCGACTCATTCTGATCATCAAATTATTTGATACTTTCTTCAAAAGACAAAAATGTGACATCCTAGTCCCATCTAAGTCAAAGATCCTGATTACTTGGACCTGTGTGGCTTTTACTCAGTGCTCATTTGTTCTGTTCTGGTCCATAGTTCAGCTTAAGTTTGATGTATCATATTAATTTATTTTGTGGGAGTTGATCAATTAACTTGAGAAAACTCTGTGTAGTGTTGATTCAATCATGTAACAAGCATAATTTAATACAAATCATGCATCAGACATTGATTTTGCTCAACTGCTTGGTAGAATTAGTGTCACTAAAAGATGTAGCCAAGCTGAACTAATGATATTAAGCATTTCTGCAATTTATCTCTTACTGTAATGAACAGTAAGTGATATAATGACCAACAAGATTAATGATAAAATAAACATGCTAGTTAGATTCACTCCACAGAAGTCCAATTCAAGGCACTGCCTTGTAATCAATAATATGGGACTTGCAATAATAATTAATATATAAGTTAATACAAAAATTGTCTCATTAATAGAATTTGAAAAAAAATCTAGTAGTTATATTTTCAGTTATACAAATTTTAAGTTTCTAGAATTAGTGCTGCTAGTGCTAATGTCAATAGCTAATCTGAAAACAAAACATACAACCAAAAAAACCCTCACCAAACAAAAAAAAAAAAAGCAAAAAACCCAAAAGACCCTCCATCATATTAAAAAATCCATAATATTTCAGATGTCTGTTTCATTAACCAGGAAAATAGTTGGTAGAAACTTAATTAAAGTTGCTTTACAAAGCATCAACAATACAATTTTTTGAGTATTTCATATTTAATTTAATAAAGATACTAATCACAGGCAGCTTTCATAATCTGGACCAGAATAAAAGGAAACAATATAAAAGGTTCAGTATAAAAGGAAACAAAATGGAACAGCTTATGAGAAGAAACATTTAGAAATGTCTTCTGTCTTATTTTCCAACAGATCTAGTGAACACTGAAAAATCTTGTTGATTCCTTATCAGTGATTAAATTTCATTTGTTACAGCTCTGTTCTTGGATTTTTTTGATTTTTTTTTTTTTTGGTGTGTTATTATTTGAGTTTGGCAGGTTTTTTTGTTGTTGTTGCTCTTTGAGATTTTTTTTCCAAACACTGTAAAAATCTGGCTTTCTCTTGAATATGTTTGCCATTACCACAAACTGTGCTCTGTTCTCTAGTGCATCTCCCTGGAAAATAGAAAGCAAGTTAATTTCTTTTAAATTTCTAGGACTGTTACCCAACATATTTTCTGCATAAATCACAATTTTCAGAAGAAAATCAAATGTTTTACATACAAAGATCTAAAGGTCCCTTGAGGCTACAGAGAGTTATCAGAATGTCAAACTGATCATAAGTCTAGTTTATTATCATGTTATGAACTGCAGTTATTCCTACAGTTTAAAACATGGACCAGATTCATGGCATCAATCCTCTCATGCACTGCACTGAGAGTTCCTTAAATATAGCATCATTTTTATGAAGTTTTATTTCAGATACCTATGGGGTGAGAATGACAATGTTATGTGTCACAAATTGAATGAATAAATGAATAATATTTAGCATTTGGTGACAGAAAATTGAATAATTGATGTAACCAATCAAACAAACCATATCAGTTTGAATTTACATACCAAACAGAAAGAATTGTTCTTGTACTGGGTAAGATTTTTTCCTAGAAATTTGATGGAAAGTAGCTTCAAAACACTAGTTGAAAAAACCAAAGTATTATGTACAAAAATAAAAAAGCCATTGCATTTTTGAGTACTTTTTTGTAAGTGCAGTTTTAAAAATTTGTTTTCTATATGCTTAAGGAACTTGAATGAGCTATTGATTCCACTGTCTATTTGAGGGGAGAAGCTCTAACTCCTATGTGAAAATTTCTCAATTGCTTCTGTGGTTTCTAACACACTAGCAACCATTACATCTCTGCTGCTGTGTGTATCTCCACCCCAGAGGTGACTATGGTGCTATGCACATGAGTAAAGGGATATTTCAAATATGCTCCAGTGTACTCAACACATCACGGAACAGATTGAGGGACCTTGATAACAGACGTCAAACTTTGACGTGCCACCCCCAGTTTTACCTCTAGTTATTCTGGTTCTAGCCTTTCCCTCTTCATATGTAGTATAATGCTTTTTAATGAACCCTGATAAATTCCCACACAAAGATCCTTCTCAACAGGCGCACAGCACCTGTTGCCAGCAGGCTGTGTCATGTAGCCTGAACTAGACTAGAAAAGAGTAGGCTAGACTATGCAAGACTAAACCAGAATAGTTGGAAGAGATTTGCAATGCAGATCAGATCTAACTGTCAAAACATTGAACTCCAGTCTAAATTTACAAATTTTGAGTTTTCTTCATTTGGGGCTTTTTTGGTTTGTTAGTTGAATTTTTATTTTTAGTTTGGTGTATTTTGTGAAATTGTTTTCCTTTCTTTTTTTCTTTTTTCTAATGAAAGAAAGAAATTACAAGAAAATTTAAAAAAAGGCATATCAGAACTTTCAATAAAAACTATGTATCTCAAAACATTTATTTGGTATTAACTAAAATTAATCTGAATAAAAAACATAAAACAACAACAACAAAAACAACAACAAAAACAAACAAACAAAAAAACCCCTTAGCTAACAATAAAAATTCCAGAAGAAATTTGAAGCTATTGAACTTTATTCTTTTAACCTACTCTGTGAAAGGGTATTCTCAATGACAAAACCCTAAGGATACTACTCGGCCCGTGAGACTTTGGGATTACTTTTCTAACATACGTAATTCCATTTGTATAAAACTTCTTTTTTTTTGACTACAGAGGGCTTAAAATCTTATACTCTGAATAAACAAAGTCACATTTTGTGACTTCACGTTTTGTGACTTCACATTTTGTGACTTCACATTTTGTGGTTCTTTACACTGGGCCATTAGGATGTCTTCATCAAGTACTGTTTTATCAGTACTTGTTCTGCTGCATTCCTAGATGGTGTTGGTCTTGCCTGTATGGAACCAATTGTAGGTTCTTACTATGATCTTCTGCTCTTAACCATTCACTTAAACAAATGTATATTTATTCAATTTGGGAAGGACTGAATACCTGGAGTACTAATATTTCTAAAGTTTTCCAACACCTCTATTAAAAAAAGATTATATGATTTAAAAGTTTGGGATATTGTCAAGACTATTTTCATATGTAAATAAATAATTAATATTTCTATTATTTCTGAACTTTCAAAATTCATACAGGAACATAGGGTTTATTAAATGAGCTAAAAGTCATTAAACTGGAAGAATGGAAAAGAGCTACATGGCAAATTTCCCATAGTGCACTAGAAAATGTTGCAATTCTGACATTAAGTGAAAATTATTTCCTAACCCATGTCCTAAATGGAGTTCTCATGGCTATTAGAAATTCATTTACTCTCTTTTTGGTGGCTTCAGCTGATTTCATGGCAGGAAAATCAGCTGCAGTTGCTTCAGCATGAATCAAACTGTTTAAAAATCCCTCCACAATTTTTAATTTTGATCTTTTCTACCCAGTAATTCTGTGCAATGACTGTGCATCATGTAAGAAATGTCTTTTTCATTTGTCCTTTATTTAATTTCTACTGCTTTGAATGTCCTTTTATTCTGGTACTGAAGATGGCTATAAAAGAGGGATTGATTAGACATCACTAAATTTTTGTAATTTTATTAATGCATTAAAGTCCCATGTTTATTCCTTTCCTCTAT
The DNA here is from genome assembly GCF_003945725.1 of Corapipo altera. Taxonomy (NCBI): domain Eukaryota; kingdom Metazoa; phylum Chordata; class Aves; order Passeriformes; family Pipridae; genus Corapipo; species Corapipo altera. The sequence goes on along the minus strand of NW_020884921.1, from coordinate 2,029,239 downwards.
GCTGGATTATTCTAATTTGTGCAATTATTTCTCACACATAAAACCAATAATCTTCATAACCCAACCCTTCACCTCTTCAGGTTCCAATTTATAATTTGAAGTGAAGACTGATTAGCTGCCTAGCTCTTCTTTGACAGGGCTAGCCAGATGTTAGTCCGTTCATTCATCTGTAAAAGTTCAGTTATGAGAAAAAGAAGATTATTTTTATATGAACTTCTGTTGATAGAAACCAGGGTTCATTTTCTTGAAGGCTTTGAGCATCTGTGGGTGATGCAAAGAATGCAAATAATCAATCTTAAATTCCATTGTTCTCTAGTTTTTATAGAGATAGGCAGCAGAAAAATCAAGGTAATAATTTTTCCTGTTCTGTTCCCTCTGTTTTTATGACAAATTTTTTTCCATATCTGATGATCTTCTCACCATTATTTTTTTCATCTGTCATGTGTCCAAACCAGTAACTGATATCCTGATGTTCTTAGGTGTGTGTGTCCCTTGGTTGTTCACTCAAATTTGATCCCATCTATTAAAGCAAGCACACCTGTCTCATATTTAGCAGACAAAATCTCTTACTGATTGAAGCTGGTTAGAAAAAATTTGCTAAAAAAGCTTTTCCACTGATGTTCTGCATATGACTAGAAATTCATGTTAATGTACATTTCTGGCTAAATTATTGCTTTTTTTGTTCACTGTCCCTTCATCTTCCAAATTCATGATGAATAACTTCTGGTAAATATGGTGTCATTTACAGTGGCAGAAATCTAGAAGTAATTTCATGAAAGGTAATAAAGAAAAGGAAAATAAAATAACTTGTATTAGATATATATTTACAATTAGGTTTCATCATGTCGCAGATACAATGACTTGTGGGAGAAACTGTGTGGTCAACCAAAGACAAGAAAATTACTTCAATTAATGAAAAAACTAAATGTACAGTTTATTGTAAGTATCCCAGCATACATTCTTAGAGTGTTTAGCATGTCTCTAAATATTCTTGCTGTATTATACAGTTTTAGTTTGCTAGATGCCAAATGCAATCCCCCCAATGATCCTTAGGAAGCTTGTAAAACTGCTCACCGAGACACTTTCCATCATTTATCAGCAGTCCTGGCTAACTAGAGAGGTCCTGTTAGACTGGAAGTTAGTAAATGTGACAAGAAGGGACAGAAGGAGGATCTGGGACCTACAGGCCTGTCAATCTGACCTTAATGCAGGGGTAGGTTATGGAGCAGATCATGGAGGGCCATCACGTAAGTATAAGACAAACAGGGGATCAGGAACAATCAGCACGGATTTCTGAAAGGCTGGTCCTGCTTGGCTGACACATTTACCTACAAGTCTTCATTTTTACTTGCTGTTAACACCTGAGGGAACTGGGGTTGTTTAACATGGAGAAAAGGAGGCTCGGGGGAGACCTCATAACTTTCTTTTCCCAAGTATCAAGAGAGAGAACAGGAGGAAATAGTTTCAAGTTGCATCAGGGAAGGTTTAGATTGGATACTAGGAAATCTTTCATCACCAAAAGGGTTTTCAAGCACTGGAACAGGATGCCCAGGGGAGTGGTTGAGACATCATCCCTAGAGGTATTTGAAAGATGTGTAGATGTGGTGCTGAGGGATATGGTTTAGTGGTGGACTTGGCAGTGCTGGGTTAATGGTTGGACTTGATGATCTTAAAGGTCATTTCCAACCTAAGGAATTCTAGGATTCTCTGATTGTAGTCTTTCTCCTGTAGTCTTTCTCATAAGAATGATGCATAAAATACAGATCCTGTTACATGATTTTGAGGCACATGCATTTTGGGTCAGGAAATATACCAAAATATAAAAAAATATAACAAATTGAGATGTATAATAAATCAATTAGCAAAATCAATCAGTTCATATTTGATAAAACAAATAAACTTCTAATCAAAATATAAAATGAAAATATGATACAGGAAAGCACTAAATTTCCCTTGGAAACACCCTCCATTTAATTTTTTGTCATTTTTTTAGTATAAATTGATCAAATTTGTCTCTTATCTCCTTTCAAATGTCTTAAAAACAATTTGATTTTTCTGGTTTTTCAAAAAGAATCTGTTTTCTGCTTAATTTACAAGCTTAAAAATACAGCAGATCATGACAACAAAGGTGTCAGGCCTTAGCAGTCAATGTTATCACTGACTCCTCCCTAGAGCATCACAATTTTTTTTTCCAAATATGTCATTACATGAGTAAACATAGAGAGGAAAATATTACTTAAGAAGTTTGGGGATTAAATTCAGCTCATTGTTATGTGAATTATACTTAAAGGGAGAACAGGTATGATAATATGTCTGCATGGGTCACCAGTGAGCAGAAAAATTACAAGTTTAATCTGATTATTGTTGGTTGGTCACTAAATTCTGCTCTAGGTAAACAAAAGAATTTAAAGAGTAAACTTTAATGAAAAGTTCTTTTAAAAAACTATCTGATATGTTTTGACCAGAGCATAGTGATACTCTGCTCTCATACTTCGATGTTCACAGAAAGAACAACCACAGTGATCTCTTCTATGGTGAAATTCCTAATTACAGGTGTTAATACAACTTCATAGGAAGTTCACTGGATGTTTTCCAGCAATCAGATAAAATCTCAGTTTCAAGTAAATATAGTGGTTTAAGAAACATATTTCTCCATAATAACATTTTTCACGGAAAACATTGGAAGTGCAACATAAGACTTGAATTCTCAAAAAGTAACAAGGACCATATTTTCAAAGAGTGTAGGTAGGTGCACTCCTGGTGAAATTGAGGGACATCAGTTCAGAGTAGCATTCAAATTGATGCCAGAAGGTGCTGATGATTTTTTCATGTGAGAAGAAATTAACCTTGTTTTTCCCTTCAATTCAGAAAGACCTCAGTAGTTTAAAATAATGTTTATCCATATCTTAACTGCAATGGTTTGATTTGAAGATAAATATATGCTTATGTTTTCCTGAGTAGGTCTGATACTAAAAGAAAAGGAGAAAAATATCAAGATTAATATGATAAGATATAGCTTCTTCTTTCTCCCTAAATAGAGTAATTTTAGTCTTTCTTGTAAGCATCATGTTATTGTGTTACTCTTCTCTTTATGGTGGTATTTGAGGACCAGTATAAAAATTTTGAATTTGCAGCTTTCTGGGCTTTGACCTACTTCTGGTAAAAAAAACTGTTAAAATGTAAATATACATAAAAACATGTATACAAAATCATTTCTTTATTATATAATGATAAAATATTATTGTCATGGTTCGAGATACCCCAAAATCCAATTCCCTAGCTCCATTCCCCCTCCCACATCTCAACCCAATGTGAGATGGGTTTTTCCAGACAAAACAGGCCAGACTCAGAATGGGGGAAAGGGAATATATTACAATGACTGTGCAAATAAATACTATAACACATTATACACACGATCACAACTATCTCTACCATGACATATAGTATTTACAATGGATCAGATCTCTTCTCCCCTCCAAATAAAAGTCCAGGAGGGAAAGAAGGACAGATCCCTTCCAGTCTCCGTACAGCAGGAGTATCTTCCAAGGCAACAGGTTTCTTCTTCTCATGCATGCAGCAGCTGTGGCTGGCTTTCTGCCAGCACTCAGGAGGGAAAATCCAAGTTCCTCTCGGCCCCTTGACGCAGGCAAAGGGGTCTTCCATGGGCTACATTCACCCAGACAAAGGTCACTATCACCACGGTCATATCATGAGCACAGGGGGGCTTTGTGACAGTCTGGTATCTCCAGGAGATTCAAGCTCCTTGCAGGGCCTCTGTGCCCTGCCTCAGGCTACCACCTTGGCAGCAGTGCGAGGGGGGAGCCAAGGCCACCCCCTCTGCATTCCTCTCCGTCCCGGTCCAGCTTCCCAGGACGCTCTGAGCTTCTCAGCTCTTCTCTCTCTCTCTCTCTCTGGTGCTGCATGTCCAAAACTGCTCTCCAAAGTAGGAGTCCATCTCCCTCTTTTTTCTCAGAGGGATCAAAAGAGTTTTGGGGAGGCTGATATCAGTTCTTACCCCCAGAACTCTGTAGCTCTGCTGCTAGCTTCTGCTGCTTCTCCGGTTCAGGTCTTATCAGTTGGCTTTTAGCCATAACCTCTGGATGCTGCTGCCACTTCTGCTCTGTCTCTGCTCACTCACGATGGAAAACATCCCCCAGTTCACAGCTACAGACACATAGTCCAGCTTAACACTGTTCCAAGTCTCTGTAGCCCCCAGATGGGGCTGGGGGAGGGCAGAGGCCCCCCCAGAGGGCTCCTGCCCTCTCCTCGTGGCTCTACAACATGGCCACTTCTCCTACTACCCAAAACTACAACTATTCTCTTCCGTTTGCTTGTGGTATGTTTACATTTCTGCAGGAGCACTCATTGGACGGAACTTCAAAACTTCCAGGGGTTTGCACCCCTTGGGGTCTACCACTTTTTAACCTCTGAGGGAAAACAAGATTCAAACCACTACAATTATATTATATAAGTTTTATTATTATATTTAAATGATCAGTGAACAGTGGTATTCCAGGTAGTATTTTAGTAACTGTTAGTATTTTCATTATTATTTATAATTATTTTAAAATTCTGTCTCATCATTATGATGCTTCGGAGTCAGTTACTGAAAAGCCAGGAAATGTACAATTTTAATCCTATTGTAAATAAATTAAAAATAGACTTTAATACCTGGTCATATTCCTTTCTTTTCAGTGTTTCTGTGTCAATCATAAGCAAAACAGATGTCAAGGAAGATAGAATTGAAGCTACAGACAAATGTAAATTTGTCACTCTAAATTTTCCTGGACTTTGGAAGTAAGTACCTGAATTATACTCTCTTTTTTTTCCTTGGATTCCCCCCACCCTTCCCGATACAATCAATCTGATCTGTTTTCTTCAGTCCTGGATTTGAGTTGAAGATATTACTGTTATGTGATAGGAGTGTAGCAAGAGATCAAAAAGAAGTATATTATATATGTGCACTTTTTTACAAAGAGAGAAAAAGTGGATAAAGTAATAAGTTATTTTTTAAATAAAGTTGCACTTCTTTGTGGTTTGAAATAACTACTAAATATAAAATAAAAACCTTTTTTTATGCTACACTGGACCGCTCACATTTAATGCTTTGGATGTTGCTACTGATAAAGTTAAAAGAGAAAAGAGAATAGCAAAAGAAAGAGGAAAAGAAAAAGGAAAAGGAAGAGGAAAAAAAAAAATTAGTGAGTCTCTTGGGTGGGCTCTTCAGTTAGATAAAAAAAAGAAAAGAATTATATTTCTCTTCCTAGAAAATTTCAGTTGGAACAAGGTACTGACACAATTATTGTTTGTGCTAACAAAACAAATGGCTTCTTTTTAATGAACACTGTCGTCCAGGAATGTGTTTCTTCTGAAAATGCAAAATGGCTGGGCTTCTGCCACATATTTGATTTCCAGCAGGCCCAAGTTTAAGATCTTTGCTTAAAAGCAAAACAGTAAAATAAGAAGTAAAACAAAAAAGATATTTTTTTAAAAGAATCAGAGGCCTGCTCTTTCTTAAAGATTTTTTCTAAGGTTTATGTTTCCTCTAGGCCAGAAATAATCTTATGGCCTTCAAAAACTGGATTGTAAAGAAGACTGTTTACATGGGAATTGTAAAAATCTCGTTTGAAAAGGGCAGACAACTGTTGCAAACTCAAGTACATAATTTTTCATATAAATTCTGTTCTTGAAGTACATCTTGTCTGACTAGACTAAACTCTCTTATACCAATAGACCCTTCGTCAAAATGAGGTGTTTTTCTTTAACAACCATTGTTCCAGATTTCCATCAAACAGATAAAGCTTACTTTTTTTTTTTTTAAATATAAACTGTGGTTACACATTCAAAATTCTGATACTTAGAATGTTAATTAGTTATATGTCTGTTTTTACGGGTGCAAGATTTTGAGGACAAGAAAAAATATAATTAGGTAATTTCTTTAATTAATCAGGGTTTTTTTTCCTGTTGCTCCTAAGTCTGTGCTTTTTCCGGTTGTATAAGGAATTGTGCTTTAAATATGGTGCTAATTCAGTGCAGTCTCTTTTACCCAAAGGAGTAGAAGTTTCTGTATGAAAAAGGCGTGCTCTAATTCTGGTATTGATATTTTTACATTACTTTGGATCTTCAAATATAAATTAAAACCATCATTGAAGGAAATGTCAGAGACTGGCAAAGGATTGAGAATTATTCCTTTTATGTTTATGTGAGTTTTCTTAAGTAAAGGAATTGGATCTGATAAGTTTGGAATGACACTGATTAATAGATGGATGCTGGTGGTTTAAAGGAAGGGTCAGACCATGGTTAATACCCAAATTCTTATAACAACAAGCAATTAGAGCAAGGACTTCAGTGCTGAAGCTCAGTTTTTATCAAAGCGAATAAATAGTTCTCCTGAATGAAAAGTAGAGGTATTCTTTTCATATTCAAACTTTTCAAGGGTTTTCTTTATTTATATAAACACTTGAATAAAATGTTAATAATATGGATCACATATGGACTGGTAAATATCATATTATTTGTCAGTAAATTTTAGACAAATATTGTTTCCCAAGAGAAGATTTTAGCAGATTATACAAATTAAACAAATTCAAGCAGTATAATTCGGTGTAGCAGAATATTTTTTACTTCTATAGAAAGGTTTAAGACACATTTTTCACTCCATTTTGGTGTAAAAATGTAGAATCTGTTCTTAGAAAAAAAACACTGTTGTACTGAGGTATATTTATTGCCATGCAGTATTCATAGACAGAGTATTGTTTGACCACTAACACTGCTAAACCAAATGTAGTGTATTTTTCAGATAAAGAATTCATCATAAATGATAAATTGCAATAATGACATGAAACAGTTATATTTTATTAACGCAGTTAACTTTTAGCTAAATTTCTTTTGCTAAAAGTAAAGAATTTGCTATTTCTTGTTGTAGTGTTATGGCTCAATTTAAAATTCTGATTAATTTACTGAAGTTTACTTTTAATTACAATTACATGCAGGACGGGGAATAGCATTTGCTCAGTATTGGTTATCTTTCTCATACTGTTTTTCTTCTGGAAATGGGTCTTTTGATATTCTACTTGATTTTGAAAACCTGTCACATTACTTTTGTCATGCTCATCTGTGTGTACTTTTTAAAATGTTCTGACGTTTTGCACCAAAAAGAAGGTTGAAATTCATACCAAGTGTCAGCAAATGTGAAAAATGAAATTTTACTGATTGGCAGCTGGAACAAACTTACCATAACCCTGCTGAAAGAAAATGCTTTTTAATTGTTTAAAGTTCTCCTGAAACAATATATGACATGCTTAAAGACCTCTGCTGAGTATCAAGTCAAGAAAAACACTGAGGTAAATGTGTTCCACTATCTTGTATTCACTGAATGTTTAATTTATCGCTCCCAAGAGTTCTAGACAGCTAGGTGTCTGGACACTTCTGGTCACTAAAAGAGTTCTTGTTCGCATATTTACTCATTCAAAACCTTTCACTGTTCTTCCAAAGGCTTTGAAGCAGGTTTTACCACCCACAACTTGTTCAATAGACTGTGGGTTTTTCTTTTTGTTTTTTTCAAATTGTGAAAGACTTTTTGAACGTACCCTGATGTGATGTGCCATGGAATGAAATGGAAGTCAAAAGTCAATTATCAGATTATTTCTACTCATTAAATGTTCCTTTTGGGATTTAAAACAGTGAACTGGAAAACTCTGGGGAACTATTTAATGGCTTTCAGAGCTCTAAGCTGAATTTTCTGAACTGATTCTACTCTTAGTTTTCACATAGATGACAATTTCTTATCAGAAGATATTTTAGTCCAATAAAGTTTTGACTTACATAAAAACAGACCTTATTCTTAACTATACGAAGAATACCTTAATTTTTTTGTTGGCAGGTCATGTCCAATCTAGAGCAATATCAGCATCCTAAACAAAAGAAATTTACTTCAAAATATTTACCAAAGTAAGCAAATGCATTGCTACAGTTAGTTGGCACCACATTTTTTTATTATTATTTTTGCAATTAATTTGCAGCAATGTATGCAGGAATCATGGAATGTCATAAATATGCTAAGTTGGAAGGGACTTATCAGGATCATCGAGTTCAACTCCTGGCCCTACACAGGACACTCCAAGAATCGCACTATGTACCTGAGAGCATTGTCCAAACACTTGAACTCCATCAGGCTTGGTGCTCTGACCACCTCCTTGGGGAGCCTGTTCCAGCACCCAACCACCCTCTGGGTGAAGAACCTTTTTTAGTATCCAACTTAAACCTCCCCTCACTCAGCTTCAGGCCATTCCCTTGGGTCCTGTCACTGGTCACCACAAAGAGATCAGAGTCTGCCCCTCCTCTTCCCCTCATGAGGAAGCTGTAACTGCAATGAGGTCTCCTCCACTTAGACCACAACAACCCCATGCAGCACCACAGGCTGACGAGGGAGTGGCTGGAGAGCAGACAGGCAGAAAGGGACCTGGGAGTTTGGATTGACAGGAAGCTGAACATGAGCCAGCAGTGCGCCCAGGTGGCCAAGAAGGCCAATGACATCCTGGCCTGGATCAGGAACAGTGTGGCCAACAGTTCCAAGGAAGTGATTCTTCCCCTGGACTCAGCGCTGGTGAGGCCACACCCCAAGTACTGGGTCCAGTTCTGAACCGTTCAGTTCAGGAAGGATATTGAGGTGGTGGAGCAGGTCCAGAGAAGAGCACAAGGCTGATGAAGGGACTTGAGCACAAGTCCGATGAAGAGAGGCTGAGGGAGGTGGGGCTGTTTATCTTGGAGAAGAGGAGGCTCAGGGGAGACCTTATCACTCTCTACAACTTCCTGAAAGGAGGTTGTAGCCAGGTGGGCATTAGTCTCTTTTCCCAGGCAACCATCAGCAAGACAAGAGGGCATGGTCTTAAATGCCAGGGGAGGTTTAGGTTGGATATTAGGAAGAAATTCTTTACAGAGAGGGTAATCAGGCATTGGAATGGGCTGCCCAGGGAAGTGGTGGATTCTCCATCCCTGGAGGTTTTTAAGATGAGACTGGATGTGGCACTTAGTGCCATGATCTAGCAACCACGGTGGTAGTGGATCAAGGGTTGGACTTGATGATCTTGGAGGTCCCTTCCAACCTGACTGATTCTATGATTCTATGATTCTCTGAGCTGAACAGACCAAACAACCTCAGCCGCTCCTCACGCAGCTTCCTCTCAAGGCTCTTCACAATCCTCATGGCCCTCCTTTGGACACTCTCTAATAGCTTTATGTCTTTTTCGTAATGTGGTGCCCAAAATATCCAAGGTGAGGCCACATCAGTGCAGAGCAGAGTGGGACAATCTCCTCCTTTGACAGGAGTCTCTGTCCTAAAGGATATTAAAAGAGGATGCTGATGGCAGACAAAATGTAGGTTGGAATAATTAGTTTCATATTCACTGACCTTTTTGTAACGAGTAGGAATATTCCTAGAATTGTCAGCCAGTGCTAGAAATTATAATTGGACAAGAAAATATTTCTCATGCTTTCAGCTGCATGCTCTGCTCGTACTCAGTTCTTGACATATTTTATAGGTTTTTAAAATATCCACATTTCTTACCAAGAGTGAGTGGAATACAAAATGATTCTCAGGTTTTAGAAGTAATAAGCAAACAAGAAAGTTACTACTTTTTTTAAAAAAGTGAATAGTTTGAACTACTGTTACGTTAGGCTGTGATATTTTCTGTATCGGCCAGAGTTGTTTTAATTCTTCCAGGATACTTTAACCACTGAAGCCCTTGCAGCAGGAAACAAATGGGTAAGTACAGTGACAAGTTTCACAGGCTGCTGAAAATTAATTCTTACTGGTTTAAAATAAATTTTAAAAAATCTCTGGAAATTTGGCATTTGGAATCTCATGGTTAGCAATTAATAAGAATTGATTAGCAAATAATTAGAATTAATTAGAAATTAATTAATTATAATTAATCCAATAAAACTTGAATCTTAAATATGTAGAATCTAAGAAAAAAATTATAATTAAGGAATTGGCTTTTAAGTACATAGAAATTTCCTCTGTTCCTCTTCCCAGCTACATTCACTTTAAAAGCTGAGTAACAGCATGTAGTGGTTTGGACCTTGTTTTCCCCCAGAGGCTAAGAAAAGTGGTAATCCCCAAGGGGTGGAAACCCCTGGAAGTTTTGAAGTTCTGTCCAGTGGGCGCTCCTGCAAAAATGTAAACATACCACAACCAGACCAGAAGAGATGAGTTGTAGTTTGGTTGGTAGAAGTAGTAGCCATGTTGTAGGAGCCACGAGGAGAGGGCAGGAGCCCTCTGGGGGGGCCTCTACCCCCCCCCCCCAACCCCAGTTGGGGGCTACAGAGACTTGGAACAGTGTTAAGCTGGACTATGTGTCTGTAGCTGTGAACTGGGGGATGTTTTCCATCGTGAGTGAGCAGAGACAGAGCAGAAGCGACGGCAGTGTCCAGAGGTTATGGCTAAAAGCCAACTGATAAGACGGAGCAACAGAGACATGCAGCACCGCAGAGAAGACTCCTGGAAGGAGAGCCGAGGAAAAGAGAGCCCACAGCAGAGTTACAGAGTTTTTGGGGGTAAGAACTGATACCAGACCCCCCAAACTCCTTTGAGACCTCCTGGAAGGAGGAAGATGATAGACTCTTACTTGAAAGAACCTTGGAGTGCTACAGCACTTGCAGAGAGGAACTGAGAAGCTCAGAGCGTCCTGGGAAGCTGGACCGCGACGGAGAGGAATGTGGAGGAGGGCTTTGCCCCCCCCCCCCCCCCCCCGAGAGGGAGAGCACGGAGCTCTGCAAAGGGGAATTTCAATCCCCTGAGGAAGGGACTTTCACGAAGATGCCCCTGCATTTCGTGATATACCTGTGGTGACGCGAGTCTTGTCCCTGCTCGCAGTCCACAGGTGAGGCCTTCACTTGGACCGAAGGAGAGTCGAGGGGTTTGGAGACCCCCTTGTGTATATTGAACAGAGATCCAGCTACAACAATCCAGTTACTGCTGCATGCATGAGATGAGGAGACCTACTGCCTTAGAAGAGATTCCTGCTTTGGGACTGGAAGGGATCTGTCCTTCTTTCCCTCCTGGACTTTTATTTGGAGGGGAGAAGAGATCTGATCCATTGTAAACACTATATGTCATGGTAGAGATAGTTGTGATCGTGTGTATAATGTGTTATAGTATTTATTTGTACAGTCATTGTAATATATTCCCTTTCCCCCATTCTGAGTCTGGTTGTGTTTTGTCTGGAAAAACCCATCTCACATTAGGTTGAGATGCGGGAGGGGGAATGGAGCTAGGGAATTGGATTTTGGGGCTATCTCAAACCATGAAATAGCATAAAGAAAACACAAAGTGTAAGATATTCAAACAACTATGTCTCACTTGACAAGTATTGAATACTATTAAAATCTCTATAAACCCACAATTTGCACACCACTTTATTTCATCAATGAAACAAAGTATGCAGTTTTAATATGATAACTTACAGGCACTTAAAATAGTAACTGCACTAAATTTGCTCTTTGGGCTTGAACCTGCAATCATCAGGACAGCCTCTCCTGCACATCAGGGCTCAAAAAGACATTCTTCATTTCAAATATGCATGGTCTTCCCTTGAATTTATTAAAATTTATCCTTAATTAAAAACCACATATTTACAAACCAGTTTGAAGCAGTAGTGTGTACTGAAGTATATATGCAATTGGTAATGGAGCCTGTTACTCTAAAATATTAACACATTACTTCAGGATGTCACATAACTCATTTCTTCCTTCCCACGGTATGCAAGAATGCAGCTACTAGTTTGGGCTTCTTATTGCTGTCCACTTCATCATTTTGTGTTCTTCATTGTCTAGGACTCAAAGAAGAAATAATAATATAAAAGTTACAGTATTTGGCACTAACATTTGTCTTTTTTAATGGTATTTATTTAACATCACACAGGAAAATTATGATAGATTAAAAGAGTTTTTATAAATAATTTTAACATATCTTGTTTCCACTATTAATACCAAGTGTTGCCTTTATCAAGTCAATATATTACAATATATCTGCATGAGAAGATATGAAAAAGTGAAATGTCTTATTGCTTTCCCTTCTTTTGTCTTTTTTTTTAAATACCTAAAAATAAACTGTCTGTACTACATCCTCACTTAGAACAGGATCTTTGAAAATTCAAGGTGAAAAAAAATTCCTTTCTGGTAAGGATTGCAGTTTATTTCCAGACTGACTTGGTCAAAACATATATAATCTTAGCCTTCCTGTTACCATTAGGTTGTAAATAAAATGTTCTTCTATTCCACTGTCATTTGTAGAAGAAAAGTCCATATTTTTGAGAGAAAAAAAAATAATTCTTTCCACTATTGGGACAAAAGAAATATTTATTTGCTTGTTTTATTCATCATATTAAAGTGATACTGTCTACTGGGGTTGATAATTTAAATCAAAACTGCCACAAATTTAGTTCAATTTATCACATCTCTCTTTGTCACCGCCATGTAGATGAGAAGTGTATACACATGAATAATGCATACCAAATTACAAATACTGTATATTTGGAGAGAAATGAAAGAAAAAAAATGATCCCCTAAGGAAAATCTTTGTATAAATTATGTTGTTTGTTTCATAAACACAAAACCATACTATTTGCAAGAAACAATGTTTCTATTTTTTTCTCTTGGTAAACTTTCTCCAGACTGATTTGTAATAATGCATTCAATATGAACTCTAACTTTGTATGGATATATTTGAAATAATTAAACTGTCCTTCTTTAATTTTCTGCATTATTTGATAATAAGTGATTGGTTACCTAAATCACATAGTACTTCCCTAATTTAGTCAATAAAGTTATTATCTTGAGTTGTTACATGTCCCTTGGAACCCTCTCAAGTTCAGGTATGTTGTCCACTATTTGGGCATACAGTGGAGATATTTCCTGTTTAGTGGAGACTAGAAGGTACATCTTCCTCACAGAGGCTCACATGTCCAACTCTGAGAAAATCCCACACTAAACAGTCGAGGCAGCAGGATGAAATCCCTTTCACTACTTAGATACCTGAGGGAATATGTGATGGTTTGGTCATCATGTCAAAAGCATCCAGAAACTTTTGTTTGTGCAGTAGACATTCCAAAAAGTGTTAAATGCTTTCAGAGTTCCCCACACTAAAATCATTATTAAAACCAGTCGAATAGGAAATGAAGATGTCTATGTACTAAATAAAAAATGGATAACACATCTGAAGAGTTTGCAGGAGTGACTGAGTTGAAACGAAAGGAAAATATTCTAACATTATATTTAAATTAGCATTAAAGGAGAGACCCAAGATCTCCACAAACTTCTATAAACACCCCTATTAAATTTGTTGAAAGCTCCAGCTCCTAGTTCTCACTGAAGGTTTTATTGTGTGACACTAAATTTAAGTACAGACTTAACTTTGGAGTTCATTCAAATTTAAGCCCTGCCTCTACTCCTTATCATCTGTTTCCTGTGAAGTCAAGATAGAAAGAATGTCTTGTATTTCTTCCTATCCCAACAGCAAGTCATCAGTGGTCCTCATCTGCCACAGGAGTTAGTTACTGACTCTCTTTATGCTTGCTTAATGGTTAATAAGTGATTAACCCCTTATGAGACATATGCTTTCGTCTTCCTGAATCTATAAAATAAATACTATTGTTCCTAACAGAATTTAAAGGTTCATAATCAGGGAGGGCAGATAGTAATCATGAAACCATGGTACCTCATATGGTTACTGAGGAGATTCCTCTTGTAAGGTTGTGTTTTTCATTCCTAGCTTTGTGAAAAATTTAGGCCTGGCATAACTGTTAGTCCTACTACTTTGATTTTAGCACACTAAAGTCTATAGTAACTAATATGTCTTCATGATCTTTGATTCTTTTTTGAGCTTAGCAATTCAGTATTGCCTACAATTGCACAGCCTTTCAAGTTCAAAATAACAGTTATATTCTTTCCTGAGACATGTGGATATAAATTTTACTTTGTTAAATTTCATCTCACAATGCACTCAGACTACAAAATCACTATAAAAATGCCTTGAAAGCAAGGCAAAACCAAGGATGTGGTGTGGTTGGCTTTGAGAAGATGCTAATAATCATAGCCCAAAGTCATTTGCTTGCTGTTAAGCTCAGAACAGTTTTCTTTAGCCAAGATCTTGGCAGAACACTCAGAAAAACAGTTAGTTAATTTCCCATATGTTTTACCTAGTTTACAAGACTATGAATTAAAATTTCTACTACATTACTGATAGAACTTAGCCAGTTTCAGTGGAAAAGAATTAAATAAGAATAAACAAAAAACACATTCCTTCCCCTGAAAGTCATAATTGTAGATAAGTAAGTGAAAGACTTCAGAATTTTAACAATGTAATCGATTCCAAGTGGCCAACCAAGTCACTTATAAACTGTAAACAATGTGACCTCAAGAAATAAGTCAGATGATCTTGTCAATGTTGTTGAAGGAAATATTCATGAATCAACTTTTTCTTTGCATTATTTGACCCTGTAGCTGAGGATGACATTTATAAAAGAACATCCCAGCATTTGTATTTTAGAAAGTACAAATCTTTTCATTTTGTGCTTCACTGAATTTTTGAGTAATAAAATAAATACTTTAAAGTTCTTAGTTTCATTTTGGTTTAATTCTTATCATTAATAAAGCAGATGAAGGAGGTTTTTTAAAACTTAAAATTAGGTCAGAGTTTTTGGGTTGCTGCAAATGTCAGCAGGAGGAATTCACATAAGAGCTAACCTGGGATTAATATTAATAAATGCACTCATTGCATTCAAAAATCCTTGCAATGAAAGGTCAGTGTTAGATTTGAGTTCCAAAATTAGAGCTGCCTTTTAAAAACTATCAAAACCAATATTGGAAAAATCTGAAGTGCACTTGACAGTCTTACCTGTGTGACTTTTGCATTAAAGCAGAACAGAGAGATGCAATAAGAGTAATACGGAATAATGACACAGACAAAGGTGTCCGTAGATAAAAGGATCACTTTCCTGATCAATACTTTTATTGAAGGGTAAGTTGGCTAAATAAATTTTATCAAGAACCATTTTCATACATCTTCTTTCTTCCAATCATCTACTAAGCAAAGAGTACTACAATTTTTGTCATTCATATTTTCTATAAATGTGGTAAATATAGTCTAGTAAATATATTCTAGGTAAAATATATTCTAGTATCTAAACACTACATTTAGTGTAGGAAAAATTTAATTACATTGTACAATAATGAGAATTGGTTTTAGCCCCTAACTAGACTACATCATCTATTAAAACACAGGTGCACTTTTTTTTTACATAAGCTGGTCAAATTCTATTGATAACTTCTTGTAGAACAACTTTTCTGTAGTACTGTTAATAATGATACTGTTAATGGTGATGGTAATTTATCTATACTCTGTTGTGCGTATGTTTTGATATCAGCTATGTTGTGTCTATTTTCTCATAAGTGGTAGTGGCCATTGTGTTTCTGCTAAACCATAGGCCTATAATGCATGACTTATAACTTATGATATTTAGAGTCATATTTCAGGGCAGGGTGGGATTTTGGATTTGTTCTTTTTTTTTCTTTCAGTGCGTATGTTTTAGTGTACGGACTAATAATAGTGAATATAAGTTCTATTCAAAATAAAATTACAAGAAAGGAGACAAAAATTATCCCTTTCTTGTTTCTAAAGGCCATATCTGAAAGTCAGGTTGAAGAGAAGACATCTCCACTATACTAAACCAAGCCAAGCTAAAAAAAACCACATAAAGAAAACAAACAAACAAACAAAACCTCAAAACAACTAACTAAATGCAAACAAACCCCCCCACATTTAAATTAGTGACAAATAATTAGGGAACAGAATGATTTGTGGTGAAAAATTAAATCCATCTAGACCTTCTAGTTACCTTAAGGGTGGGATTAGCTATGACAGAAAAGAAGTTGGTAAATGCACAAATCTAAGAAGGTCCTCCTGAAAGTTTGTTATGACAAAAACTCTTGATAATAGGTGAATTAGTTGAGTTATGATCTCACAGAGAGTATTAACTTCTAATAAAAAATACACACAAGGCTGAAATCCAGGATACTACCTGGTCTAGAGAATAAAAAAGATTGTCTGAATAGGAACAAAAAGGTCTTATTATTTTTAGAAGAGCACTAGTGATGTAATATAGTTTCATTACTTCATTTAATCTTAAAGAAATATTTCATTGTTCTCTATTTTTGATGCTACAAATAAATAATATTATTTGCATTCTGTCTTCATCTTACCAAAATTGATCTAATGGGTTTAAGTGCCTACTTTAAGTTTAGAGGCCTTAGAATATCCCATCTGACAGTATTGCTCACCAGGAAGAGGAGGAGGAAAATGACAGGGAGGAGAAGGTAAAAGGAGAAGGAGAAGAAAAACAGAGAAGAAGAACAGAGAAGAAAAGTAAAAAGCAAGATGTGTTCATCTCTCATCTGTTCCTTTCTCCTCTTAACAGAGTCCAGTTTTCCTGTCATCATGCTGATTTCTCCTCAAAAGCAGAAGTTCCCCTTCTACAGGGATTAGCCACGTAGATAATTACCTGCAGGACTTGGAAACTTTTGTAGTCAGTTCCTCTTAGTTCCTGGGAGACACAAAATGAACACCTCTTTCAATTTTTACCTACCTTACTGTCTGAATAGATCACTGCAGAGCAAAGTAAGCATGAGAAAGAGCAGTTAAAGGTTAGAGATGTGTTAGTGACAGAGGGTCAAAGAAGAGGCAAAACATAACTCTCATCTGTCACGGGAATTCAGGTCATTTGTATGATGTCATTCTGAAGATCACTCAATGTATATTTTTGAAATTAGGTCACTGATCTTCTGAATTGTTGGCTTGGTTAACATTTAATCTCCATTTAATTTTTGAAATCTAACTTTTTTTTTTAAGGCTGTGAGAAAAGCCAAAAAGTCATTGAATGTATCTTAAGAACAGCACAGCATGGCAAAGGAAAAACTATAAAATCTAAAAATACCACAATAAAATCACCAATAGTTTGAAAAAAATTATTTTAAGAATAGCATAGAGGAAAAGAAAAAACCTTATTTTCCTGTAGGCAGCACGAGTTGAGATAAAGTTTAAGAGGTAAAGCAAAAGCTGTGCACAATAGCAAAGCAAAACAAGGAATTTGTTCAACACTTCCCATGGGCTGTTCAGCCATCACCAGGAAAACAGGGGTCTGTCCAGCACAGTGGTAACTTGAGAAGACAAACAGCATCATTGCAAAGGTCTCCGCTGCCCTTCTTCTCCCATCAGCTTTATGTGCAGACCATGATGCCATATGGTCTGGAATAGTCCTTTGGTTAGTTGGAGCCAGCTGTCCCAACTGTATCACCTCTCAAATTTTTGTGCACCCACAGCCAGCTCACTCGTGTGGTGGGGTGAGAGACAAAAATGTTTTTGGTACTGTGTAAGCCCTGCTCAGCACTAACTAAAAGACCCTTGTGTTATCAGCACTGTTTCCAGTACAAACCAAATCACAACCCCAGTCATCTTGCTCTTCCACACAATATCCTTGTCTCCTAGTTGGAAAGACATGGATTTAATGGGTGGATCTCTCAGTAAATAAGGAATTGGTTATATGATCACACTCAAAGAGTTGCTGTCAGCAGCTCAGTGTCGAAGTAAAGATCAGTATCAAGTGGCATTCTTCAAGGGTCGGGATAGATATTGGTATTTTTTAACATTTTTGTAAGGGATATGGGCAGGGGACTGACTGCACCCTCAGCAAGTTTGCTGACTTGGTCCATCCAGAGGGACCTTGACAAGCATGAGAGGTGGGTCAATGCAAGCCTCACGAAGTTTAACAAAGACAAGTGTAAGATACTGTACCTCCATCAGGGAAATTCCAAACACATATACAATATAATCAGGGTGATGAGTACATTGAGAGTAAGCCTGTAGAGAAGGACTTTTAGCTAAAACTAAATATGAGCTGTTAATGTGGACTCATAGCCTAGAAAACCAGCCCGGACTGTACCAAAAGCAGTGTGGCCAGCAGATCAAGGGAGGTGAATCTGCCCTGCTGCTCTGCTCTGGTGAGGCCCTGTCTCTAGTATTGTGCCAAAATCTGGGACCTTCAATATAAGAAAGACATGGACCTGGACATGAGCAAGTCCAGAGAAGGGCCAAGAAGATGATCAGGAGGATCTGAAGAACCTCCATATAAGGACAGTCTGGGAGAGTTGGAGTATGGAAAAAAGAAGGCTTCAAGAACACCTTATAGCAGCCTTCAGGTCTACTCTGGCCTCCAATCAGGAGGACTGGAGATACGCTATCTATAACACTGCTGCTTCTTTTGAGAACGCCACAGGATCATTCCTGAGGAGAAAAGACAACACAGAAAGAACCGTGTCCTGTCGATACCACCTAAGGATCCTTTCCGCTGTGCCTTTTGCAACCGGACTTCTCTCTCGCAGTGGCCTTTTCAGCCACCAGGGCACTTGTAGCAAGTGTGGGTAGAGTCCTTCCTAGGTCTTCATTCATGAAGCCTAGCCATAATGATGATGATGATGATGATGATGATGATGATGGTAGCTAAAGGGGGTCTACAAGAGAGATAGAGAGGGACTTTTCACCAAGTCAGGTAGTGATAGGACAAAGGGTAATGACTTTAAACTGAAAGAGAGTAAGTTTAGATTAGATATTAGGAAGACATTCTTTACTCAGAGAGTATTGAGGCACTGGAACAGGTTACCCAGAGAAGCTGTGGATGACCCATCCCTGGAAGTGTTCATGCCAGGTTTGATGGGGTTTTGAGCACCTTGGTCTAGTGGAAGGTATCCCTGTCCATGGGATCTTCAAGGTCCCTTCCAAACCAAACCTCCCTATAATTCTATGAATAGACTAATAATGCTCACAATGCCTGGCTTCTGTAGCAAATGATCTCATCTTTCACAGTTCAGGGTCGATAGTACTGTATGACAGGGCTGAAGTTTTAATATTTCCCACGGTGAAGAAAAGCGGCAAAGCTGGCTGAAAAAAAAAACTCCTGAGGAGTTTTTACTCCCGTAGTCTTAGCTAGGCTGGGACCTGCGGAATCAAGGACTTCCCCCTCAAGCTTGGGGGAAAGTTTCTCTTCAGCATGTGCATATCTGAGCATTGCAGCTGCTTCCCCAAAGGTCAGGGCTTTCTGTCAGTTTAGCCCTCTCTCTCTCTTGCCACCCCTTGATTTACTCTGGCACACCTGGCACGCTCAGAGCATGGCTGCTTCTGCCTCTAGCCACACAGTCTGAAAATTAACCTCTTCTCTTCCGTTTCAATGAGTATGTAACTTCCACATGAGTGTACATTGGTTCCATACAATGAGCACACAAGCTGTTCGCTGGTTCCATATAAAAAATAATACCTCATGAGAAACTAAAAGCCTTTTTCAAATCACCACACAGTAGCAATATTACAACCTAAATGCATCAGATTTTCTGCAACTAAAAAAACAGATACATGGCAAACACAGTTACATTGATGATGGGTCATAACTAGCAACTCAGTATCCTCATATGCTGTATTTCATGTTCAGTAGTACCTGCTGTTCATGCTCCTGCTAATGTCTGGCAGCTAGAGTGCTAAATGTAAGAAAGCCTCTTCTAGAGGGAAAGACTGGAAAGATTTTACCACTTTTTCTATCCACTGCATTTGCCAACAGTTTCAGTGAAAGCATGTAGGTCAGACAAAACCAAAGTTCTCTCTCTTTGACTGTGACACCAGGAAGTTCACTTATTTTCTGAAATGAGACTGTACTACAAAAATAGTGGAGGACACTGAGTTGTCATAAACTCAAAATGATTGCATACTGCATTTTGATTGGAATCTGCCTCATTAAGAGCACAGGGCTGATAGACATCAGTGAAGGACTTATGTTCTTTGTCAACTAAAATTATTCAAATTAAAAATAACTGTTATAACCACTAACTGTGTTCTTCTGAAACCCAGTTCTGAGATCTGTGGGATTTTATTTTGGAAACTCATTTAGAGTTACTAGCTCAATTTCTTTTGAAAACTCACCTGAAGGGACTTACTGCAAAGAATTTTTGCAGTAAAATGTGCTACTATAAGTTCAAATATTATCAATGTTTCATGTTGATCTGCAACTATAAATCAAGAGTTGTGGCTTAGGTTACTTGTTTTGAAAAGGACTAGTTTGAGGCCATTTTTCATACAGACAAAAATATAGATCCTTGATAGCTGTCTGAGACTACTATACAATTCATGGAGAGACACACAGCATTGCCAATTTTCGAATATATGCAATTGTCCTGCTCAACAGGAATCACACACATCCGCATCTGTATAGCAAGGTCAGTGCTTAATCAAGACACTGATATCAGATCATGTTTCGAAGTGAGTAGCTGTGAAATTTGATATCAACACTTATTTAGTTGCTCTTAATATTAGGCACTAGACTTATGTTCCCATAAAGTATGACTATAACTCATTTGCATCTCAGAGGAAGTAGGGAAGCAAAGTAACTAATGTCACTGAAGTGCTCAGATGCCCTGGTTATGAATAAAATAGGAACACCTGCAAAGAAATTAGAATTCTGTACTAACTTTTTATATACCTTAGTACCCGATAAAGCTGTTCTAGATTATCTGGGACAAAGTAAAAACAAAACAAAACAGGGGGTTGAGGGGGCAGTGAGAATAGCAAAGACACACAAAAGGGTATATTTTAGATTACATGAAGTGAAATTCTGCAGTTAACCATGTATTATAGCATCTAATATAAACTTAAGTGAGTATGGCTTCTTCTTCTGGTTATTAGCAAAAAATAATACAAGCAAATCAGGTGATTCCTGTGCTAGAGATGAAAAACATACATTTGAGATGATTCCATTAAGACTAAATGGATGGTTCAAACTCTTCAAAATACTTAATAAATTATTTCAAAAAACGTAAAGGAGAAAATGCAATGCCCTAAATTCGTGAGCATTTACCACAGAAGTTAAAGTTTTATTTAGCTATCGTGATACCATTGCACTTTCTTAGACCTTTCATCTGCACATATACACTAATGTGGTAGAATTCTATCCTGTATAAATTCATAGTATAAACCATAACTACTTTTTGTATACTACCTTACTAACCAAAACCTTATAGAAGACATAAAAATATTTAATCTGAAAAAAAAATTGCATGTAGTTTTGAGCTTCCACTTCTGCAGGTGGTAGAAGAAATTTTTGAAGATTGCGTCAGAACCTGTGATTTGAACTAAATTTAACCAGAAACCTGAGTAACAGAACACATATAAATAGCACATGTGTAATCAGTACAAAGACGTACCAGTTTGCTGCTTTAGAAATGAGAACATTGCTCTGCATACCACAAGGTAAGTAATAATACATAAACTCCAAAGTACTGTTGATTTTGATGGATTGATTTCATCCCAGGAAATCCCAGGGAAGGGGCAAGGCTAATGTCTGCTATGAACATCCAGCTAACTTGTACCAAAATTGACAGACAGAGCATTTGTCCTACAAGAGCATTTTAGTACCACATATGAGAGAGCACAAGTATTTATAACCCACTATCCTCCTTAACATTGTGATCCCTGAACATTTTGGTGGGATTTTTTAAATTATTATAGCTGCCTACTTCACTACCTTTAAACTAATTTTCTGTTTAATTCGCTCCCATCTTCATTGTCTGGTAGATAATTGAAAATATTTGAGTGAGTGCCTTCTGATCTGAAAACCTTTTAAGTATTTAAAGCTTCTAATTTTAATATCTTATTTTTCGTATGTTCATCTATTGTATATAAAATTTATGTTAAGGATTAACATTTATTTTGGTTTAACAGTTGTATGTTGATAACACTGTCTTCTTAGGTGTTGAAAAAAAAGACAACTCTATAAACCACTGAACTCATTCATTTACGTTTTGGTTTGCAGAAGAACTATATATATGATTTCTTTGGATTTCTGCAGCAGTTAAAATATCTGCAATCTTTTTCTGCAACATTATTTTGCAAGATCAAACTCTCACAGATTACTGTCTCTTAAGGAATAAAAAAAAGGAAACAAACTAAAAGTAAGAAAAAGGAATGTAAGACATCAATATGAATACATCTTGTCAAAGACCCCTCTGAATCATCCATTGAATTCCCATTGCCAAGGAATTTCTGGTAATACTTTAATCTCATAGTGAGTTATTTTCTCCCACTGTTGACAAAAAACCTGGGTATCCTGAGATATGTCACAGACACTGACAGAAAATCATCTTCAAGAACATGTTCTTCTGATCTGTTCCAACCACTCTACCTGTATTGTGAAGAAAAAACTGTGAAGAAACATAAGAATTCCTTTCAAGAAAGTGACCATTTTTATAAACTACCACCAGTTGCTCATCTCCAGTTCTAGTATCAGAATTTGAGCCTTCATTGACCAAAAATTCACTTGTCAGTCTGGTCATCACCAGTCTGTGAACTTCAGGGAGAGATGGCATGGCATCTTTTTTTGTATCCCACTGTATTTCTTATGCTGGCAGCTGAATTCACAGTTTTCCTAAGTGTCCTTCAATCTTGGTTTTAAAAATCCCCAAGGCCACATTAGTACCTGTAAAAAAAAAGAATAGCGGAAGAGGATGTCCACGGGTGCTAGAACTGTCAATCGTGTTCGATCACTATAAAAATTCCTTGCAGGTTTTACTGCAGGACAATCCACATTTTCCAGAGAAATTTAAAAACATTTTTTGTGAATGGCCAGGTAGCATTTCCAGCAGGTGATTTGTGTGCAGCTGCCCTTGTTGGAGGCTAAGGAAATGTAGTAGCAGGGACATGTTTTTTATGCTGAATGGCCTTACCAGCTGACCAGCGAATGGTCCCAGAACCATTTAATTAAGTAGTATAGACTATGTGTCTAGAAAAAAACAATAATAATATAGCATTTTAAAACAACTCTTTTGAAGAAATAGCGACAATCTTAATTGATCCTTGATTATAACAGGAACCATGGCCAAGTTAGCATTTGAAATGGTTGATACTTCTGTTTTTTCCCCCTTTATAACTGACTTTCTGCTTCCTAGTTCAAATTAGAATTTGCTTTGGATTCATAAAATGTCACACATATTTTTAATCCTTCTAAAATATATCTTCTGAACATGTTTGTGTTTATTTGTAGTTTAATAAAAACAAACTATCATCTTTGAATCAACATGGTCCTTAAGAACTAATAATCAAAGGGGAAAATTATGCATCCTTTCAAGCAAGTAAATATGCTGAAAAATAGTACCATTTCTGGAGCAAGTTTCCCAGTATTAATATCAGAATCATTTTCGTTATCCTTCAGCAAGAAAGTAAATTAACACATGCTTTAAAGCTGAATGTATTTGATATGAAACAGAGGAACTCTGGATTAGAACATTCTCCTGAAGCTTTGAAAGGTGTTGAATCTAAGATGGTGAAATGCTTCCAAAGAGATAAGTTCATATATTTTAGAAGCAAGGATATGTTGGGGGAGAATTTCAAGGAAAAACCAGGATAGGGGCCCAGAAGTAAATCCAGGACCACATGTTTCAATTAACAGGGGATTACTTTCATGGGAGAGTCTGGGAGGAAAACACAATTCTCCAGTTATACTCATGTGGCAGCTGTAGCAGCAAGGATAACAAGAACAGCAGGCCTATACATGGGTGCCCATTAGAAATGGTTTGATTATAGTTTCTACTACCCCAGTCAACTTATGCCCACTGGTATAAAATAGGTTCAAACAAGAAGGTTTGAGAGCACTCCTTTCCCCAGTCCCATTCTCTTCATCTCTCTGACCTTCCCACCACACTCCACATCCTAACCACTAACCAGCCTTAATTTTCAAAGAGATCAAATTTTCAAAGGGAAATGAAATTACTTTGTTATCATTACATCATGTGGTTATGTTATACCGTATTCTTTACACAGGACTCGATCATTTACTGACAACCACTGCTGAAAATTCTGAATTCTTGAAAAATATTTAAAGGTTTGTGAACTAACTGTTACAATAACTTGTTTTTGTGAGATGAACTTTCATGATCCAGATTATTCTCTTCCTACATGACTTCAGATGATATGGTTGTGTCACAAAACGGTTCCCTGAATATATAGAGGTAGATTCATCACTGTGAGTCTGAGTCAGCTAATTCTTCTTGGGCTAAAGAATTCCAAATAATGATTAACCTTGGGGAAAAATGAATATATTAATATTTTAACTACAACTTTACCTTTTCTCCTTATCACCATGATGATTATTTTCCTGTTGCTGCTGCTTTAATTAGATCTTAAATAAACTCTACTTATTTTTAAGTTTATTAATGATATCTTAAAAAAACAGAATATATTACCCAAGTGACAGAGAGGTTTCCACCACAGGTGCATAAAAGTTGGTATAATTCTCTTGGTGCTTTGTATACTCTTTTGTTGTATTTAGAATTTCTTTTCAAGAAACTCAGCACTATGTGCATTTAACTGAAAAAGCAGATTACAAAAGTAGCATGATCTATTGTATGTAGGCTGCACTTTTAGATAAGAAGACAGTTTTAAGATAAATTGCATTTTGAAAAACCATCCAGCAAAAAATTTAACAACAATACTTTTTATCCAGATTCATAGAAAACAAAAGCTCTGGATATGGAATTGTTAGAAAATGACAGGCTGCTCTTTTATGAAATTTGACCATACTTAAAAATTGTATGAGATACCTTCTCCCCAACCTAGCGGTCTTTTCTGTTCTTTATTGGCTTACAATAGAATCACAGATCCATAAATCTTTCTCCATTAATCTTATCAGCTCTACAACAGTGATCATACAGTTTAACAAGTAGTTCTACATCAGTCTTTGTAATGAGATTGAATGAAATTTATGATAGACAATCTTGATTTAGAACTGTCTAAAACGTCCCAGATCTTAGATAAGTTATGACATTGATTGGTTGCTCTTATTGCTAAAAATGAATTATTTTTTTCTAGTCTAACCTCCTACCATGGGAAAATAGGATGCTTTTGACTGCTGGATTAAAGACAGTACATCCAGTCCTCTCCTTAGGCAGGTACTTAATAGTAGGTCATCTCTTCACCTCACCAGGATGAGATAAGCAGGTTGAGCTCAGTAGATGTTACTACAGCTGGAATATTGTTTCTTGAAACAGTCATATGAATACTTTTCAAAAAATTTCTAAATAGGTACTCCAAAGAGTAAAAAAAGAAAACTACCTAGATATATATCATATATAGCATACTCAGTAGAGTGAAAAGGCCCAAAATAAATAGCTGAGCATTTTTCATACACATTTGTAAACAAATAGTTTGAAAGATTTTCCTTGCCACCTGGAAATTCATGGGCAAGACACACTGATGAATGATGACTTAGTCAGGTTCCTGTTGACATCTGTATCCCCCTTTCACAACCCTGTGTCCAGAAAATCATCTGAGTCAACATAACATCAGATGTTTAAACGTTTCATAATGCTGGTCAGAGACATAAATGGAGAGAAAGAAAATTCAGTGGTGTATCTCTGTGGGCTGAAATCATGAAGCATTAACTGATTTTTGTTCTCCACATTTCCTTTTTTATATGTTTTCTTTAGATAAGAGTCTAGTTTGGGGTTTTTTTCCACAAAATGGAAATGGAAATATATTCCTTAATAAGTATACTTGAAATCACACAAAAATACCTGAACTACATTGCATGACAAAATTGTTTAGAGAAGCTCAGAATAAATTTAGTTGCTGCTGATACAAGCAGTACAGAGATTATTACAGCAGTGTGATATAAATCTACTGGTTTAGGCTCTTCTGTTTTGCTCGCATTTTACTTAAACAATGTCACAACGTGAGGATTTCTATTCTCCCTTTAGTTCTTGAGTACTGTTGTGGAATTGGGGATTAATAAGAATAGATGTTTCCCTGTCTGTGGTTTCTTTCTCTGTATAGAATATTTTATATATCTGTCAATTTTATGACAAGTTTTTATGGCATGATACAAGGAATAACATAAAGTTTAGTGTCATGGATCAGACTAAAGATCAAGGATGATAATCAAAGGACAAAACAAACAACCTACAGATGACCAGGATGAGCACCAGTTCAAGGCCTGTCTGCTGCTTCTGAGTGAAAAAATTTCTGGGCAGTTCTCTATGAGAATGATCATCTAGATAGAATTTGTCAGAGAACTATCTTGTGCAGAAATCTGGTGCAGGATCTGTCAACTAAATGAAAAAAAAATCAAGGTATGGAGCTGATGCAGTCTAAGTCATACTGATCTTCTAGGTAGGAAACTTAAGAGTTAACCCTGTCTTAAAGGCCAGTACTTCAGTACCATTTCACAGGATTTGCTCCATCTTGGATTTACAGAGTTAGACTAAACATCTGACTAAAGATCGAATATGTAAAAAAGATTCTATTTGCCAAGTAATTTAGTAGTTAGAAAAATCAGTATTCTGATAGTTTAAAAAGAGAAAAGTATGATTAAGGTTTTTTTAACTTGCGGTTAATATAGCCTTATTTGTTAGAATAGCATAATATTACTCTGTGACATAAGGAAATATGCCATAATCTGGCACATTACTTGACCCTACAGATTTAGGAATTTCCAGATCGTTATTTGAAAGATAAGGCAAATTGTAACAAGAAATATTATTGACGCCTTTTCTTATTTTCATCATGTATAAAATAAAATTTTGCATGCCCTAAAAGCTATAAGATATCCCACTAAACACAGAACTTTTTTTCCAGAAACTCCTGTTAATTGACTGATTTTTTTTTTTTATAATTTTAAAATTAAATTTTAAAATTAAGTAGCCTTGAAAATAAATTTCTTGTACTTGACATCTATATTAACATCTATTTGACCACTAATATTTGTAGATTAGAATGGCATAAACACTTCCATGTTACTCTAAATTTTAGGAAAGACTCACATGTATTCTCAAAAAGCAGTGGACAGAAAACAGGTTTGTTCTATAAAAAATTTAAATGTTTTCTGTAATCTCCAGAAAACCAGTATTGCTTGTAGCAAAATTTCCTATTGTACTCCTGTTTTTCCCTACAGTTCATCTCCTTGTTCTTTGGGGTTTTTTTCATGTGAGGAGGTATTTTTTATCATTTTTGTTCTTAGTTTGGTTCTTTTTGTTGTTTGTTTTTTATTTGGTTAGGATACAAAATGTACATTTCAAAATTGCTGGTTTTCCTGTTTTGAAAATACTTAAATGGAATGCATTGAACAGTTATACTATACATTGAACTTTATGCTAAAAATTCTCAAATTAGAAATTTATTGACAATTTTTTAACATATAGGAAAGAAGTACTCAATTTTTTAATCACCTCTAATGAAATTTAATTATTAACCATATTTTGCAATAGTTTTATCATCTGCAGATGTATTCATTAATGTCAGTCAAATACAATCCAGCAAAACATCACCATCTTTCAAAACATCTGTACATCCCATAAAGGTCAATGGGATTAAGGCTATGGACTATCATTACTAAAAATAGCAACTTGAGAAAGACATATTTTTTCATTCTACTCGGCTGGACTGAGGTCTCCGGCTGCCTTCTCTCTGTGTGGTCTCTGCTTCCTGACAAAAGAAGGGGCCAACATTTTTCTTTGAGTGCAGATTCACTTCATTGTCATTGTGACATTTAAAAGGCAATAGCCATTTTTAAAGTGGCATTTTAACAAACAGCAAATCTGATCCCATGTTCTGAACAATAGCTGAGAAAAGGCAGGTTTTTACTCACTGCTCCTATTAGAGAAAATTTGAAGCATTAATCTCTACCAACAAAAAAAAAAAAAACTCAAAGAGAGCAAAAAAATTGCAATTTGGTTTGGAAAATTTTATGTTGCAATTTATCTGCTTCCTAGAAGAAAAAGGAGGCAAAATATGATGTGCCTGCATGGATTGGAGTGAATGTAGAAAGGAAGGAAGGCACACACAACATATTTCTTCAGGGATTCACAAAATTAAATTTGGTAGTGAATCACGGGAATACAATTCCACAGTGACACAGAAAAAAAAATTGAAATAATCCAGAAGCATTGTAGTGTAATCTAAGTTGGGGCCATAAACTGCTCTTAGCACTGTGTATTTACTAAACAGTGTAGCTACACAGAATAGTTAAGAATGCTTATGTGACTTCGCTCATATTCCGTATTTTAATAGCATTGGCTTCCTCCGAATATCATAGAAAGTGTTGCCTTTCTTAAATGAGAATTTCTCTCTTTTATAGTTTGTTTCTATGCCAACTTAAATACAACATTCCTATAACTGAAACCCATACTAAATTATCTTTCGTACTTACCTTTTCCTCCACCTTATGGCAAAGTTTATCTGAAAGCTCGTTTGTATAAAAAGTTTTATAAGCAGAGGTCCTTTGTCAGTTATGGTAGAAATTAAGACTCTCAATTATTTTGATACTAAAGTAATACATTGTATTTATTTCCAATAATATTTCCATTTCCTTGCCCTCATCTGCAAGGTTTTAATTAATTTTATAACTAAATAAATGCACATTTTCAGTTTCTTTATTAATTTTATACTTAAATAAATGGAATAAAGGTACAAGAAAAACAGTAAGTTATATTAGAAAGCATGTTTGGTGTGGATTTATTTAAGAGGAGATAGTGTATGTAGAAAAGGACAGGTTAGATACTAATGTATGAAAAAGATGCATTTTACAAACAGGCAAAAACATCAGAGCATGGCAGGATATCCCACTGAAGGAACATAGTTCCTTTCTACTGAGTTTTTGCCTAATGGTGCTGCCTCTTTAAGCATCAACACTATTAATCACAAGGAAGGAGTAAGGGTTGCAGATCAGGTCTGCTGGTTCTTCTCTAGTGACTTCAAGTAAAGGATGTTCCTCTCATCCAAGTAATTCAGAAGGTGACAAATATTACAGATGCTGAATTTATGTGAATGCTTGCTCCCTGTTTATTAACTCATCAATCTTCTGAGAAATAAAAGGACCAAACAGTGAGGCAAGTGGGCTTTTCTTATCCTGTCAGCTCAAAGGGGTCTAAAAGTAATCAATATCAACAATTACTAAATCCTTCCAGGGTATTTTAACCCTTCTTTTGTAGTCTACTTACACATCTTACAGGTTGATCAAATCCAAAACTAATCAGAAAGAATGAAGTTTTAATTACTGTACTGATGCCTTTCATTTATTTTTCAGTCTTACTAAAATTGGTTCTGTCATAACAGCAGAGTGTTTTTTCTTCTTTAATTTGATGAATTAATAGAGCTTGCTCTGTAGAAAAGCATGAGTAAAGCAGATAAGTACAAAATATGCAGAGATGCCCTGAGAACAAATAGATCTTTTTTACCATGCATGTTTATTTTTTATTTTGATTTTCATTTACATGCATTTATCTCTCTGTGTGTGTGTTTGTGTATGTGTTCACACTGTCTTAAGAATAAATAGAAATATTTATGAGCAACAAAGATTTTTTAAAGCTTCAGGCCTCCCTGTGAGTAAAATTTCCAAGAACATTTAAAATGGGGGACAAAAAAAAAGGAAGAAAAAGTAAACCTTAATTTTGGAGAGAAAAATTAAATTCAAATAGGTATTATACTCTGAAAATAAAGACATAAAAAGAACAAAAGTTTATTTTCTTCTTATTTTGCTTAATTTCTAAAAATATATTTTACTTTTAATAAGAATCCCTGAAAGAAAGATTATATACGTGAATTTTCCTATTCATTTATACTCTCTGATTAAAGCAGTCTTGTTTTTCATTCATAATCTGTAGGAAAAGGTAATCCAAGTTTGTTTTGAAAATCACACTTTGCAATTAACAGACACCATCTCAACAAGTTTAATGTTGGATTTTATTCTGAATAATTATCAGCTTAGAGTATATTTTAATAAATTATTGAGATGCTATACGAGGTATACTAATAATTTAGTCCTTCAAATTAATGATATGAACATTATGAGCAGCTTTTCACAGACACATGTAAAGTTTAGGTTTGATAGCTAAACTCTGGATCAAAAAGAAACTGTTGATTTCTAGAAATAATTAGTTGGATGCATTATTCATACCATTCTCATTTTCTGGGGTGATTTATGCTCGTCAGCTTTTGAGTAAATAATTTGTTCAACAGAGATACTTTAAATTAGGAGTTAACATTAATGTGTTTTTTTGAGTCAGAACTTATTATAAGAATATTGGTCATCAAATTAATACACCTATTTCTATAAATTGAATAATATGCTTGGTGAAGGCTTTTTAACAGTTGTATTTGCATGTCCTGTAATTTTTTCAGAAGCCTTAAGTATAATAGTTACACTTCATAACCTAAAATATAAGTGTCCGAGGATGGCCATAACAATGGATTGGGAGACCTAATTTTTTTTTCATGTAGCATAATTGACTTATTAATCACTGTAGAAGTCATGAAAAGAGTATTTATTATATATACCCTTGGCAACTAGAAAGAGTAACTACTGGCTAAAAGTCTACTACCAAAGGGCAAAGACTTTATGTTGTTGCTAGAAAGACTAAGAATTTATTTAAATCCTAAGACCATGACTATGGCTTGATACCAAAATGTCATTCATTCAGGCTGCCATCCAAAACCTGTATATTGCAGATGTCAAACTGACCCACTGAGATGGAAGATTTGTTGGAGGTTTTATGTGGAGTCCTGTTGTGAGCAGAATTACTCATTTTATGCTAAAAATTCTTTTCAATGACAATCTTAGGTATGGTTGAAGTCTTCTATTAAGGTGGTATGTAATTTTAAAGCTTCTATGAATAGAAAAAGAATGATTTTTTTATGTCTTACTATGATCTTTCGCAAATTTGAAAAATACTCCTGTAATTCCCTACTGTTTCAAACACCTTTTGTTTCAAGAGCTATCTATATTAATAACATTGTTGTGATTTTTTTTTTTAGGTAGCACATGTAAGACTTCTTTTTCTTTCTCATTTTATATTGAAAAATTAGACATTGTTATGTTGTGTCCACTAATCTTCATTTATATTATTTCCCATTTATATTAAATTATGGTAGGTGTTGGTTTCTTTCATATGTAAAAGATTTACAACAGAAAAATACTGATCAAATTGTACTATAGATTAATTCCTGATCCAAAATTTTTTTCGTTATGTAGTTCAGTAATCTAATCCAGAAATCACTTAAAAATAAATATGCTGAGAGCTGGAAAACAAAGTATTTAGAGTTGGATAGAGCTGGTTTTATGGGGGTTTAATTTTTAAAAAAATTTCCCAGACAGAACAACCTTTTTGTAATTTTTATATAATATGATAAATAGAAAGATAGCAAGTAAGTTAGATAAGAGAGATGAGATTGTGTAAATCTTAATCACAAATATACCTCTTTCAAAAATATAAGCCTGTCTGACCATCTGGTGACTTAAAGGTATTTTGTGAAGCACAGAGGTATCCACGTGGATAAAATATTAAAACAGTAGAAAGAAGTTGCATGCACTGCTCCAACAAGAGACCCACTGTGGGTCAGAAGTGAAAAACACTCCTCGAAATAGCTAACAGGGCAAGGAGGTAGATACATATCAAGTGAGTAGTGCTTGCCTTCAGGGACTTTTTATAGCACTAGGTAGAAATTCAGCATTCTGCTTTACTTCAGGAGTCTTCATGGGTTCCAGTGGCTTCACTGGCTTAATTTAATGTTTCCTGAATCAACATACATGGCATAATCAATACACACTGCAAAACTGTGCAGAAAATAGCATGAAATCAGATTCTTCCATGATTTCTCAGTCAGCTTTCTTCCACTTCGACCATAAATGTGACATTCTTATATACATGTGTGTGTGTATGTGTGTGTGTTTGTGTGTGTATACAAACAGAGTAATTTAGTACTAACAGTTTAGCCCCAGCCACTATTAAATGAGACCAATAAAAATTCTTGGGTTTTATTCATTGTTTTGGTAAAAATTTAAGGGTCAAAGTTAGTTTCTGAATGATCTTTAAATGAAGGATTCTACCTGGTTTTGTTTGAGATGAATACGAGTTCTATATTTCTATTTCTGAAAAATTGAACCACTCAAGGACAAGTGGGATTGTTTTCTCTTTATTGAAATGAGCAAGCTGTGAAAAAAATCATCCCCTGTGATACAACTGCTGCCAGTTTGGAGAATTGCTAACAATACCAGTATATGCATTCAAGCCATTTCCCATGGCGATAGTAGTATCTCTGAAGATATACCAACTTAGCCGTATGCATGGGGACTTAACAACACACTGAGGTGAAACTAGCTTAAGCTCAGCCCCACAAACTTGGAATCACCTTTTCAGCACACAGGAAATATCTTTTCAGATAGAAATCAGCCTACATGTGTGTGCTTCTGCATATATGTGCGTGTGTGTGATCCCAAGGGATGTTCTACAGTTTATCCTGAGAGTCAAGGCTCAAAGTCAACAGAAAATCAGGGATTTTTAGGTTATTTATTTAAAATCTATCTGCAATAAATATGAAGAAGTTTAAAGCCAAAGGGTAAGTCAGGGTAGAGCTCTCTGTGTTTACGAAATAATCTTTCTGGTTTTGTCTAACCTCAGAAGGCAGGAATCAGAAGAGTCCATTAGGTAGCTCAGAACTAAAATTCATAGCTGGAGTTGCAGCACATTAGATATGAGGGTTCAGAGAAGGTCTTAGAAGCAAAACAAAAACATTGAAAGAGTTTCTACTACTTTCTTTACAAGGTTTTTTCATTTCTTTGGGTCACATTAAAGCTTATTCAATTGCTTCTCAGGATTCAGTCCAGCCTCAGTTCCTTACAATATATCACAATACAGTTACTTTTTGCAAAATACTAGTTAAAACAAAAGTGTAATTTGTCATCATAATGTTTTTGTTCATTTGTTTCATGCTAATTACAGACATGTCAGAAATACCTGGGTTTTTTTCTAAGTTTTGATCTCATATTGTTGTTTTAACTTTAGAGGGATTTTATAACAAGAACAAAATCAAACTACTTCAAAGAAAGTATTGCATAATTCACTAAATAGTAGAAGTGGCTTTTTTGACTGTTCCTTAATACACTCAAAAGTGCCCTATAACTTTACCTTTATAATATCTACTTTGTTAGGTAGTAATAATTGGAGAACTTATACATGAATGATATAGATCTTGATCCTGAAAGGAAAAAGGCAGGGACAAGTGAAGAAGTTCTGTGAATATGGAAACCTTATAGCTGTCTTCTAGTACCAGAGGCAGTCTTCAAGAAAGCTGGAGAGGGACTTTTTGCAAGGGCATGCAGTGGCAGAATACAGGGAAATCACTTCAAACTGAAATAGGGTGGAATAAGAAATTAGGAACAAGTTCTTTCTGTGAGAGTGGTGAGACAGTGAAATAGGTTGGCCAGAGAATCTGCAGATGCCCCATTCCTGGAAATGTTCAAGGCCAAGCTGGATGGGGTTTTGAACCACCTGGTCTAGTAGAAGGTGTCCCTGCCATTGCAGGGGAGTTGGAACTAGGTGATCTTTAACGTCCCTTCCAATACAAACTGTTCAATGTTCCTATGATTCTGTAATCATGACAGAATTTTTCAGTGCCATTTATGAGATGTTTATATACATACATATACATGCCCACATAT
Source organism: Corapipo altera (assembly GCF_003945725.1). Taxonomy (NCBI): domain Eukaryota; kingdom Metazoa; phylum Chordata; class Aves; order Passeriformes; family Pipridae; genus Corapipo; species Corapipo altera. Next base: position 1,995,664 of record NW_020884921.1, on the reverse strand, counting down.
ACATACTTATATTAATCATTCAGACTCTGCTGTCAAAATAGTTTGCTTCTGTTGCTCTCCTCCCATGAGGAGATGGGAGTTGCTAAAGAAAAAATCCTTTATATCTAACTAACTGCATGTGTTTACATTGAAGCATAAAATAGTAGGCTTCTAGTACTTAGGTGTCTTGCTGCATAAAGCAACAGAGTTTATTCTTTTGTTAAATGATGTTAAACACAATTCCATGAGGATATATAGGATCTTTAAGATCCCTTCCATCAATGATCATTCTATTATTCTATGAGTCTTTTATTTGAACTAAATCCTTTGAGCTTTCTAAAGTGAATTGATCTAAAAGTTGTTCTAACAGAAATCTGTACTTAAACACAGTACAGAGCTGTACTTTGAAACAGATGTCATGTCAGAATCTCCCTGACAGTTGCTTCAGAATTCCTTGACCACCAACATTATTATTCGGCTGGAGATCTGTAGTGGTTTGAACCAGGTTTTCCCCCTGCAGTTATAAAGTGGTAACCCCCAGGGGGTGGTGGCCCTGGAAGTTTTGAAGTTTTGTCCAATGAGTGCTTCTGCAAAATATAAACATATCACAACGAAACGGAAGAGAGGAGTTGTAATTTGAGTTGTAGAAGAAGAGTAGCCATGTTGTGAAAGCCACGAGGAGAGGGCAGGAGCCCTCTGGGGGGGGGGCCTCTGCCCCCTCCCAGCCCCAGCTGGGGGCTACGGAGAAAGTGGAACAGTGTTAAGCTGGACTATGTGTCTGTAGCTATGAAGGCTGGGAGTTTTCTCTCCACCGTGGGCAGCGGCAGGAGTAGCGGCAGCCGGCACTGACCAGAGAAACGGTGGCAGAGAGACAGGACAGATAAGAACCGAACTGTAGAAGCAGCAAAACAGCATGCAGCCAAGGAAGATACAAAGTTGTCTGGAGAGAAAGCCGGCAGCAGAGAGACAGAGTTTTTGGGATAAGAACTGAACCAGACCCCCCAAAACCCTTGGAGACCCCTCCTAGAGAGAGAAGGAGTAGATGGACTCCTATTTGAGAGGAGTCTTGGAGTACAGCAGTACCGGAGAGAGAGAGAGGAGCTAAGAAGCTCAAAGACATCCCGGAGCTGGACCGAGACAGCTGGATGGAATGTAGAGGGGGGTGACCTTGCTCCCCCCGCTGCTGATGCCACGTTGGCAGTTGAGACAGAGCACAGGAGCTCTGGTGGAACGCTTGAGGCAAAGACTTTCAACTGAAAGCTGCCCAAGATGTTCTGACTCAGGGGTGAATCCCCTGAGGAAGGGACTTTCACGAAGATGCCCCTGCATTTCGTGATATACCTGTGGTGAAGCAAGTTTTGTCCCTGCTGGCAGTCCACAGGTGAGGCCTTTGCTTGGAGTCGAAGGAGAGCTGAGGCACTTGGAGACCCCCTTGTGTGTATTGAACAGAGATCCAGTTACAACAATCCAGTTGCAACTGCTGCATGGAAGACAGAAGAGGAGCTGCTGCCCTAAATGTGGAAGAGATCTGTTCTTCTTCCCTCCCGGACTTTTATTGGAAGGGAGAAGAGATTTGATCCATTGTAAATACTTATGCCATGGTAGAGATAGCTAAGATTGTATATAATGTATTGTAGTATTTATTTGTACGGTCATTGTAATATATTCCCTTTCCCCCCACTTTGAGTCTGGTGTGTTTTGTCTGGAAAGAATCATCTCTCACTGGGTTGAGATGTGGGCGGGGGAATGGAGCTAGGGAATTAGAATTTTGGAGATTTCAAACCATGACAACATCTGACTATACCAACCAGTCATAAATTCAAAGCTGTAACAGGACAATTAGTAAAACAAATCAACCAGACCACTTGTTGACAGTTTTGCTTTTTATTCTTTGTTCAGTTCGAGCTGCTACCTTTGTGAAAACAATAATGATCACTGGTTCAAACCTTAATCCTTTTTTCATTTTGCTTTTTGAGGGGGGTATGGGTGGTAAGTCCATCACTACAGGGAACATTGTGTTTCAGCACAGTGCACTTACCCAGTTTTACATTTGAGAAAGATGAATACAGTATTTTGCTTTCAGGACAAGTTAGAATCATGCATTCTAAAAATAGGAGGAGATAAACTGAAATTAATAAGACAGGTTGTAGACTTTTATAAAAGCATAGCAAACAAGAAAACTTGTTCCAATGCCTCAACACCCTTGCAGTAAGAATTTCCTCCTAATATCCAATATAAACCTATTCTCTTTCAGTCTGAAGCCATTCCCCCTTGTCCTGTCACTACATGCTCTTGTAAATAGTCTCTCCATCTTTCTTTTGGGCTCCCTTGAGTACTAGGAGGCTGCAGTTAGGTCACTCCAAAGCCTTCTCTTCTCCAGTTCTCTCAACCAGTCCTCACAGGAGAGGTGCTCCATCACTCTAATCATCTTTGTGGCCTCCTCTGGGCTTGCTCCAACAGACCCATGTCCCTCCTGTGCTGGAACTCCAGAGTTGGATGCAGCACTGCAGGTGGGTCTTACCAGAACAAAGCAGAGGGGCAGAATCCCCTCCCTCACCTGCTGCTCACACTACTTTGGATGCAGCCCAGGACACACTTGGCTTTCTGGGCTGCAAGTGCACATTGATGGCTCATGCCTACCCTCTCACCCACCAGCTCCCCCAAGTCCTTCTCAGCAGGGCTGCTCTTGGTCTGTTCATCCCCCAACCTGTGTTGCCCCAACCCGGGTGCAGATTCTTGCACTTGGTCTTGTTAAACCTCATGAGATTCCTAAAGGCCCACTTCTCAAGTTTGTCCAGGTCCATCTGGATGTCATCCTGTCCTTCAGGTGTGTCAACAGCACCACCCAACTTGGTGTCATCTGCAAACTTGCTGAAGGTTCACTCAATACCTTCATCTACATCATTAATGAAAATAGTGAATATTACTAGTCCAAATAGTCCCTGAGAGGCACTACTTGTCACTGATGGACTCTGAGCCGTTCACCATGATGGGACCATTCAACTACTTTCTTGTCTACCTCATCAAATCTATTTCTCTCCAATTTAAAGGAGAATTATATGGGGCTTTACAGAAATCCAGACAAATGACATCTGTAGCCCTTCCCTTGTCCACTGGTGTAGTCTGTCCATCATATAAGGCCACTAGGTTTGTCAGGCTGGACTTGCCCTTGGTGAAGCTGTGCTGACTATTGCAAATCACCTCCCTGTCCTCCATGTGCCTTAACAAAGCTTCCAGGAGGATCTGTTCCATGATCTTCCCAGGCAGAGAGGTCAGGCTTATAGGTCAGTAGTTCCAAGAATCCTCCTTTCTACCATTTTTAAAGATGGGTACAATATTTCCCCCTTTTCCAGTAAACTGGGTCTCCACCTGACTGCCCTGACTTTTCAAATATCATGGAATGTGGCTTGGCATTTACATCAGCCAATTCCCTTAGGACTCTGGGATGGATGTTATCGAGTCCCACAGACTTATGCACATTCAGGTTCCTCAGATGGTCATGAGTTTGATCTTTACTTACAGTAAAGAGAAAGAACAGAACCTCACAAAGAGTTATTTCAGGATATCTGATATAGTGAACCACAGTAATTGCTTAAAAAAAAGGGGGGAAAAAAACCCCAAAAACCAAAACAAACAAAAAACAAAACATCAACAAAAAACCAAACCCAAACCAAATAAACAAAAACCAACAACAACAACAAAAACCAACAACAACAAACAAACAAACCAAACAAACAAAAAATCAAAACACAGACCCCAACAAGTAAAATAGTAGAAGTACAAAATAACACAGACCTACATCACAAGTGCATATGGATAACTGCCCTTCTCCTACTCATTTCCTACATAAGAAGTATTGCCTTTAGAGGAGGTCATTGGTTAAGGTGACAGTAATAAAATGGTCTATAAACCAGTATAGAGATAAGAATGCCTGTAAATATGCTTAATTATTTTACTTTGATCCTTTGGTGTGGTCTTGACCTGTTCTAACCTGAGGGAAACCATAAGTACTTTAAAGACACTTTTCGGTTTCCTTTGATAAGCGTAGTAAAGCATGCAGCACTGTACAGATGAACACAGCCTCCCTTCATCTTTTTCTCAGAAGTCTCCAAAGAACCAATTCTTGAGTAAGTTGCAAGAAAAAAAATCCATCATTTAGTGAACTCCCCAACTGCTTATTTGGTAAAGACACTAAATTTATTTAGGCTGTTCTCTCTGCTCCAAAATACCAGTAGATTCAGGTAGTTTTACTTATTGAAAAGATGTACTGGTGTATAGAAGTAAGGTAACCATATCCCAAACCTACATCGTATTTTTTCTTTTTGCAGTCTGGTAATGTGTTTGAATTTTAAAATAATACCCCAATTCATACAATTAAAACAATTGTATAAAACTGTTGTAAAATCTCTTTGACTTATTAAAAAAAAAACCCACCAAACCATAGGACACATGAATAATTGGAGACTACCAGTTATCATTCAACCAGTTTGAATTATACGAACAAATAAAAATAGTTGATGAAAGAATGAACTGGTAAGTAAGAAAATTATGGACTTGTTTTCAGGATATCTCCTTCTTGAAGACAGACTCTTCTTGTGATTGTGGGTGATATAGCACCAAGCAAACCAATTTCCTAACACAAAGCTGAGGTTGTGAATGCGGATAGCATGGAAATTAAGAGCTGTTCTCATAATTTCCTTTAGTGTTACTGTACTGGTTTAAAGGTAAACCAGCAAGAGAAATGAAAGCAAATCAAAAGAGATTATGAGTCAGAATTACAATTTAATAAAAATAATACAATAAACACAATTATACAGATGAACAATTGGTTTTAACTCACAAAAACCCAGATGTATAACCTAGCACCCTGGGACACGAACAGAGTGTTGTTCGTTGGCCCTTGTGCTGAGCCGCACGTGGTTCCCTGAGTCCAAAGTAAAAGGAGAGGAAAAAAAAACCTGTTGATGTGAGTGGTGGTCGCAATCCGATTGAGGTTCTGGTCCTCCTCTGGATCCCACGAGTGGTACCAGAAGTCCCAAGATCCCAAGATTATATACCTTCAGGTTCAGGTAGGAATGCCCAGTACCTCCCCCAGGGCAGGGAGTTCTATAATGGGTGATTGTGAGTCATGGGTGTGAGGACAGGAGCATCCTCCTATCTCACAGGCCTCTTAACACCCAGTTTATAGCCTGAGGGGTCAGGTGTGCTCTGGGCAGCTGCTGCAAATGGTCTATTGTTAACAGTTCTTGGGAAATTACATGGAGGCTGTAGAATACACAGTTTGGGTTACACTCACTTAGTGATGAATTGGTCCCAGCTCTTCTAACTAGGACAATTACTTACTCGGTGAATTAGACTGCCCACATGTAACAAAAAGGTTATAGCCATGATGTTAATCCTAATGAGCTCCTAATTCAGACATTCTTTATGTTTCTTATTCTCTACCCCAAAGCACTAGTAGAAATGCTCTGGTTCTGCGTTAATAGAGCAGGTACTTTGTGCGCACTGAGCAAAACGCCTTGAAGCCACACTGCGCCAAATTGGAGCTTTCACAGGGAATCACATTAATTCTGCTGGGGGAAAAGAGGGGATAAACAACAATGAAGGAGGTAAAGTGTTACCTGTCTGAAATCCATTTAAGCAGTAATCCCCTGAAATTAGAACATGTCATCTGATTTATCAGCTATCATAACAGAAAACTGTTTGTTATCTGTGGAAAACACATTTTCAGGGAGATTAATTCTAATGTAAACTCTGTTTTAAGTTATTCTCTTTGTTATCATCATCACATGCGCACCTTGTTCATACGTATAGATCTCAACTGAAAGACAATGATTGAATGGGAGCCAAGTAGTTGTAAAGAAATGCAATTTCATTAGATTTATGTGAACAATTCTCCACACTAGAAAAAGTATCAGTAATACCTATCTCTGAGTGCCCTTTTTAATAAGAAGTCCATAGTTTCAGGAATAAGGACATACTTTCGTGAGTTTGCTTATGAAGTCTCCTTCACTAAGTTTTGGACTGCTTTGCACAGTAGAAATAGGTGCAAGATACTCTGCGTACCAAAAAGGCTCTTGGTTATTTGCTTGCTAAGTCTATGGGCCACTGGTGATGTTTCAGGCAGATATTTAAAATTAAAAATGGAAGTAAGTATTTCTCATTAAACATGAGAAGAATCTTATGGGAAATTTGAGTGTGGACAAAGAAGTATCACAGTTGAAGACTATTGGGAAAGAGAACGTAGACGTAAATAAGCAGCTGTAGTATTATTTGTATTCACTACCTGTTGGTTACAGTCAGAACAGAGAAATTAATTTGGCTAAATAACCAATAACCATTTCCCCTTTTCATTTTGTTAAGCATCCCTTAACAATATGAAAGCAGGATTAATAAGAAGCTGTACCACCTGATATCGTGTACTTATGACCAGTCACCTGATCATGTTCATGAAAGAATTTTTTCACTACAGATTCATAGCAGCTGGTGCATTTTGTTATTAATTTGATTAACTAAGTGCCCAAAGAGCCAGAGTTTGGCTGACAGGAGCAGAACATCGGAGTTTATCAGTAAGAAATAAAACATAGTGAACTGCTTTGACCTTGGAGATAAAAGACTCAAAAAGAATATTCCCCAGGCACAAGTGATATTCAGTCGTGGAGTTATGCTTATGGGTGAAATAGATGGAGAGGTGCATAGACTTCTGCAAAAATACAAATATTCTTTCCACTGGGGAGATATGTCACCTTGCCGTCTTTATATAAAGTGTGAAGAGGTCAGGGATATTTCAGTGATGCTCTGTTTTCCAGAAAATGTGATGATATTTTTATTTGACCATTGGAACCAAGTAAAAATATGGCACAAGAATGTGAAATAAAGAACTTCCTGTTCTTTATCTTTGTTGAAGCCAGTAACAATTCAACTTACCAAATAAATTCTTACTCATGTTGCTGTTATATGTCTACCCACCTGGTTCAAAGTATTTCAGTCCATGAATAGCCATTCTTAAAATATTTTACACACTCAAATGACAGAGTTACTAACAGCAGCAATTAGTATTCCAAAGAAAACTTTCAGCATAAGTTGCAGAGGTTCTGTTCATAAAGAGATGAAGAATTTCTTCTCGAAAAATTTCTATGGACAGTTTATTTAATGTTCATTTTGTTTATAAAATAATTTCAGCTGTGAAGGATATGTAAATCTTTGAAAGATAAAATAACCAAATATTGGAGGAACTTCTGACTGCTTTCTACCTCACTCTTGGAAAAACTTGAAATGTGTTAAGCTGTGTGTTTTGGAACTGTAATTTTTCCTGCTATCCCTTACCACGACAATTCTTTTAGCATGGCTTACAGCCGCTTTTCTCTCTCAGAACTTCTTGGTGCAATGAAACCAACACTACCAGTCAAATATAGCTCTGAAATTGAATTTCTTTATTTTAATTTTGCTTCTATGACATATTTTCCAGTTATATTGCCATTCCTCTTTTCCATTTGTTTGTTGTCTTTACTTAGTCAATTATGTCTCATTCTTACTGAGTGGTGCCAGTTGCAACTCCAATCTTTCTCCAGCAGATATTAGAAACAGATAGGTTGCTTGTATCCTGCCTGCTTTTGATACTTCCAAGAATATACCACTATATATCTAATGGAAATTCCAATACTATTATAAAAACATCATTCTCAAAGCTTTGGTTCGCTAAGGAAAAGAAAAGATGTCAAGAATAGAAAAAAAAAGAACTAATATCTTTCACAAACTTTCCTAAGTTTAGAACTATTAGACTACACACAGAGTACACCTAATATACATGGAAAGGATTATGGCTGGAATTCTCAGGAATCTAGAGCTAAAGACCATGGCCTGACTGAGCTCAGATGAAAAAGAAAGAGCCAAACAAACCAACAAGTCAAACAACCTAAGAATCAATGGATGCTCCAAAATAAAACTATTGAAACTTGAGTATCTTTAAAGCTTACATACTGTTCAGATCCTGGGAGCTAGCAAAGGAATACACCTTAAAGTTCAAAGTGATATCATACAGGTAACATATCATATAACCAGAGCACTGTTTCTGCTCCAGTTCATAAAACCTGACAATGCCCTTTGAAAAACTTGTCTGTTTTTCAGATGTACAGGATAAGACAGAATTTTTTTACACCAGTTCTTCAGACAATCCTTCTGAGCTTTCCTCTGACTGGATGTGGTAGTTCTGGGGTCCTCCAAGGCAGAGACTAACTGGAAAAGAAACCTAAAAACAAAAAATGGGGTTTTTTCCCTTTTTTCTCAGTAGATGTGATCTCTAAATACAACTACTCCCCTTATTTGAATAACATCATTTTTAGTGCAATGTTTTTGCTGTGACTGAATTTTTTTTGAGAGCATTTGAATTACTTGTCATATTTCTTTGTGATTAGTGTAAGGATATACCTTTAGGTTGTTGACACTGAGAAGAGGATTTTCAGAACAATATCAGTAATTGAATCAGAATGATTCTGCCTGCAAATAATTTAGAAAGTTTTATTTATATGCCTTAAAGATTATGAAATGTTATTTAACTTCTGAAGTTGGCATAAGATTGAAGTCAAAGTGGAATTTTAGTCTGGTGATTCCTAATGGATATCAAAACAATCTTTTTCTTCCTTTGTCTAGAGCAAACCATAGTGTTTACCCACTGCTAAACAAAAAACAAAATAGAAAATTAATTTGATATTTGAAAAAAATTGAAAAATCTGAAGAAATTTCAGTAATTTTGAGAGGAAATCAAGATGGCATGCAGATGAGGATAACACCGAAGCTTCAACATGGTCATGCAGTAAACCATGAACAGAGGTAGAGGAGTTTGGGGGTGTGGTCTTTTTTGCCATTTGAGACGTAGTGGATAGGTTTGAAGAAGACAGGTTTGAAGAGGAAACCATTTTTATTTTTCCAAGGAAGATGGAAATTATGCACTTCTTAATAGTGAGATACTTTTCAGGAGCTGGCAATGACTGATGGTGGACTAACAACCCCTAAACTATCATGGCCTACTAAGTATAAAACCTTCACAAGGGTAATAAAATACTAAGAAAGAATGTAAGAAAGAAGTAAAAAAACTTGAATCATATATAATAAAGGAAGGAAGGGGAAGAAGAAAAAATACCTGCAGGAGTGTAAGTACAGTAGATGAATATATGACATGACTGATTCATTGAGTATGTCAGTGAGAGTTTCAGTACAATGACAATAGAAAATGTAATATGTTAGTGTAGTTCTCTAAAATCTTTATTATTTGGAATAGAGACATGATCTACTTTGTCAATTCAACTGTTACTGTGATAGTAACAAAAAATTAGTACCCATGTGTCCAGACAGAAATTTATAAAAAGTATAACAACAAAATTATAGGTCCTTCTTTCTTGTTTCCTTAGTATATATTAAAAATAATTTCCAAATATATAAAAATATATTAATTAAAAATATATTAATTAATAATATATTAAAAATAATTTCTATTGACTGTTCTACTATCTGTCAGGAAGTCATGCATAAAATATAAATACTTTTTTCCTTTTTGCAAGTCTCTGATTTAATTCCTACAGTTATTGACCTCTTTCCTTCCCTTCCCATCCCTTCCCAAACCTTCCCTTCCCAAACCTTCCCAAACCTTCACAAACCTTCACAAACCTTCCCTTCCCAAACCTTCCTAAACCTTTCTAAACCTTCCCACATCTTCCCAAACCTTCCCATACCTTCCCAAACCTTCCCTTCCCTCCAGCCCCACCCCATCTTCCTTTCCCTGGTTTTCTTCCTTGTTTTTATTATGATGCTATAAAGCCTTGTAATATTTTTCTTCTAAATTTTTTTTCTTCTTGTGTCATTTTGTATTCCTACTTCCCCATAATGTATTGTCATATAACCAACTTCAACATTCAGTTTTTTTCAGTAATTGAATAAATAAAATTCAAAGTAAATAAAAAATAGAAAAATTTTCTCTATTCCACTCCTACTAGCAATACTGAACTACCTTCAGGTGTAACAATTGCCTAATCTGTATACCAGCATAAACAATACCTTAATACAGTAATATATTTTGGTAACTCAGAGCCGTACAGTAATGTGCCTAAATGTAGCATCAGATGTAGCCAATTTTATTAACAAATAATTATTATTTTTTCCAGATAACAAAACACTGATTTTTTTCAAGGGAATATATACCCTTATATCTGCTAAATTTATTTTCTAATAATTAATGTATTTCTCTTTAGCAGCTAATAAATCCTGTTTCCAGTCAAGCTATATGACAACTAACCACAGAAACCTTACAAACATGCCAGGCATCTATAATTCATGACAATTGAAGACTAGTACTCAGGAATACAACTCTCCATTTTGAATAATGGCCAATTTTAGTTGTATAGTATTCTCTTCAATAACAACATCTAATTAAGACATTTGTTACCAAAGTTGTGTAATGTTAAGCTGAGGGAGAGCCTATTATAGATGCAGTTCTATTGGAATTTCCATTAAATTAACATTATGGACTTTTAATAGATGTTTTAATTAGATGCTGTTATTAACAGGGATGATGCACAAATAAAAATCTGGTCCTATGTGTCCAGAATGCCTCAATAGAATTTGCTGTGGGATACAGATAAAAATGTCTCAGTCTACCTAACAAAATCAGAAAAAAATCTTTGCTAAGCAAGCACATGCAGGCAATCAAAGGGTAAAACAATACGGGTTTGAGCCTTTTTTTTAAAGGGAACTTACAATATTGTTCAAATATGCCTCTTATTTACATTGATATAATTTGCTAAACGTATCAGGATCATCCTGTAGATGAATTTACTTCCTATTAATCAATTGAGGTATTATGTCTTAAGAAACACAGCAATGTATTTTTTGCACAATTCTGCCTTTATCTTTTCTTTCACTTCCTGAATTTAGGTCCAGCAGGGTGGGTAGGGTGCTGATGAATCTAAACCAATGCTGCATTAATGTGTTCATTGTGTTTCCCCTCTGTATCTTAACTGCATGTGCCACCACAGGGGAAAACTGTGACTGTATGCACAGCAAGTAATTAACCACAGAATCATAAAACCATAGAATGGCTTGGGTTGTGAGGGACCTTCAAAGATCATCCAGTCCAACCTTCTTAATGCAGGTAGGGACAGTTTTTACTAGCTCAGATTGCTCAAAGGCCCATGTGATTTGACCCAGAAAAGTGCCAGTGATAAGGCATCCATAACTTCTCTGGGCAAACTGTTCCATCATCTCGCTATCATCACTGTAAAACACTTCTGCCTTATAGCCAGTCTAAACCTACCCTAATTCAGTTTGAAACCACTGCCCATTGTCCTGTCACGTTTTTCTTATAAGTTCTTTTTATATCTTCAAAAGCTGCAATAAGGACTCCACAGAGTATTCTCTTAATGTTGAACACAAATTTCTGCTATTTAGCAGTAAAAATATTATGGGTGACAGTATCAAAGTCCTTACAGAAGTACAGGTAGAAAACATCGGTAGTTCTTCCGTTTTCCACTAAAGGAGTTAATAATTAATCTATACTGCCAGTAAAACAGCCCTTCTGAGTAATATTTGTGTAAAAGACTCATTTGTTCTTTCAGTCAAACATTTACAGGGTCAAAAAAATTTCCCCTCTCATACATGTAGCTTCTCCCCAGTAGTGTGGTGAATAAAAGTAAACAAAAAACAAACAAACAAAAAGAAAATTAAAAAAAAATGTTAGGCATATCTATAGCATCTTTCCATATGACTTTTATTATTCTAATAAAACAATAATTGCAAATTATATTTTTAATATAGGGTAGCAACAACAAAAAAATACCCCAAGATCAATTCAGTAAAGTATAGAGACACCTCATTCTCAGTAATAGACATATGATTAACCCAAATAAAAGTCAGTAGCTTCACATGTTCTTTTCAGTGTAATGATCTGTGCAATGTAAAAGCAGTGTTGTGGAACAAAGTCTCTTGTTTTATTCTGTACTTATTTCCTTCTCTACATTTGCCTACATTATTATTTCTAGAAGATCTACTTCTTCCAATCCTCTACTCATCATCATGGCTAGGCTTCACGAACAAAGATTTGGGAAGGACTATACCCACAGTTGTTACAAGTGTGCTGGTGGCTAAAAAGGCCAATGAGCGATAGACAAGTCCAGTTGCAAAAGGCACAGCAGAAGGACTCCTTGGATGGTATCGGCAGGATACGATTCTTTCTGCGTTTCTTTTCTCTTCGATGGTGATCCTGCGTGCGTTCTCAAAGGAAGTAGCATAGTTGTAGATAGCGTGTCTCCAGACCTTTCGATTTGAGGCCAGAGTAGACCAGTGATGAAGATCAATGTGGCCAAGGCTGAGATGTTGTTTCAGGGAGTCCTTGCATTTCCTCTTCGGGACTCCCCTCTTGCGGCAGCCAGTGGCAAGTTCACTAGAGAGCACAATCTTAGGGAGGTGGTAGTCCTCTATCCTGGAGATGTGCCCTGCCCAACGCAGCTGGGTTCTCAGCAACATGGCCTCAATACTCATAATTGCTGCTTGTTCCAGAACAAAAGTATTAGTCACGTAATCTGACCAGTGGATGTTTAGAATTGTACGGAGGCAGCGTTGATGGAAGCGTTCTAGGAGTTACAAGTGGTGGCGGTAGATGACCCATGATTCGGATCCATATAAAAGAGTAGACAGCACAATGGCTCTGTAAACACTAATCTTTGTACTTTTCTTCAAGGGTTTATTTTGCCAGACTCTTTTTTGGAGTTTTCCAAAAGCTCTATATGCCTTTGCTAACCTGTTGTCTATCTCCCTGTCAATCTTACCATCCGAGGAGATGATGTTACCTAGGTAATTAAACTGCTGGACTGATTTGAGCTCTGATTCGCCAATGGTGATATTGGGATGATGGAAGACTTCCTGAGGTGATGGTTGATAGAGAACTCCAGTCTTCTTTAAGGTGACTTCCAGCCCAAAGAGCTCAGCAGCCTCAGCAAAGCAGGATGCGAAATGCTGCAGAGTTGCTTCTGTTTGAGCGACGAGGGCGGCATTGTCAGCGTAAAGCAGCTCCTGGACAAGATGATTTAAGGTCTTAGTATGGGCTACATTAAATAAAAAGAGTTCATAAAAAACCCTCATCAGTTGCTTTAAAAAAAATTAACTTCCATTGTAGTGCATTTTTTGTGTAATAATTCAATTTTAGTATAAGTGAGAGTGAATACAATGAAAATGTGCTGTTTCTCAAAATAGAAGGCTCTGGATTGTCAGTCTTTAAGTTGTTCCTTTTGTTTTCAGGGCCTTCCACTGAGATCAAGATGGGATGTCAGCCAAAAGGAATTTAACTTAGTGTTTTCCATTAGGGACTAGGCCTGAGTTTTGATCTCTTTCATAATCACTGGAATATGCAAACCAATGATTTCCCTCTTTAACAGTTTGGCAAGAAAGATTAGGTAGACTCATTTAAGGACTATTATCCTTTGAAGCATGCACAGTAATTCCAAATTATTAAATTTCCAAGCTGATTGTATTCTTCCAATGTAATAGTTTGTTTCTTCTTTTTATAATCAAACATTTCAAACATGATAGACAATTGTAAAACAATATAAAGAAAAATAAGATGGTAACACTTCTATTCTTGAGGTTTCAACTAATAATATTTAAGCAGATGTTATGTGGGCGGTAGTTGAAGAATGTTAAAAAAAAATATAGCTCATCTTATATTTGCCATATAAAATATTATTGCTACTTGCACCACTAATAAATCAATATACATTATGTGATCATCCTGAGTAATACTAATATTAATTGTAGAGTAGATACAATAAAGAAAAATTAGTTACTTTAAAAGCACAATTTCAAAAGTATGCGGATGATCTCTTGTAGGAATTCCTTTCTAAAAACCTAAACTTTATGCTCAAAATAGATATTGGATCATTTCTTCCACTCATTTAATTTAATGGCAAAATTCAGAACTAAAGTGAGCACATTCTGCTTAAGTATACTACCTAGAATCCTACTCTGACTGATTTTTTTCAAAAATAATTTTGCAAGCCCACTAAACAAATATTGAATTTATTTTTATTTTTTTAATAATAATACTTACCAGATGTGTTGGTTTTACAGCAGAGTTTCGGTAGCAGGTGAGTTTGCAGGGGTGACTTCTGTGAAAAGACATTGGGAGCTGCCCCAGTGTCATACAGAGTCAGTTCCAGACAACTCCTAGATAGTCCCAATGTTGCCCAAAGCTGAGCCCATCAGTGACCTGGTGGTGCCTCTATGATAATGTATTTAACAAAGGGTAAAAAATACTGCACAGTAGCTGTGACAGAGGAGAGAAAAATGTGAAACAACCCCATACATATCAAGGTCAGAGAAGTAAGAGAGGAAAGAATTGTTTCAGGTGCCGGAGTAGAGATTCCATGGAGAAGAAAATGATGAAGCAGTTGTCCCCATGCAGTCCATGGAGGGCCATACTGGAGCAGATCTAGAACATTAAGTCTGGCTGAGATGGAGTTAATTTTACCCACAGCAGCCCCTGCAGTGCTGTGCTGTGTATGGGCAACTAGGAAGGTGTTGATAACACACCAGTGTTTTGACTACTACTGAGCATTATCATCAGTGGTATCACTCCTACATTTCCCCTTACCAGTAAGCTGGGGGTAGGCAAGATCTTGGGAGATGATTTAGACAGGACAGTTGACCCAAAATGACTGCAGGGATGTTTCATATCATGTGATGGCATCTCAGCAATAAAAGCCAAAGGAAAGAGGGAGGATGGAGCCATTACTCTTGCTTTATTTAACCACCTTTACCTTGACACAAAATATTTATTTCCATCTTATTTTCTTCTCCTATCCTTCTGAGGAGTGGAGGGATGGAGCAGACTGGTGGACCCCTGGCACACAGTCAAGGTCAACCCACCTCACATCTGTACTGCAGCCCATGTAGGACCTCACACCAAAGCAGGGGACTATACCTTAAAGGAAATTGCAGCTTGTGGACAGTATATTCCAGAAGAGACTTCTGTAAAGAGCTGTAGACCATGGAGTGTTGCCCATGCAGGAGCAGCATTCCTGGCAGGAGCTGTGGCCCCACAGGGAATGATGCTGGAGAAATCTGTTCCTTAAGGTCTGTATACCATGGAAAACACCCACAACTGGAACAATTCTTAAGAGCTGCAGCCCATGGAAAGGAGCCACAGTGGAGAAATTTGAGAAGGCCATCATGTGAGAGGCCACCCATGCTGGAGCAAAGAAGGGTGTTAGGAGGAAGGGGTGTCAGAGAGAATGACTTATCACAATCCTCACTCCCCATTCCTCTGCACTGCTTGTTGGGAAAGAGATAGAAGAGTCAGGAGTGAAGCTGTACATGGAAAGAAGGGAAAGGTAGTGGAAAAGTATTTTTACTTTTGTATTGATTTCTCACTATCTTACGCTGTAGTTAATTGGCAATAAATTAAATAAATCTTTCTGGTTTGCCCGTGATAGTAATTATGAGTAATCTCTCTGTCTTTATATAACAGCACGAGTCACCATATTTTCTCCCCCCATCATGCTGAAGAGGATGAGTGAAAGAGCAGCTTGGTGAGTACCAGCCATGACAACCATAGATGGCCCTCAAAAACACTTGTCTCCCACTGCATTTAAGCAATAATCCAGACAATTAAGAACAATTTTAAGACAAAAGAAGTTCTATTTTTACTAAATGCCTATCCACCGGGATTTCTCAATTCCTCTTCCAGAAGACTACAGGACTCTGGTCAAGGTGTTCACAAACTGCATTGTTGTCATTAATCCCTGAGCTACTAGAGAACTCTTATTCTTCAACTTTTCACTGTGGGTGAGGACTGCTTTTCTAGAATTCCTTATTTCCTGCTGCCAATGATACAAGGATTTAACATGCTTTGTCTGGGGTATTTCTAGGCTCCTATATCCTTACAGAATGGTGTTTCACACCATCTAACAGAAGAACAGACTGCTTCTTTACACAGCAAGACATGTGAGTACTAAAACCTACTCTTTTATGCTTAAACCTAAGCACACACAGTTTGTTAGGCATGAGGGATTGTTTCTTGAGTGGCGCCCATCTCCTCCAGGCAAGAGCAACAGAAGAAAACTATATTGACAGCAGAGTCTCAATGACTAATATATTATTATAGTGCATAGATGTGTATGTATATACACACACCCAATAAACTTCATTGAAAACTGAACTTTTGAGGGTATCCTTTTCTCTTTATAGTAGGGCAGTACATACAGATTTTTCCACTTAGGGCCAAGTAAGTAGTAACAGCCACTGAATCATGTGGAAATGAGGAAATGTAAAAACCTGCACATCAGAAGACATTTGCAGAGCACAATAATGTGTAGTTTTATTGGTCCTGCATTACAAGCTTGCAAATCCTTGCACACTGACCTTGCACATGTGCAATTCATCTCTTACTGACAGAGCACTGCTGCAGCTGAAAGAACCTGTGTGGTGTTCCATCAGGGCTCTGCACACACAGGTCTGTTTGCCAGCACCCTAATCCATGAACTCAAATTCATCTCAGGAACCTCCTGCCCTTGATTCTGTTTTCCAAATTTTATTGCAGCTAATTGAAACAGAGTTTCAAACCTAGAATGGTAGCTAATAAAATGAATGTGTTTTGCTGTATTTATCAGCCCTGACACCATCTGCATGATCTGAGAATCTCACCCAGCAAGGTTTAATGCATTAAAAGAGAACTTCGCTAGATTTCATGGTTGTTCCATGGGAATGTATAAAGTATCGCATATTCTTATCTAGATCTGAGTAGAAAAGAGAAAACCCTGTAAACCTTCCAAGAGATTCAAAAGTCTTTGCAGGAAAAGATCAGAAAGGTTTTTAGAAGATCTCATACCTGATATCACAGGACTGATAATTCTCTAGGAATAACATAATTGCTTCTTTTTTTTAGTCCAGAGACTTGATTCTGTGAATGTATCATATCCAGTAGTTACCTTGCCCCCATGAACCTGACAGAATTTCACCTTTATTTTCAGATTGTTTTGTTTCCTTTTTTTCTTTTGGAGCTATTCCTCTTAAAAGATCATTAAACTGATTTAATTATTAAACTGAATTAATCATTACCTGATTAAAATGGTGCATCTCTAACAGAAAGAAAGCAATGATTTTGTAGCTACTGGAACGGGAACTGAGTTGCATATGACCAAACCCCAGATCTTCAATTTTTCTCACATCTGTTGGGCTGGCTACTGGCTACTTTGGGGTAGCTCTCTACCACTTATATTTTACCCAAAATTCTACATTGAAAAAATTTTCCTGTCAAAGGTGCTATATTATTGTTATTCGACTGAAAAAAATCTCGGCTGTCTTCCAGTATAGTTCCAGTAAAACTAACTTTCTGGAATCCTATGGTAATTATTTTAAAACAGAAGGGGTTTCATATTAAAAAAAAAAATCATGTCTTGTTCTAAATACAATAACTAACTAACAATAACTAACAACAAAGACTATTATTTCACTTACACATGCATTAATAATTTTCTATATGTATGTGATGGTTTCACTCTAGGCCTTCCTGGAGACCAGCCTGTAACCAGAAAGGAACTAGGAAGGTGATCATGAAAGTATTCCATGCTATTCCTTTACATAACTTGAGGTATAAATAAAGCCAGCAGGAGAGACCTCTCTCTCTTCCTTTCCGGCGAGGTTCGAGAACGGTGGGTCCCTGTCTTGGTCTGGCTTATCTGGAGCTGAGGCCTGCAGTGACTGCTGTTATCTGCCACGTGTGAGGGGAGAGTACTGGGCCGTGTCCAGCCGTCCTGTCCTGCGTGTTCAAAGGGAAGTGATGAGATTTCGCTAGTTCTTCAGTTGGCTGATTGCTGGGTTTTTAGATTGTGTAGACTTGTTTGGTCTTTGTCTCTTTTTGTCCTGTTTTGTCCTTTTCCCTTCTCCCTCCCCCTCTCCCCTTTTGGGGAGCTATTTAGGATTTCTGGAGTTGTGGTGTGTAATATTCTCATTGTATATATCTGTCTCATATGTAATATATATATATATATATATTCTGCTATAGCTTTGGCTGCTTAGGTTTTTTTTTTTTTCTTCCCTCTCTGGGAAGCAGGTCCTTGTTTTCAAGTTTCGGGGACTTGGTGAGAAGCCAGCTCGAAACTTGCACAATGTATTTCTGTATATATTTCCATATTTCTACCTGTTGTTCATTTACAAAGAAAACTGAGAAAGAGAAGATGTCAGTTTTAGAACAAATATAATATGGTCAAGGTAGCATCAATTTACAATCAAGAAAATAACCACATAATAAATATGTATAACGTAATAGTTCAAAATAGCCTCTTGTAATGCATGTGTCATTTTTTCCTCAAATGAGGCAAAAAGCTGTGGTTCAAACCACAGAAGATTTTTCCTTTGGGTCTCTATTTAAGGCATTATGCTCATTCAGTTCAAATATAGAGCAGAGGGTTGCACATATATATGTTTGAATAGTTTCAACTATTATGCTTTAGGTGTTCTAGAAATACAGTTTTTTATCAGACTTAATATAAAGTCTAATTAATCTCTGTGTAGTCACTTCTTGTGCATCCTTTATTTTATTTATGCATTATAAGTAAATATACTTTTATATAAAACCATATATTTTTATCTTGTCTAAAATCAGGAAAAAAGACATTTCAACCTCTCTTTGAAAATATTTACTTCTCTCCTACAGAAAAAGTAAGTAATTACTCATATTTTATCCCAATATGCTAGTGTTTCCAAACCTGTAAGTCTGCAATTAATGCCTACCACATTTCATTTATAGACAGTAATCTAGAAGTTAAAGTTTCTTTTCTGCAAACAAAAATTTCTTTGCTACTGCTTCTTGCATAAGGTTATCAAGGTGGGTGAACTACACAGATAAGAAAACAAGATTTTTGAAATCTCAGGGTATTTGGTGTTTTGATCTAGTGTGAACTCTCAAAGTTTCGCTTCCCCCAATTTAAATTCTTATAATTTCAAAGATGATTGAACCAGTAAAACAACGTGTTCTTACAAGATAAGAAAAACACTCTTTTCTTAATTAAGGCTGAAATATTGCTAAAAAAAAGAGCTGGGAAGTATAACTAAATGTACTGCTAAATAAATATGATCCATATATAAAATTCACTATATTTTTTATTATTGCTATATTGCTCTTCATTTGTCTTCTTTCCATTTTAGTAACAAATTCTGCACCTTCATTGCTTTTACACTTTGAACATTTCCTAGTAACTCTTTGACTATGGAAGTGAAAGCTTCTATTCCACTCCTCAGTAGCATGTGGTCAAGATGGCACTTGTCATGGAACTAAACCTTCCTAACCTCAGTAGACTTCTGCATTCCAATGTTTAAATTGCTTATTTTCACCTCAAGTTATTGAAGCTGATAATCTGCTGATATAGGAAAAGAAAATAATAGATTTGGGGAAGATTTTAGAGATTTTTCTATAGTTGAGCATCTGGATTCCCTCCAACTTGTGGTTAGGAACATGGCTGAAATATCTGCATTAAGGAGATTACCATTCCATTGTCCCTTGCAGAGTACTGGCTACCTGAAATTCTTCTTGCTTTGTAGAGGAGTCTAATCCTTTCAAGTAATACCGGAAAGGAGATATGGTGATTACACTGCTAATATATACACCTCAGTTACATAATCTAAAGTTAAATGAGATAGATCCAAGCTCAAGTCCACTACATCATATCTCAATGCAGACAAAAAAGTACTTGCAACATTTCTTGGAGAAAATTTTAGTGCACATTTGACTTATCAGGTAATCAGCTTCATTCTTACCTATATTTTCCATTATGGAAATTATTCCTGATATTCATGTAAGAATAAAAGACATTTTCTCCAATGAATTTATATTTTCCGTTCTTACATTAGCCTAGAGAAGTAATAGAATGTTTAATATATGAGTTGCAGGGACTCTGTGTTGGCTGGTCTTCATATTTTTAATTCTATTCATCGTATTATTACCCTTATACAATGCTTTTTTAAAGAATCGTGAGACTCTGGATTATTTTCTTACTGATATATTATACTGTACAATCATTCTTACTACCCACCTAAGTGGATCCATCTGTAAATCAGAACAAACTGAAAATATAAAGTGGCACTTTTCAAGCTGAACAAAGGACAATATATGCTGCGAAACTGAAATCTAATAGGAAATGAAAGATAATATTCAGATTCTTACATAGAAGTGTTATGAATTCTAATAGACATGCAATTAGTCTGAAAAATTCAGAGGTGTTTTCTACATCCTTCAAAAATGTAAATATGACTGTTTCACACGCTTTCAGAAAGTCTTTGAAATACATCAGTGCTGAAATACAATAGCTGCCTCAAAAGTAGGAGGTGTAAATTCGATGTTACAGAAGGATTTCCAGAACAGAGTATTCTTTGGGTCTGAGTTGGAGAGGACTTTCTGATGCTACTTTGTGTGAGATTTCCAAGTAATAAATGTTGACCACAATCCACAAATAAGAGAATTCATATTAGTTTCTGAATTTTTTTTTTTCAGAAGAAAAGCAGCAACAGCAGAAGTTGCGCACAAACATTGATTTAGTCTCACAAAAATTCTTTGAAGTTCAATGTATTAAGTCAGTAATGAAAATGTAAGGCATAAGAAAAGGAGAAAGCATATCTAAGAATATGTTAAATAGGAATAATCAAACTCATTTATACATTAATATTCAGGATATCCCTCTTGCAATGTGTATATTTTTCTTTTTCCTCTCAACTTTGCTAGAAACCCCTTCATGTAGTTTGAATTTATGTACAGCACAAAAGTTCTAGATATCAATGCTACTCTAAATCTATTTTGCTATCTAGATGTGAGGTGATATTTTATTCAGACTTAGACTAGCTATACAGGGGTTTTTTTTACATAAAGCTCTCTCTATTTAATTTAGCATAGCAATTTTAAATATAATAGTAAAAGTTAGATTTATCTGCACATTCAATTAATTTCTCAGATCCTTGACAGATGTATTTTGAAAGGTCTCTAATAGCTGATGAATGTAAAAACAAATGCTCAAACACTAAATGTATATAAGCAAAGGCCTAAAATTGTAAATAATATATGAAAATAAATATATGAATTCTATAGGACACAATGTTTGTCAAAAATCAGTTTTAAGTAATTGTTTCCACATAGGTTTGTAAAACTTATGTCTACTTCCCTACTCACTTTGTAATTTTTTATTTTTTTTTTTTAATTCTTTTCCCTGAGATTGGAAACTTCATTATATTGCTCCTGATAAGCTGTTTGTATGATTCTGTTATGGCCTGGTACCCCTGACAAGTGTGTTTTCTTTGGTGCCTTTATAAATCAGTGTAGTACTTCATGTAATATTTATCAGTCACCAACCACCAGTACCATAATCAGAGATTCACAGTAACAAGATGCTCATCTCTTTCACACAAGTGTTACATTATCTTCAAACCAGCATAGTCAGAAGGTAAGGAACTGGGCTCAGTGCAGAAGCCAGTTCTGGGATAGAGGGTAATATCCAAAACCTGGAAGCTATTGCCTCCTGATCCCCACTTTTCAGTTAAATTTCTGTAATGATTAGGTGTAAGCTATGCTTCTTTCCTCAAAGATTTAGATAGACCATTAATTCACATTACATACAGCTGTTCTATGTTTCTCTAGTGCTAATTTTTCTTAACACTTTAAGGAGGAAAGCAAAAGTAATAAAAATTAAAAACTCAGGGCTTGTAGAATTGGGAATCTCATCTCAGGGTAAGCTATATATAAGATTTTTTTTTTCTGACTAACCTATTTACTCAATCGAAATTAACAAAGTCTTTTAACAGTATTTTAATTCTAATATTTTAATTTCATTTAACAGTATTTTAATTCCATTTCTCAACAAATAAATATCATGCCTAATCTACATTTTACCTCCTTTCTGTCTCCTGTTGCCTAAAGACTGATTTCTTGAATTTTGCTTTTACATTGTGTAGCTGCCTCTTTCACTGTAAGGAATACAAAATTTATACTAATAAGGATCATATTTCAGAAACAGGGAAACATCAGTTAGTGATTTTGAGAAAAGATGCCAGCAAGTGCTATTACAGCATTCTGCAAAATCATTTCTGCTCTTACTTGAAGAAAATTTGACAGCACATTGTAAAACTTGTAGAAATTTTTTAAACTGTGGATCATTTTTAGAGTATTAGTAAGCAGATGATAAAACCTAGTTTCATATGTTTCTCACATGCATATTTTTCTGTTCTTAAATTTCTTTAACTTATTTGTAGATGAGAAAATTTTGCCTTTTTCCATCCCTTAACATTGAAAGTGCAATTCAGTCGGAAAGATCTCTAATTTTTTGATGGCAAAGAACCTACATTTACAGTACAGTTTCAAAGTTATACAAGAAATTGTTCAAAATTACAGGAAAAAGAAGTTTGTACAGCACCTTCCTTCTTCTTCTTTCCTATCTCCTTCTACTGCTACAGTTGTGGGGATACCTTCTTAATCAGACAAAACCAAAATATTTTGTCACTGTTGACTTTTTTGTGTGGGTTTTATTCTCCCTGATGCCAAAGATCCCATGCTCTCTAGTAATTATGAAACCCACTTTGGCACAACTGAAAATTATTATTTTTAATTTAGTGTGTTTTATATTTTTCTAAGCACTGAGTCATGCCCTGAAACAAGAAAAACACTATTGTTTGCTCCATTTGTTGCCATCTCTCAACAATAGACATGTAGAGAAAAAAAATATATTATGAAAAAGCCAAACAAACCTGAAAATGAGTGAAAAACTTATTTAACTAATTAATATCTGATCTTATTTAATCTTTTTAAGTGAATTCTGTGGGCAGTACTTCTTGAGATACCTGCTTTATGCATGCCATATAAACATTTGTCATCTCAGCAAAAATAAGATTGAAAGCTCTTTATAAACTGGTTTTTCTTTTGAAGATCTGCCACTTGAATTAAGATCCTGATTCAGGGCCCTATTAATAAGATCTTCCCTTATTGTGAGACCCACATTTCCTTGGGGAAAGCATATTATCATATAAATATTCATATGAATTTCTGAACAATTTTCTTTTTTTTGTGAAATAAATGAGCATCACAACCTTCTCCTGACGGAATTTCCATATGCAGAAAACACTGAATTTCTGGACTAGTCAGATAGCAAAACTGTTGCAATAAGAGTGGGGAAATATTCATGTGTCTGAGTAGGTGAAGGGCTTTGTTCTTTCAAATCATGGCAGGAATTAGAGTAATTTGAATATTCTCTAGGACTTCTCATGGGTTTTTTTGTCTCCACCAGAACTAAAACAGATCTGAAACCTGTTTCTGGTACAGTTTTCTTGGACTAGTTCCTCTGTCTTTGATACTCAGAGGTGCTTTGTTGTTAACATTTGGTCATTTTTCCTCCAGGACTCACAAGACTACGTGTTGGGTGTTATACTTTTATCTAATGAACTTTCTTTTGAAAATTTCTTTCTCCTATATTTCCCCATAGGATTCAATAGGACAAGTATTCCTTTCTTACCTGGAACACATAAAATAGTACAGTAACATTTACTGGTCAACAAGTGCTTTCTTTGTTTAATTTTTTCCATAACTGATTTATTTCATTTAACTTTGTGTAATTTAATTCACAACATTCCCATAAAATACATGTAAAAACATGCAAATATGCATATAATTCATATATGTTTTTTCATAATCCAACAATATATTTCTTTAGTGACACGTACATACTTTATAGTCTTTGCTTGTTTTTTTGATTTTGTTTAAAATAATTGTTCCTCTCTTTCAGCTAATTTTAATTTTTTTTTTCACATCTTGCACTGTGTAACTGAAGTGATCCCTATCGTCAACCTGTTCTTACAGTAGATTTTATGACCCTAAAATGACAAGCAAGCAAAGAAGTTACTTTACATTTATGGTACCTATAAGGATATGTGGAGGACACAGAAGACAAACTGAGGGCATGAAATGGAATTGCTTTACATAAAGTCCTATTATAAACCGAATAGATTATTTCTATGGTTAAGTCTAAAAAGTGTTTTGTAACTATTTAATAATGCTGCATTATGGCCTTTGGGTATTTCCCCTCAAAGACAAACAGCTTTTCACTCACTTCATGCACTTCAAATGTTATAGCCCTGAGCCCATACCAATTACAAATAAAGCAGAATAACCTCCTCTTTCTCTTATGTGCTGCTTTTATTTAAAGAGTCTTTCCAAATGGACTAATGCCAGCATTTCTACCCTTAGGACTTCTACAGCACATTCACAGATGTCTGGCAGAGACTACAAATTTATGCAGTGACCCGCTCACCAGTTTGAGGCCATACTCACCACGCTGCCCAGACACTGAGTTTCCAATTTACATCATCATCAGGGTCCCTTGTTAAGTTAGATGTCAAAGAGTCCCTCCAAATCCTGGAAATGCCAGTATTATTTGGTGAGACTTGTGTTAAACTTGTGAGGAAAAAAAAAAAAGTAAAAAAGGCACACACTAATCCTTTGGTGAGAACATTCAGCTTCAGTATACAGGATAAGATTTACACATCCTGTCAGCATCTACCCCAAACTGAAATGTCCTTATCAGCTACTACCAGGTGTGCCTCCAGCAAGCTGTCAACTGCACAAGAAAGATGTGAGAGAAAAATTAGAGAAGCCATTGACCCAGGGCTCTACTCCTCCACAGAACAGGAGATGCTTCTGTTAATCAGAAGGGAACTTCTCTCCTGACATTAAAGGGTCATGTGTCTTTTAACAGTTGTCTCATCTTGTATGTGAGTCCTCACATAGGAACTACCCTCTTCAAGGTGGGTATTAGTTACCAGTGGGAAGCCAAATATCTCTTTTCCCAAAACCCAGAAACTCTATTCCTGGCCTGCTTCCTTCCTGCTTATCCCTGCCAGCAGAGAAAACTGCACTGGAAGGATAGCTGGACATGAGCAAGTGGCCACAAATGGCATCTCTCTAGTGAAAAATCCCTGCTGGATATGGCCAGCTGGCAAGTAATTACAAGGATCTCCCTTCAAGTTCTGCTGCTCCAGTTTTTTTTCTCTAAATCCAGTTTACTGTTTCTGTTAGCACTCCTGCCTGAGTTCAAGTTCTACATCAGTCTGCTAGACTTTTTGTCTCCTTTTCAGGGAACAATCTGAGGAGTTGATGAAAGCTTCACTCAAACTAGGAGAACTGCTCTCGAATAAGAAGAAGATGACATAATGCTTCTAAGTGCACTAAAACACACCCCGGGGAGTGGGGATGGAGGTTACATGAGCTAAAACTTAAAATTCTTGAGATGATTAAAACCCACATTCTTCTGTCAGAAGCTTGCATTATGATCCCATTTGACTCCAACTGGATCCCACTGGCTAAATGAGAATTAGACCATTAGCTTAGGATTAGGTCCATTGACTTCAGAGAATGTAACTCCCTGACATATGACAGCAAAAATAAGAAAATCTTACAGAACACCAATAAAAAGCAAACTAAATATAAATTAATATCTTCATAATCTTTTAAATATGTAAATTTCAATCGCACAAATATTTAGACTGTGCTCATTCTGTATATTAAATGGTCCTTGTGGTATAGGATTGATTTGCATTTGAACCTTTGAGAGAGGAGAGTACTGATTTGTAATAAAGAAACATATGTTCTGAAATAACTATGTGAGTCATATGATACAAAATACATAAATTGTAATTCATGAAACCAGCTTTTTAAATATCTCCAATTTACTGTGTGGCATCTTATGTATGATAATGGAATTGATGTGCATTCTAAAATTATATATTCAAAACTTCTTACATTTTCTTTTATAACACTGAGCAAAACTTATTTAAGCTCATCAACCAACTCAGTAAAATGAACATCAGATCCTTTCTTTTTCAATGACATACCTGTTTAATTAACATTTTTTAAGATCATGTACCTTGCTCATTCCGCTGATTGGATTTGATATTTTCTTTAGTATACTCCACCATCACATCAACTGCAGGAAATTAAAATTTTATGCTCTTGTATTTCAGGGTTTTTTTCATATTGTTATTATACTGTTTAGAATATTATCCTTGTCAGCTCTACTCTTCTGTTAACACCAACCAAAAAGCCAGTTTGCCACTTTTTAACCACAAATCTTGCTCAGTTTTACTCTGTGTGATTTATCCACAGAATTCCTTCTACTAGCTGATCTGCAGAGCTACTTTTAATTGTTTCATGAAATTACTGCTCCAGAGAGCCCAGGGAAAATTGACCAGGTGACAATGACTAGGCCAAATTAGAGTTATAGTCGAAGAATTAAGCAGATGCAGGTGATCAGTCTGTGAGGACTACTGGTTTCTACATTTAACTTTTACCTTTCTCCCTCTGTTATTCCATTGCCATGCAGTGCCTCAAATTATTTTGAAAGAAAGAGTTTCTATGAAGGAAACATGAAGGAAAGGAAGTGCAAAGAGTTGAGTCTACCTTAGTTGCAGTGAATTAAGGGAAAAATTTGGAAGGAGGTAAAATTTACTATAAATTCTCTGTCCTCGAGAGCGATTGAAACATCTCTTTAAATAAACATAGCCAGACTCTTCTGTACTGTGAGGATAGGGAGGTGCTGAAACAGGTTGCCCAGAGAAGTTTTGGATGACCCCCCCAGCAGTGTTCAAGGCCAGGCTGGATGGGGCTCTGAGCAACCTGGTCTAGTGAAAGGTTGGTTTCCTGCCCATGTCAAGGGATTTGGAATGGTATGATCTTTAAGGCCCCTTCCAACCCAAGCCATTCTAATGATTTTAATGAGGTATTAAGGGGAGACAATGTCTGACGCACATGCAATACTACTTTGAGTACTGTTACACACTCTACAGTTCATTAAAGACAAAAGTAATTTGTATTTGCAGAGCATTCCAACATTTCTGGTATTTTTCTTTCCAATTTCTTTACCTTTTGGGAGTTAATGTATCAGTGCATACTATTTTTAAATAAGATAGCTTTGTCTTTTATTTTTAATGAAGCAGATAATGTAGAAATTTGCCAATACTGTATTTGCACTCATTTTTTTGGTGCTAATAATTTTTCTTTAAAAAAAAAAAAAAATTGTTACTATAATTTTGTTTTATAAAAAGCTTTCCTCTTTTTCTGTGTTTCAAATTACATTTCTGATTTCCTACATATAAAATCAGAGCAGCTGTGATTGGCTAAACATTCTTTTCTGCTTTGTTATCTTTCAAATTCATGTAATCATGCAATTATCTTAAAAAGTCAATACTTTCAATGATAGTAGAATGGATGGGTAATTATCCACAAGAGATCGATTTATAATAGAATGCAATTTAAAATTATATATATACACTCATTTGAATTCTATAGGAAAGCTATTACAATCTCTTAGATACATCTGAAGAATTCTATTCTTCATAATAAGTGTGTTTGAAATTTACATAGAAGTAGAGTTCTGACTTTAGAGTTCACTTTGAATATTACCTCAGAGACAACATGTGTTAGGGAACTTTTGAAAAATAATAGTAAGTGAATTCTTCAATTTTCTGAAGAAAATTTTTGCAATTAATATTCTGTTCAGCACTGATAAAAACAGTCATTCACATATGTTGTAAGTAATGGTGGGAGGTTCTTATGTTGACTGTTTCATGATTTGCACAATAGATAAGTTAAAGCAAAATATATATGTCAAATAATGTGAATTGTTTTTTTTAAATGACATGTACAAACTTTTAAGAAGTTTTAAAGTACGTGTGTACTCCACAGAGAAGATCTAACTCAGAATTAAATCTAGAAGGAATGATGACATGTATCTTTTTTCATGTTTAAACTGTGAAAATAATAATGTATTTAATTGAATAATAGTTATGAGATCAATATAAATAAAAACAATGGAATGGTCTAGTTATTGCGTGATACAACTTTGTATTTTGAGTTGTCATGCATTATCTCAAGGACCACTGTTTGTCTGTGCTACGTATAATCCCAGCACATATGGGCTTTGTCCAAGACCTGGTAGAGTTAGTTGAACCTTCTGTGTGCCCTGGAGAGTTTTTGCACCTTTCACTTTGTACTTTCTTATGAGGCAATTTTCTGGATATTCATCATTACTAATGCTACTTGGAATAAAATAGTTATAGCTTGTTGTAACTGCTCATACAGTCATTTGAACTACTTCTAAGACAAATCATTTGTAAATTAACACCTTAAATATCTCAAAATTTGCACTCCTCCTCCTTCATGTGTTTGATTTATTATATTTTTAAGTGCGTACTCTTCAATTAGACGTCAAAAGGTGAAAACTTCCCTTAAACTAAGCTATGTTAAAGAAAGACAAAGAATAGAGGTACCATGAAGATTTTCAGCTTCTCTTAAACTAAGCTATGTTAAAGAAAGACAAGGAATAAAGGCACCATGAAGATTTTCAGCTTCACAGTGGTCATCCACCATTTTAACAGACCTTTAATATGTAAGTAAATCAAGCTGATTGTCAGCAGTAGTCATCATTTTGTGGTTCCTTCAAAAAGACAGTTCTCCAAGGCAATTCATCTCTCCTGCTATGTGATCCTCTTAGGGAAAAGGAGTAAATTGTTTGAAGACCATTAATAATTTCAACTTGATTGCAGTTCATTCTAGCTATCTTGTGACCTGTAATGGGCTATTAAAGGAGAATCTCCTGTATCAGTCATGTTTTTCTTTTGTTTGGTTTTCATAAGTAATCAGACAAGAAAAAAACCTGATTTCTTAAGGAATTGGAAATTGCTCAAACAATTGTGTCTTTTGGGTATTTTTCTATGACTTCATGAAAGTAGCACTGTTGATGTTAGTAGCTAGGTATTTTTCAGAAAGGTGATTTGAAAAAGTATTTGGACAACACTCTCGGGCACATGGTGTGATTCTTGGGGTTGTCTAATGCAAGACCAGTAGTTGAACTCAATGGTCCTTTTAGGTGTCTTTCAACTCAGGATGTTCTATAATTCCAAGATTAGATTGTGCCACAAGGTACAGTTCAGTCTCTATTTCTTTCACTTTCTCCTATTGTTTTTTTTTAATGACTTCTATGGCTTTCCTGTATGTTGTTCTGTTCTTTCCTCTCTAATTTTGCCTTTGTCTCCAGGGAGTAGAATGGAAGGTTCAAAAAATCATCATCCACCTTCACAACTGACACTCCAAAGAATTGTGAGGTTGTTCACACCTTACTGAATAAATCCATCTGCAAATTTCTGACTCAATTTACATTCAGTTCATTTCACAATATTTCATATCACAACAATAAGGACCTGGCCTATACTCGTTTTACCCAAAAGAAAAAAAAAATGATGAAACATCACATGAAGGAAAATATACTTTCCCAGACAGAGGTTAAAAGGTTAAAAGTGCTTTCTTTTTTTATATGAGTTACAGATTTTGTTCTGTAGTTGTTGTATGCTACTCTTCTAGATAGTCTTTTTGTGAGTTTAGGCAAATATTTTGCTTTCCTTGCCACTAATGACTTTCCGGACTACTCCAGGTCTTTGTCTCTGTTCCATTCTCAGCCCACTGTTTCAGGACAGTTATTTTTCCCCCTTTTCCTAGCAGTGTTTTCTTGTCTTCTGCACTGGCTATTTGCAAACAATGCTGGTCTGTCCCCAGCACACACATGTGTTCTTCAGGGCTTTCATGTACTCCTCCCACCATCACCGCTTTGCCACTTGCTCATAGCACTTTCTGATACTGGTTTCATCTACAGGTCTTTCTGCATTGTGCTGGTATTTCCCTTCCTGCTATAAGAAAATATACAAAATTTATTTTTTAAAATTTGATAATAAATGATCTTTTGCTAACAGATTACCAGAAAAGACTTAATAGATCAGCTTCTCTCCTTCTGCTGTGGATGTTGTTGGATTCCCTTAGGATGTAATTGCACAAATTTCTTCCAGTTCTTTTGATGACAGGTTCTTATGAATTGCAACTTATACATTATTCATAATCTAATAAAAAAATCTCCAATCATGAATTCAGTTTCTTACTCTGATTGCCCCCTTTGCTTTTTACCTTTTGCATGGTCAATGACATTGTTTTTATTCTTCGCTTTTGCAGTGCAATGTACAACTAGTTTGTCCATAATTACGATTTCAAAGTAGGCAACATTTTCTTATTCAAATATAGGGAACAGGGGAGAAATGGACTCAGCATAAGGAAAACTTATTCTATCCAATGGAACATTCAAAAAAATCATCATTCAGCTTCACAACTGACACTCCTGTGAGGTAGTTCACACCTTACTGAAGTAATCGATCTGCAAATTTCTGACTCAGTTCACATGCATTTCATTTCACAGTGTTTCATTTCACAACAATAAGGACCTGTTCTATACTTATTCTATCCAATACCTGGGTTTAGAAGTAAAAGAAACAAATATATTGTTTCAACTAATCATAATGTGTTTCTTTTAATCTATATGGTATTCCAAATTTTTAACACTATTTAATTTAATTTATGTTGTTTTTAAAAGTCATGAAAAGTAATGAAGATGTGTAAAACTAAAAGCTATGCTTTAAAATTTCAAGAAGAACTACATCAACATTTCCAAAATGGAAAACATGTGATTTAAAAATGTTCAAATTATATAGCCTAGTGTTTGAAATTCTCTGGTTTTTATTTTGCCCAAACTATTTGGTAATCTTTAACTCCCCAAGAAATTATTTTATATATATATGTGTTATATATATATCAAATTCACTGTTCATTACATTTTTCACAGATCTACTGGTGAATATTACAGAAAAATAGCAGTGGTAATTATCTGTCACAAACCATATGCTGTTTAAAAACTTTCATTTATGATAGACCTAGAAATAAGGTATATTCATATATATTGGGTATATTGACAATCCAGAATGTAACAAAGATTTAAAGGATTTGGGTGTAAAAAATGCCCTGCTTAAAACAATGCTAGTCCCTCATTTTTCATAAGCACTATAGTATGCCTATAGTATGCCTATATGACATATAGTATGCCTATATGACTGTATGACTGTTCTCTGGACCTGAACTTAAAATTTTGTGGGATTTTCTATATTTTAAATATATCTTATTGGTTGTTTGGTTTGGGGATTTTTCCTCATTGTCCTTTAAGGCATTTTCAACATCTTTCTGTCTCAGGAATAACTGTTATAGTATATGACACTTCTTTAACTTGAACAATACTGCGAAGATTTTTCCATCTTCATCAACTTGCTGCTCTTTTCAAGTGATTCTTACTGGTTTTGGTGTATCTGTACATATCTAATCAACCTTCACTTTCCAGAGGCTTTTAACATGTTGTCAGAAATGTTCTTGAATGTTTTAACTTCTGTGTATTGGGAGGTGCCAGCCATAGGTATTTGTATATATTTCTAATTGCCAAATGTCCACAAGTGAAAACAACATTGATGTAACAAGGAAAATATGGAAACAGTTTTACCAAGAGTGTGCTGGTTTAAAAGTTAACCAGCAGGGGAAATGAACTCAACTCAAAAGAGAGATTGTAAGTCAGAATAACAATTTAATAAAATAATACAATAAGCACAACTACACAGACAAGCAATTGGTATCAACCCACAAAACCCAAATGTACAACCTGGCACCCCAGGGCACAAACAAAACAGTGCTCCCTGGGCCCCCCCCTGAGTCCAAAGCAAAGGGAGAGGGGAAAAACCTGCTGGTGGGAGAGCTGCTGCAGTCCAGCTAAAAGTGGTGATTGTAGTCCAGCCGAGGGTGGTGGTGAGCTGCAGTCCTCCTCTGGGTCCCACGAGTGGAGAGAGTGGCAAGGTTCTGAAACTCCAGGTTTATATATTCTCCAGCTCAGGCAGCAATGCTTAGCCCCTCCCCCAGAGTGGGGAATTCCATAAAAGGATGTTCAGTCCTTCCCTCAGAGTGGGGAATTCCATAAAAGGGTGTGAGGGTGCTCAGTCAGGGAATTTCCACAAAAGGGTATGAGGACAGGAGCATGGGGGGAGGGGGGGGGCACCTCACAGGCCTCTACTGACAACAGTTTCTGTGAAATGGCATGGAGGGCTATAGAATACACAGTTTTGGGCTACACCCATCCAATGATGAATCGGTCCCAGCTGTTCTAACTAGGACACAAGAGTCATCAAATTAATTGAATTTTACTTAGAATGATCATTCTTTGAATAAATCCCTCTAGGTTTTCTGTTGTTTAAAAAAGGGAAGTTGAAAACCTGTTTTCAGTTTCCCATGAGTGATTCCTCATCATTTTTTAAAATTATTTTAAAGAAATTCAAAATTAAATATAAGTACTAGATATCATGCAAAGAAAGTCTTAAGAAATGTAACTTCTTATTACTTCCCTGTTAGCTCATCAGTTCACTATATCCATTCTTATCCACTATGTTGAAGAAAAGAACTTTTGAGATTCCCCCTCTCTGCCAATCTAATGTATTGATGGAACAGCTTGCTTTTCTTCCTTCAGATTTTTAGATACAGAGTCAAATTAAACTTCTCTTTTTCCAGTCGTTTTACTACACTGTCATTGTAGATGTGATCATCACCAAAGGCAGGGTAATTGGATATTCAGTTACTACCTACATGAAACTGGTTTTTGTTTATGGTGGGTTTGTTTGTTTGTTTAGGTTTTTGTGGTTGTTGTTGTTCCTGAATAAAGTTTAAATTGCATATGAAACCTCAAAGCCAAGGAATAACTAATGGAAAAACATGATAATGGGTGTAATATGTCTGAGATCTGCTCATAGGACAGGGATTCTGTAAGCAGATGTGCAAATAGTGGACATACACATGTAGTGCAAGTAACATTGATACCTCTGTTTCAAACTTAAATATAGCTCAGAATTAGGAATTTCTGTCTCATTGCAGGGCTAGGTGTCTGTTTCCACGGACAAAAATCAGAGACAGTATGAGAGCTTTATTATTTTTATATAACCATATATTCTGGGAACTCTAAATAGAAGAAATAACATACTGAAATTATGTACTCTGCAAATTTTGCATAGAATTGTTGATCTGATAACTTGTCAATCTTGTTTCAGAAAGGAAAAGGAGAACTTACTTTATCCCTGCAAGGTACTACAGGAAGATTAGCAAAACTCTATAGTCAACAGAATAAAATAATGTTGGCAAAGCTGACAAAATCAGTGTGATTTCTTTAGTCAGGTCCACAGCCAGATGGGGGTATAAAAGTAGTGTTATTTTCTTGAGCTAAACTCTATCCTAAAACTGAATCAAGATGTAAATGGACTTATTCCAACACTGCCTGGTGGTGACCAAAGTCGCTGTAAAGCAGCTGATATTGATATAGCTACAGTTACAGCCACAATTTTGTTGTTCAATACATGGGCCTATGTTCCCAGCTTGAGTAAGATAGGTGTGTCATTTTGTGGTGCGTCATGTCTTTCTTTATTTTTATCATAGGTCATAAGCAAATGTGGTTCTTTAATTTATCTGAGCAACACTAGTACGCACACAAAAAGATGTATGTATTTTCATACAACACATTATAGTTCATCTAATAAAAATCCAGTATTTCAGAGGCAGAATGTAAACTTCACAGCTATTGTGAAACAATTTCAGTTGTAGATAACTAGTTCTATTAACTTGCAAAACTAAGAGATATTCAGGATCCACTGCTTCTCTCTTAAACATATTTGAAATTACTTATCAGAAGTCCTTTATAATCTGCTCTAATTTCCTTTCAGAAATAAATTTGCATCTTCTGAAGTAATGCAAAAGTGGAATAAAAGAAAGAGAAATTCCTAGAAATTCACAATAATATTGTGGAACTGACAAAACTCTGCAAAAAGAAAGATTAGTTTCCTTAAAGCTAGTCATGTTCAGATAATTTTAATAAAACTTTCTTTCTCCATTCCCATCCAAAGTGGAATCATAACAGTGCTCATAACAATTGAAATGGAAAAAATACCTGGAAAGAGAATAAACCAGTCAAAATATTTTTCTTGTAGAGAAAGGTTTTCTACTCTGCTTACTTTAATTAAGCAGAGATTTTTGTGCTTGTTCAGTGAATTCTCACTTCTTGAATTTCCATAAGACATATGTACTTAATATATAAGATTCAGGAAAAGTCACAGGTAAGCCCAAAACCAAATTCACTTTTTGCTAAAAAGACTGTTCAGTTATGACTTGCTGTCCATTGTGTGCTCTGTACCATTTGTACTTCACAACTCCAAGTTGACTTACTGTATTTACTTTAATCAGTTTTGTTTTCACAAGGCCAGAGGTGCTGGTTTTTAATTAGCATAATGAACAAACAGGAGTTATCTCACATCTTAGTTTGTCTCTGTAGAAGAGATCATTAAAATGACCAGATTTATCTTGTTAAACAGTAATAGTCACTCTATGCTAACAGTTCCTCTGCTACATACAGGATGGAGCTACAGATAAAACAATCTAGTTTATTTAATTGCTGTCCCCCAGTATAGTCAATATGTGAGGGCAAGACTTTGCTTTAGGGGGTGTGGGCTGTTATCTCTGCTCCCCAACATAAACACCTTACCTGGTCCTGCAAAATCCCTGCACCTAGTTCCTGTCCTGGTGGTACCTGTTGCAAGAGTCCTCTCTCCATAAGGATGCACCAACTGTTCGAGGTATCAGTTTGTTAAGGGGAGCCAAGAAGCAGGTCCCACTGTTTGAACTTAAGGAACTATTAGAGCAAAAGTGGTGACCTAATCTTTTACCTTAGGCTATTTGAATTTCAAAATACATTGATGGTTGCCCAAGCCCTCAGATAATGAACCTGCAGAAGTAGATTTAAGTTTTTATAGGACTTGTTTTTGATGGAATTTCAATTAAATGTACTTACAGGAACATTATAACTCCTGAAAAGAAAAAGCAAGTTTCACTTTAAGTTTCTTTCCATAGCTTTGACATAATTTCATATACCTGTATTCTAATCTCATACAGTGATGTGTATCACAGCTGGATTTCCTAAAAATGCATGTTTGTCTTTAAAATGCCTCAGATAATAATTGCTGGTTTAGGTACAGTTTACTTGGAGTCCATTAATGAACCAAGAACTAAGAAGCAAGCTCAATCATATCCTTAGTAAGACTGGGTTCTCCTTCATCTAGATATCGCATATATGCACCAGTAAGCCTGATACATTAACCAGACTAGATAAGGAAAATTTAGATGTGTGTAGAGGTATAATCACAACTACTTTCAAAGAAAGACCAATAGCAGTTGAGCTAATCAAATTATGAAAACATCTACATTCAGCTTTTCTAGAATCTAAATATAAGCCTTAGTACTAATAGTGTGGTGGTTTTTTCTGATGGTAATTTTTTTCACAGAAACATAAAGTGACTTTGAGAAGATTTTAGAAAGTATAGAAGCACAAAGAGAGGCATAATCTCAAATGGAACATGAAATTTTAAACTAGAGAAAAGAAGAAATAAGGGAGAAAGGAAGGTAGAAAAATAAATTTGCCTTAAAAATTCAATAAAATTATAAAATCTTTGCAAGGATTGAGGATCATGTGGACTTTCACATCTCTTGAGTCAGAGGAGGTTACTCCAAGTTTATTTTATAATAAATATAGTATTTTAGAAAGCAAAGAGCTTATTTTTACTATCACAATTTACTAAACTTTTATAGAGATTTGATTTTTTTTTTTTTACATTTTAAAGAGTCTTTCATATTTTTTATTCTATTACACCTACAAAAGCTTTTCCTGAAAATTATATAACCTTTCACAAAGTCAAAATACTTTGTACATACCATAGCAGTTCATTCTTTTTCAGGAAACCTAGTTCAAAGCAGGAAGCAACTAAAGAGAAAGAATACATGGAGTATGAAGTTTGGGATCAAATATTAAAGTACCATCTCTGGCTCCAGATTGTAACACCAATTCAGTAAGGATCTTGATGTGAACTTCTGCATTATATCTAAATGTGAAACCAGGTTCACAAGCACAGGAATCAATACATTTTTTACCCTTACTCCTTCAGAACAAGAAGAGCAGTGATTCTCTAAGACAAGGAAATCTCTCTTAGGAGCCAATGTTATTCTTATCAGGAAGAAAATGTGATTTGGAGGATAGTCATATATTTTGTATTATGTATTTTGTATTATGCAGTGATCCAATCCTTAACTTTTCAATCTTACCTTTGGCAAGATTCAGAGAGTCATGACGTATTTATAATTATAATATCTTTTACAAATAAAAAATAACCAGTGAATTGTTTCTATTTTCCCTCTGCACAGAACAGAGTAAAAACAGATTGTCAGATTTCTCCATAGACATGCACTGAAGGCTAAAGTTTCATGGAGACTCATTAAAAACCCCCTCAGTTTACTGTAACAATCATAACATTGCCATGAAAACAGGAATACCAGAATCAAATTTCAGTATGTGATGAAATCCACTTCAGAAAATTATGCATTCAACAGATTACGAATTAGGGATCTGCACTGTTTACTCCTAAATCATTTCATTTCAGTATGTTTTTAAGTTGTATTTGCAATACAGTCTGGCTAACTTTCACACATAAAAATACTGTCCCCTACTCTGCATTCAGCTACTTAGTCCTCATTAATATGTTTGAGAGTGGCAAAACTAGAGATTCATAAGAGAAATTCCCTTGTGAATATATCAGGAAGGGAAATTTCAGTTTTACACTTCATTATTTTTCAATTTTTTGTTCAGCCTGAGTGATGAACTGGCTCCTGACTCCTTCAGCCAAACAAGAGACAGAAAGAATGCCGGGTGGCAAATATATTTAGTCAACAAATATAAAGTTCAGACACTTGTCTGCATGCCATCTGCATGCCAAAATGTAGCAATAAAGGATTTTTTCAATTACTTCAAATACTGAGCACATTTTAGGGAATAGGGAAATCATGAAGGTCATATAGCCCTTCTCCTCATTCAGTAGTAGCACCAAGTAGGCTGGAAATGATCCTATCTCATTTTCCAAGAGAGATTTTCCACTGCTATAAGAAATTGTGCATTACATTGTACATATCAAGCGAGTTGTCAGTATCTTCATTACGAGAACCAACAAAAAGATAAAGCAACAGAACTGGTAGCTGCCTGTGGAGCACATAAATGCAAAAATTTGACTCAGCAAACATATTTTTGAGGCACCAAATCAAAGTTTTGCCAGAACTCACTTTTTTCTGTTAACAATCACTGAGCATTATTTACCTGATAATTTATTTGAGAAACTCAGCCTTTGGGGTTTCCTGTATCTCCCACAGAAATTGTTTTCTGCTGAAACTTTGAGTTACAGTAATAGCACAGTGTTGGAAGATAGCTTTCCACCATACTGTTTCTGAGTGTTGTATGAATTTTCCTTTGAATACAATTCATAAACAAGTCCCCAGTTTAGGCCTGTTCTGTGCTGACTGTTTGTTTGGATCATTAGATTGCTGAATGAGACACTTTGCTTTACAGCTGGATAAATAAACCAAATTCAGACCATGTGGTGCTTTCTTTTTGGAGATATAATTTCCTATTTATTTTTGAAAGAAAATGTGGTGGTGTTTTACAGATGGGTTCTACTCTGCATTAGAAAAGGATTTAAGGTATTCTTCCATCCTCAGCATTTCCCCAAGTTAGTTTCTGGTAAGTTTCCCCTCAGTGAATTATTTCCTCTTGGTTGCCCAGTTGTCCAAGTGTTCTGCACAGCCTATGCACCTCTCCCAGGGTTTGGGATTGCATCCTAGAGTCTCAGACCAGGACTACTAGAAGCTGTGACATACAGGGTTGCAGAGCCTGGGTATTTTGCTTTACTGTAAAGCAAAGTTTATACAAATTGTAACCAACTGGCTCAGTGTTCTTATTATTACAAAAAAAAAAAAAATTTAGTTTAAAATTAAGGAACAGATTGAAGTTGTGTGATATCCTCATTACAGTTTTATCGCTGGAAAATAAATGCCCCTATCACTTTGTTTTTGAAAAGAGCAGTGTGGAATATATGCCAAGAAGGAACAGTGTCAATGGAGACAAGAACAAGGTAGCTTGCATGTGCAAGTAGCTTAAGGTCTTTATAACTAAGAAAGTTTTGTTCGTTCCATGGGGGTGTTTCTTTACTGTCTATAGAATATATTATCCATTCCTTGTGATAGCATTTGTCAAGAGACTGTACTTAAGTTCGCTACTATAATTACTACACACTTACTAGAATTGTACTAATGTGCATTGGACTCTTTCTAAAAGTCTATCCTGCAAAACAGTCTCCACTCCTTTCAGAAACAAGCCTCACACTGGTACAGGCTTATACTGACTTCACGTGCACTAGCCATATGCCTAGACTAATATGGAGGAAGAACAGATGCAAATTTATCTTAACCAATTGCCTGTTATATAGAACAGCAGTTTCATCTTTTTAACTGCCTTTTCAACATGATTATTATGACTTTAAAGAAAGACAGAGTATTGATTAACTACTATAACCAACATGGAAACAAATCAGAGGAATATTAATTGCTGAGAAACCTTCATAAATTGAAGTGGAATTGCACAGCCTGCAAAGAAGATTAAGAGCTGCTTTTCTCTATCTTTTTCTACTTCTGAAATTCCATTATTATGGCGGGAAAAGTGATAGTTTTTGGTATCCACAGAGAATACTTTTATTTTTTTCAATCATGTAAATTTCATTTACTCAGACATCTATAATGAGACAGAGGTAGGTTACAATAATTTACATTTCCATCTCCCAAATGCATGTGAAGTGGAAAACAGTTCTGTGACAATAAAATTTTATTAGCTGAGCTAAGTGTAATTTACAGTTAATATATGAAAAACTTCTCAGTTCACTTCATTCTGTCTGATAAGACAGAAAGAGCAATATATTAACATAATGGATCTGTGAAGTGGTTAACACTGTTTATTCAACATGTCTATTACACATGGAATTTTAATTTGAGACTTTTTCAAGGAAAGTGACACCAACAATTGACAGTTATTGATTCGGTAGCAAGGTGATTTAACTATTTTTACATAAATGAAAATCAAAATCCAATTAAAATTTACTTTCTAGTTGAACTATTTATCACTGACAGAATTCTGGGTGATGACTACTGCCACATAATAATTTAGAAAAGGGACAACCCCTTGCTTTCTGGCTTATCTGCAGATACAGCAGGGGGCCTGGGCCTTTCTCTTCTTAGTCAGTATATTATCTGTCCATCTGTGAACCCAGGAGTCCTTCACAGATAATATTTTAGAATGAAAACAAACAAATGGATCACACTAAGTCTGGGAGCATTCAATAAGATTCCACCTTCACAAATACTGTGATTTATTGATTATTGTCACGAAATAAGGCTCAGAAGCTGCTGTTGATAAATATACCGGTATTAGAAAGTATAAGTCAATAGTATTACTGTGGTATAAAGCTTACTGGATGGGTGTCCCTGTATATGGGGTATAGCCTGTCAACTATACAAAGTCTAAACAAAGGTGGAGTCTCCTCTGATGTCTTTCTCTTCTTAAGGTAGTTTTCTTTGCAGGAGGAGAAAAGAGAAACATTCAGTTGATGTCATTTCATTATAAGTTGTTTTTTTATGACTTTAAAGAGCGTACAGATTTCACTTTGTTGACACATGCAGAGATGTGAAAAGTAATGTGTATTTTCAAGTTAACGAAACAAAGTTCAGCTTTTGGACACTTGTTGGGACATTCCTCTGGCTTAGTTCTCATTAGCAAAAATTTTTCAAACAGAACATGACTGCAACACCTCTGTGCCTTTCCTTGTTTTGTTTCATATCTCTCTCAGGCCAGTACACCAAGCTTCCCCAGTGTCCTCGCTCCTAAGGTGGGCAGTTTTTTTTCTCGTGAACTGCTGCCAACATGGAAACTACTTCTTCGTGAGATTTGGCTTTCAGCATTTTTCCACAATGACTGATAGTTTTATAGGCTGTGCTTTATCATGATACAATCAGCTTGCTTAAATATAATACATTCTAATCTTCTATTTTCTCTTTGTTGTTTGCAAAGCAGTTAATAGGTAATAGTAAATAGGTATCCATCCTGAAAAAAAACAACATGGGTGAAATCCTAAATTTTTAAGGAAAATCAAGATGACAAAACAAAAGCTCATATTTAATTTTTGAAAAGCATTGGTTCCTACAAACATAATTTTTTAAAAATAAAGTAATAAAAATTTAATAATGAAGTTTGCCTCTGAATTTAACATTAAATTTAGGTTAGAAAATTACAACTTTTCTATAAAAACAGTATATATATATATATATATATATATATACCATGAATATAATCCATGAATATTGCACTTTCGGGGCCAATGTGCAAAATACCTCCCTGTATATACTCAAAACATTCTCTGCTTACCCCATTGATGTATTGGTGGGGAAAAATTAGAGGAAAAATTACAGATGTTAATGCAGAAACAGCCCAATTCACTGCAAAAGCAAGACATCCACCTATATTTAAAGGGTTACGTACAGCATAGGTTTCAACTCCTTAAGTTTAAAATAACTTGAAGGATAGAGTCTTGAGAGCTTAGTAATAGAATGGTACTTAACACTCTTGCTAAATTAAATGGTAAATTGCATCTTATTGGGAATTTCAGCATAAATTATGACTTAGAACTAATGGTGTTTACAGCTCTTAGTCACTACATTTATGTTGCTTGGGACAATGATACTCTTATGAATTACGAAAATGGATAAATACTCCCTAATTGTTAGAGAAATATCATTATGATAGTTGTTCTTCATGCTTTTCTATCATCACAGGAGTTTACATGATATTTTCCTTGCATAGAGTATAAGTATGATTTGTGGGAACTTTATACCCCTAACTTATACACAGCCAACACAGACTGCAGACCTGTCACTGGTCTTCAAGTACCACATTTCCTGTAAACATATTTGCATCTATTTCCAAGAATGTTGATTTATAAAGTAAAATGGAACAGTTTAAGGCAAAATAAATATATGCCAGACGTTATTGCAAATATTACAAACCCATATAATACACCTAGAACTGCAGTAGACCATGGAAGCTATAATAAATGTAATAAATATTATTATAATACTATTTTTTTAATCTGGATTTGTCTTCCGAAAGTGCATTTTTCTTTTTTCTTTTTTTTCCCTTTTTTCCAGAACTGCCACTTGAAAGGGTGAGGCATTTACCCCTTTAATATCCATAAAAATACAGGTTTTCTGCAATGTTTGGGGTATGTCTGTTACAGGAAAGAGTTAAACTTAAAAATATCTCCACAAATTTCTCTGGATATTCAAGTCTCATAAAAGATACACATATGTGGTGAAGGAAAGATCCTGTTTCCATAAAGCAGGATGACACTGGTTTTTTTGATACAGCCACTGACTATAAATATTTTGTTTTCCCTTTCCCTGGATGGTGAGCATATTTGTTGCCTGTGGCAATCCTCCTTGTGAGAGGAAATGGAGGTGGGAGGCAGCAGAGGAGATCCTTCTCATTGGATGTCTCTGGCACTGTCCTGGTCGAGGGGAACATAGAGCTGCTCTGCAGAGCTGCAGCATGCTGGTGTTGCCTCTCATTTGTCATCTTTCTCATGAAGGCCTCCAGGGGGACTGACCTTTTGTACCGTCCGTGCAAAAACTCTTCTCTGAAGTGATGCAGCCCATTCCACGACCAAAAAAAATTACTTGGTACCTTCTTAATTCAGATGGCATCTGCAAATATCTGGTATGTCGTCAGAGAGACTAATGTGTGGAAACAAATTAAACCTAAAAACCCACTGCTGGACCAAGTCAGACCCTTGACTTTACATCAGGAAAATAATGCATCAAGAGATCTATGAGAACACTTGACAAGTCAAAGGGGTTTTGTTGTATTTTATCAATTTCCTTTAGGAGATTTTTTTCCCAATAAAAGTGTGCAACTAGTGACAAGCTACTTGTTCCAGAAAGCATACGCATGCTACCAGTTTAAAAACACCAGATCTCATATACATGTGGCCTGTCCTACTCTCAAACTCAGGCAAAAGGAAATGTTCTGATTGTAGGCAAAGCCTGAAAGTACCAGAACTAATGACTCTTGAGGGAGCCACTGAAAAATTTATACAACCAATGCAGGAACCCTGGAATTATCAATACACTTGTATGCTATGACCACAAATATAAGCAATGACTTTATTTGTGCCTGAAAATGTCTTGTTTGCAGAGTGCTTCACCTGATACAAGGGGTAGTCTCTTTTGTCTATTCCTGAGTCTATTCCTACATGATAGGTATATATTTGTCTCCAGACTGACACATCAGTTGCAATGTTCTCTTCTTCAGAGTTCTGTCTTCACTGTGCACTTATGGCAGGATTTACCATCTATTTTTACAAAAACTCTAAGAAATAGGACATTACAAGAGAACTCGCAAATGCATCAAATGATGTTTTGTTGTTGAGCAACTACTCTTACAAATCCAGAAGATTACTATAAGATAACTCTGTTATTTGGTCACGACCTTAGGTTTAACCTGACACTTCTGCATTTTCCATTCTACTGGGGATAGAAGCAGAATTTTGCAGATCTAGAAAATTGCTACGTGAATGTCCTTATTTCTTTATTAGTTTATATCATGAACTTGCTTACAAATTCATGGCACTGTCATTACTGAGGTATACTGACAAAATGGACTACATCTTATATACATTAAGGATTACAGTAGTTCACTCCCACATCTCTTATTGTCCTCCTACGTTTCTCCTGCAGTAGACAGTGTCATTAAAACAGCAAAGCAACATTTTTTATCAGCTAGTAGTGCACTGAGGATATAATACCCGTCTTCAAGTTTCTAGGCTCAGACATTTCTGAACCTAATAAAACTCACCTTTTTTTTCTTGAAAACAAGTATAGGGTTGTTAGGTACTGAAATGTCCATGGTTTATTTTTCCTTGCTTTCTGATATACCTCCCTATTCTACAGAACTATGGCTGTCAGCCATTAAAACACTACATATTAATTAAAAGTTTCCATCTGAACACTGCTAAAATACAGTGTGGACATAAAGGTTTACATTGTTCTAATTTTGGCCTTCAAATTTTAATTCACAAGCTGAAGGTTTAGGACGTGGGTATCTAAAGGCATTGTGAGTGTCAATAATTTGTTTCTACTCTTTACTTCTGAATACCTCTGATAGCAGAACTATGATTTTGCATGACATTAGTTCTAAAAGAGATTTGTCAGAAAGATGTAGATATTCATAATGATGATGTAACTTATAAACTCTCACTGGTTTAGAGAGAAAAAAAACACTATCTAGTAATTTCTGTGCAGATATGCAATTTCAGATTCAAGATAAATATTTATAACAACAGACTTACAACACCTGCATACTTGCATTTCATTGTGGCAAATATGACTTGCCAAATAAATTCTGTTATGTATAAGATGAGACTTATGCATATTGTTTGAAGACTGAAAAATCATACTGTAGAAATTAACATACAGGCATTACAGCTATTAATTTTTAACTTCTCTTGGAACCATGTTGTGTAGAACTGATGAGTGTAAAGGAACATTAAAGAAATTTGTCACAGCTCCTTCTCTTAGAAATTCAACAAGCTAAAGATTTGGATCATCAGTACTGATGTAGAACACAAAGCAAGGCTTTTAGGTCAGCAGAGCTTGTGAGAGTCTGACAAAATGTTTCAAAGACAGAAAGCTCAAGAAGGGGCATATAGAGCAAGAAGTTAACAAAGGAGTTATTGTGACAGGAGGAGTGAGGAATATATATGTGTGAAAATGCATGAGAGAGTGTTAACAAACTGGAAAAAGATGAATCTAAATACTAAATAAATTTGGAAATAAACTTGGGAAACTTCAGCCTGACAAAGAATGAGGAACTGGCAATCAAAAGACTTCTGAAAGTGAGACTCTTGCCTTACCCTTGAAATGTAGCTAGTAGCATCTCAGGATTCAACAGCAGGGCTGACCAAGGAAAGCCATGTAGAAATGAGAGTAAACTATGCAAATAAGTAAAGATGTCTGAGCTTATAATCATGATGGGTTTTTCTTTTCCATTCATAAAATCCTATTTGTAAATGCTGTACAATGAGCTGGAGCATGTTTCTTTTTCAACACATCAAACTTCAAGTGCTATGATATCAGAATGTTTGAGAAAAAAAATTACTCTTTATTCTCAAATTGTGCAATGCCGTTATTCTAACTGAAAGCTCGTTTCTGAAACCCAGGAGGTATTCTTTCCTCACACTTCTGACCTGGTTCGAGTGAATATGAGCAGGAATTTGGAGCTTTCTGAACAACAGAAGGGTTCCAGCTGGTAGTTGATAGAAATAGATTCTCAGCCAAAACAGGAAGAATAGAAAGAAGCCAAAGTTTAGAGGAATGTATATTAGTACAACATGCATTACCCATAAGTTT
Source organism: Corapipo altera (assembly GCF_003945725.1). Taxonomy (NCBI): domain Eukaryota; kingdom Metazoa; phylum Chordata; class Aves; order Passeriformes; family Pipridae; genus Corapipo; species Corapipo altera. The sequence goes on along the minus strand of NW_020884921.1, from coordinate 1,951,350 downwards.
GCATATACAAAGATACATCTGCACATAGTCACTCAGTCAATATTAACATAATCTAGGTAAATGAAAAAAAGATTCTGTAATAAAAATAGAATGTTCTGTGGTACAAATGTCACTGAACATACCCACCTCCTGAGTTATTCTCCATTTCAAAGTAAAGTTCCATATAGAGAAGATCAGAATGAGTGGGCAAAGCAGAACTTTACAGCACACTGAGATGGTGTCCTGGAGAAGGAAAGGCAAAACTTTCCTCTATAGGACAGCTGCACTTTTTTGATTATGTGATCCATATATAACTGGCAATGTTACACATCAATTACAGATGAATAGATGCTAATTAATTATGCTACAAAGAACATATGACATTTTTGTATTTCCTTAAATATTTTTTATACTTTGTTACAGAGTGAGCATCTTCATTATTTCTCACATAAATAAACTATGTGCTTTTTACAACCTAAATAGAACCCCATATCAGGCAGTTGTGCTTGCCGCAAACAAGAGCTTTCCATGTGTGCAAGACTTGAATCAAATGTTTATATAGACAGCTGATAATGTTACAGACAACTCATTCATAAACTTTTTTTCTTTTTTGAGTTTCTTTTAAATGGAAGTGACTTCTTCATTAACATACCACTTAGTGGTTAACCCTCCCTCAAGATATACATTTTATTGACTCAAAAATATCATATTGAGATATCATTGTAGAGGGCACAACACAAGACATGAATAAGTGTTTCAGAAACAGCAACAAAAAAATAGATAGAGGTACAGAGAGTGGAATCATGCTCAATTCACTATCCATACAGAGTTATCGATATTTATAAGAACTTTTATTAATTTTTGCTAGTTACTATGGCAATTGGAATCCTGGTTTTGTTAATACAATAAAAATTCACTTCACCAACATGATAGAAAGTCACTAATACTATATGACTTTTATCACATTAGTATCTTTTTCATGGCATTAGAAACTCAGTAGAGGACAGGAAACTCACTGATCCTATGGCAAAGTCCCTAACAGAAGGTAGCAGTTACCAGTGTGCTATGAAAGATCTATTATTTCACAGGATTTAAAACTTTATTTGTTGTATTACTTGTTTCTGAATGACTATTTTATTTGTCCAACTATAAACAGCTGACTATTTCTGTTTTTTCTTTGTTTGTTTTTTTTCTATCACACATGTACAAAAAACAAAAAAATTTAAAAAAAAAGTGTTTATTTTTCTTATTTTGAAGATTTTAGTCTAAAGAAGTAGGGCCTGACCTAAAGACTGCTTATAAAATTAAAATATTTTAGTCAAATATTGTGTGTTTAATCCTTTAATTAGTACCCAAATGTTTAACAAAGTTCTCTGTATCGAGCCAGAAAGAGGTGCTCAAGTGACTTGAGCTTCCATATTCACATTTATTTCCAAATAACTTTCAAAAGTTATCTAATTTGACACTAGTCATAGAGTGTTTTCAAGTCACTTTCATAATACCTGACTGAGATTTTGGAAAGAGATGAGGGGAAGAAAAAAAAATAAGTATTGCATTTAAAAATTATTTTGCCTATCCTAATGCAAATTTATTCCTATCTAGCTTAATTTTTTTTTTAAACTTTGATAAAGATTTCTTTTTTATTAAATCTGAATTATTTTCTATCATTCAAAACAACCTGTTGCAAAAAAAATACCTAGAGAACTCTGACATATTTTCCTGTTTAAAACTTTTTAAAATATATAAATTTAACCTGTTTATTTGTTGTAAAGTAAGTTATACGTACAAGTGAAACTATGGTACTATGATGGCCATCCCAGAAACAGATCTAGGATTATTTTTCAAAGTTGAAAATGAACTGTAATTAAGAGACAAAACAGTAAGAAATACAAAGATAAAACCTCCCTGCATAAGATGTTCTGTGAAAAGTGGAAATACTTTCCTATGGTGTCAAGACATCCACACTAAAGATTTTCTCTTACACAGTGGATACTCAGCCTCTTGCAGAATTATTTAGCCTCTTACAGAGATTACTGATTTTAACATGACACAAATCTGATCCAAAATAAAAATTCCTCTACCATTTTCAGGAGAAATGTTGTTCTTCTGGAACAATACTCTCAGACTTCAATGATTTCTCGAAAGGATGCTCTCTGTCCCAGAATGCATAGTCAATATACAACTTATTATCTCTCAAAGGAGCAGATAGTATGAAGTCTCATAAGTCCCAAGATTTACACTGTGTGTTAATTAGTTCATATTTATGCAGTTGTGTGAATCAAGCTGACTTCTGGTCACAATTATCAACTTTTTTATCTTGAAGTTGCTAGCATGAATCATACTGGAATGTTTCCTGCAAAGTTCTGTAGAGGGGAAAAAAAATGTTGCCTACCCTTTTATCACCACCAATTACTTGGAAAGACATTTTTCTTTACCATTCCAGATGTAGACTAGCTTCAGACTTGAAATTATCTGATACTCTAATATTAACTGTTGAACTGGAATTTCAGTGCAACAGTTTGTTTAGACATTAATAATATCATATTACTTTGAGACCACAAATCTAACCAAGCATTTCCTTTTGAAACCATTAGGTGGCCAAGCCTTTAAGGAATGGTTCGTACATTTCAGTCAGGCTAGTAATTAATTACTGGCTATTAATAGCAATCCTGATGTGAATTCCATATTTTACTTATTCAGTTTGGCAAGAACATGTCATAAAACTGGAAACACATGTTTCCCTGACAGGGGAGTTCCAACCCCCAGGAATCCCACAGTGGATCATGAAATGCAGTCAATCATGTAGTGGTCTAACAGCAACTTAGAGAGGGTCCTTGGCCTTCCCATTGTTCTGATCTTGTTGTTGATAGTGAGAGCTTCAAAAAGGCTCAGGCACATATTTATGATCTCTTCAAAAATCATGGCATGTTGGGTTTTTTCCAGAACATAGGAGTAAAAAAAATACTCTCTAGAAAAGTTGACCAATGCCCAGAACCATGCATATAGTCTTCCTAGAATCTATAGTATTTTGATCAAAAACTTGTTTGCAGATCAAATATTACAGATTCCAATAGGAAGTAGCACACTGCTGTGTGAACAGAAACAAATAAAAAAGAAAATAGACACAAAAAAAGCAGAACAAAAAACCTCCCAATATCACTCCTATCACTGCTGTCATCTGTAGAGCATCTTTGAAGTTTATTTTTCAAAACTGACTACTTGTTGACATATATCTAAGTGGGACCTATTTCATTAGGCTCATTAAGCATGAGAACAGCACAGAGCGAAAAATACCAACATTCTGCAATATAATTACATACATATGTCTGTGTGAACCTAAACATATACTTGATGCTGTATGTATGAGATAAAAATCTACAAAAATAATAATAAATATGCAGTTAAATACAGACTCTACCACTCAAAAGCGTACAATTACATATGTACATTAAAAAAAAAAAAAAGTAGAATCCAAAATTCAAATATGTAAGCTGAATAGAACCAGTTTTAATTTATTCTCTGTACTACATACTTGACAACCAGTCAGTGTCTAAATACTCTAATTAATCTCTGGACATACTAAAATAGAAACTGGCATTGTGTGTATTTTCTCCATGTCTCTCTTCCAGATAGACAGGTTTTCCACCTATTTTTACTTCACCCAAAGATTTTCCAACAAACACTACTAGTAGATAACAACCTTATCTCTCTTCTAATTTGTAACTTCATGGGTATAAAAAAATTATTTTCAGTTTCAAAATATTTGATATAAAAATATCAGAGTTTTTAAAAATTTTATTCATAGTAAAGGGAAAAATATCGCTTACAGAGCCAGATCTGTGATATAAACCTGAAGAAAAACACTTTTTTCTCCCAGAAAATCAGCAGTTTCTTATGTCAACAGTTGGTCTGTTTAGTGCAGATACTTGTCAAGATCATAATATTGTCTGGAACCAACACAGACCAAAATGATAGACACAGTCCAGCAATAGTCAGGTGAACATGACCTCCAGAAACTGCAGGATCATCTTCAGAAATAGAGTCAGTTGGGTATAAATTGCCACAATTTGTTATAGTATAAAAATAGTCACAAGTATATTCTAAGTCTTAGCATATCCGAAAGTTTTGTGCTACTACTGCACTCATTTCTGCCACTACTGACACTTGAGGTGTCTCCAGCCAATATAGTTTATTTTTAAATATATTTGAAAACACACCTGGATGACCAAAGAGAGATTTTTGTGACTCAGCTAAAGTATTCTGGAGAAAGAAAATAGCTCCCCTAGCAGAAAATTTTCTCTGTGTATTTATCCAATAGGTGATACCATTAATTCTTAGAGAAATGTTTGCTAAAGCATCTTTAGCAGCTCTGCCTCCAGAAGAGAGCGAAAAATAAACTGCAAAGTAGACAACTTTCTTGGTAGTACTTCCTGATCATTAGAATAACAGATTGCATCAAAATGACCAAAAAAACCCAATAATGCAAGTATTACTAATTTTCATGATCACAGAATTATAGAATCACAGAATATGGTGAGTTGGATGGGACCCATCAGGATCATCAAGTCCAAATCCTGGCCCTGCACAAGACACCCCAAGAATCACACTATGAACCAAAGAGCCCTGACCAAGCACTTCTTGAACTCTTGTCAGGCTTGGTGCTGTGACCTCTTTCCTGGGGAACCTGTTCCAGTGCCCAACCACCCTTTGGGTAAAAAAACCTGTTTCTGATATCCAGCCTCAACCTTGTCTCACGTCACCAGAGAGAACAGATAAGTGCCTGCCCCTCCGCTTCCTCTGACAAGGAGGCTGTAACTGCAGTGAGGTCTCCATTCAGTCTTTTCCTCTCCAGGCTGGAGAAACCAAGTGGCCTCAGCCTCTCCTCCTAAAACCTCTCCTTCAGTCATACTCACTTCCCAGATAAATGGTTTGTACAACTGAATAATCAAGATTACTTCAATAACATACTTCAGAAGATTGGTATATTTCAAACTTTGTTTCAATATCTAAAAGCTATCTTCCCAGGGAAGTGTAAGCCCTTCAGCCTGGTACTGATCAGATACAAAACAACAGAAATATTACTTCATGACTGAAAAGTAGAAAAACACCAAACAAACAAAAGTTAAAGTAATGACAACAGCATGGTTTTCAGGAACAACAGTCTTGTCTAACAAATTGGTTGTCTTTGTTTTGACGGGGTTATAAATGATGCAAATATAAGTGATTCTGTTATTGTATATCTGCAAGGCATTTGACATGAGATTACAATTTTAAAAGCTTATCTTATAAGAAAGTAGCAGAGAACATGCAAAATTACTTCAGAACCAACTGCCTATATTTAGAAATCTACCAAAAATGCAATCTGGATATTTTCTAGCTGCAGAGATGAATTTTTGGACTGAATCTATTTTTGTAAATCAATTAAATAAAAAGCATCTTTTTTTCAACTTACATTATACTGGATTGTAAAAAATGAAAGTAGCTTGTGCAACTGCATAGTTTCTTTAACCTGAAGATACTGACAAAAAATTAACTTTTATTTAATATTTTTTAATATTATCTGGCAATAAAGAGCAACACAGTTTTGGCTATATAAAAACAGTATCTTGAATAAAGGAGAAACTGTCTGTCCTCTTAATATTAAAATTATATGATACACTGCTTTACCCAAAGTTATCTCCTCAGGTTTACAGTAATCTCAGAAAGCATAACAAAAAGATAATGGAATGGATCCATATATTGGAAAAATAATGTACTTTTAAAACTTTGACCCAGGAGAGTTATTAAAGAGAAGTATCATCAATATTCCCCTTAAAGTACCTAAAAAAAATTTAGAACTTCGGTGCTTTTCAAGACCTTCCTGTCAAAAGCACAAAATATTATGATCACATTGCTGGAAAGGAAGATAGAAAAATCTTCTCTAGAGAAATTTCAAAATTAAATGGAATATTTAACTAATAAGGTCCATTATATACATGAAAAAACTTTCCAAAATATAGGATGAATTAATTTAACTTGACATTTCTAAAATGAGATTGGGTATATATTTTAGATGTATTTTGAATGAGCTTTAGGAAAAAATAAAATGTTGGTCCTTTATGGAAGCAGAGATAGGTACCAAAACAGAGCAGAACCTTTTGATAATGGACTTCCACATTTCCTTTCTTTCCTCTAACATAGCCTGACTGGAGCAACAACAGTGAAATATGTTCTGATTTCAAGTGGACAACATTGGATTTAAAGAAAGGAAAGTCTGTTACGGGGATACTCATAATGGCTATATTGATCTCCTTTTATTCTGAAGATTGGGGGCATACTGTTGTCAAGATACAAGCTAGGAAGAACCTCTTTGCATTCTGTTTTCAAATTTTACTTGGAGAACTGTTCAAGTAGGGAAAAGGTCAGTACACACAGAGTCTGGGTCAAATGCTGTGACTATATCTTCATGTAACATTTCCTTTTCCCTGTTACTCTTTAACCTCCAAAAATCCACTTCT